>NC_083326.1:63671750-63971750 GCF_963455315.2 Globicephala melas
GACAAAGTAAATCCAGCCAGGATCTGATTCAACCAGCACTGTGACAGCCCTTGGAGACAGCAGGGAAAAGGAAAAACTAAACTACAGCAAAATGCCTGGGGCAGAGGGCACAGAGGAGAAACAATCAAGGCTGAACTCAAGGGGGTCAGGTAAAGGCCCCAGCACCACAGGGAGGATTTCCGCAGGTGAGGAACCGGTGGAGGGAGGTGCTCCACGGAGGGCCAGCAGTCGAACGAAGGCCCACAGGTGTGCATGGGCGTGCAGGGCTGGCTCCCGGGAAGGAGGATGAGAGGGGTGAGGGCAGGCACCACACTCACAAAGTTACAAGGGCACCTGGGAAGACGCCCAAAGGGGAAGTTTGGGGTCGTTTCTGCGGGTAGCCGCTGCAGCACAATCCTTTTTCTCCACCCAGAAGGGGATCTAGTTATTCACTCACAGCTGCACTACAGTACCTGTCACCTCAAAGTGCACACACCTGGCACACAACATGGCATGCTAAATGCCTAAAATTAATGATATAATTCACCTCCACAAGCTAGGCAAGTAATTTACTTAAACGTATTTAATATCTCATTACTGTGGGTTCTAAGAGTCTCTCCAACCCCTTATATTGGAATTACATGTGCTGAAAGTTGACTCCAGTCACCAGTATCTTCCGGGACCTGGAGGTTTCACCAATCAGATTCTTTTTGGTGTCTAGGTCTTCGTTATACACTATCTGATTTATAATCACTTTCTCACCAGTTTTTAAAATCCATTTAGTTCTGCAGTTAACCTCAAAGTCATTCCACTGTCATGCTGTTCCTTCTCTCTCTCTATTCCACAGAAGCAACGCTGAGGCGTCCAGTGGGTGCTCCTTAATTAATATAATACCTTTTAGTGTTTAGAGCTCAGAGTAGAATCCTGTCAGAGAATCTGTAAAGTCAGAAACATCTCATCCTGAAAAATCTGTCCTTTTTAAACGAATGTTTAAGAAATCAACTGGGCAGTGAAATACCTTTTACTTTTAAAATTCTAGGCAATCTCTTCAGCTCAAATTTGGCGTAATTTAAATAAAAGAAACCTCTAGCAAAATACTGATTAAGGCAAATAATCAAATGAAAAGAGGATGCCTAATGATTGGTGTCACTCTGGGTTAACTTTAAAATAGATACTAAGTCATTAAACTTAACACAAAAAGTACATCTGAAATTCAAGTAAGATAGAATTAAGATGAGTGTCATTCAAAAAATTCCCTTAGGAACATTCTAGCCTCATTCCTCCTTGGAATTTAACCAAATGGATTTCCAGTCTATGGACGGTCCAGCTTGGGGGGAAACTGTTAAAAAAAAAAAAAAAAGTCTTCGTTGAAGCCAACGCACCTTCTTTTACAATTTTTGTAATTAATGTATTATAAAATAGATGCCTAGGTTATTTCAAACTTGGCACCAGGGTATCAATATATAGTTCTGATATTTCACAGTTAAAGGTATTTGTTTCTAAACGCTAAAGCATTTTCATCTGCCCAGTGTTCCAAAAGCTGCAGTCCAGGAGGTCTTAACCTGGAGTTCAAAAACCTTGAAAGGTGTGCAAACTCGTGTGTGCTTGCGGGGCGGGGGTGGAGGGTAAGCTAGCTTCAGAGTCTCAATCTGTGGCCCAAAAAAGGTTTCAAAAACAACAACAAAATTCTGCTTTAGCAGGGTAATTAAACCAAGAACGTAACGAAGGCAAAAAGCGTCCATTTTCAACTAGGTACCCGCAACTCAACACATTTAAGACGCACCCCTTCATCAACAATGACCCAGATCCTGACACTGCCTTCGGTTCGGAATGCCCTCCGGAAAGTAACCCGGTTCCGAAAAGGGGGCCACGGGTCCAGCCCCGACCCCCGCCCGCACACGCCCTCCGCGCACCTGGGCGCCGGCTCGATGAGCGTGGTGGTGTCCAGGTAGTGGATCTTGTAGAACTCCAGCAGGGCCGGCAGGTGGTCGAACTCCTGGTCCCCGATCTTGAAGCGGCGGTTGGGCAGCGAGTTGATGATGTAGTGAGACACCCGCGAGTTCTCGGACACGGACAGTACGTAGTCCCCGGGGCAGGTGGACGAATCGCGGACCAGGAACACGCCGTGGCGCTGGCCCTGGAGCCGGGTCTGCGCCTCCTGGCGAGACACGGGCCCCATGTACCAGGCCGAGCGGTCCGAGGAGTCGAACCTGGCGGAGGACATGGCGGGCCGGGCGCTGGGCCGGGCGGGCCGGGGCTGCTCTGCCTGCGCTGGACGCTCCGCCCGAACCGTCTGCGGGCCGGGCCGGGCCTCTGGCTCACCGAGCGCCTACTGAGCCGAGCCGGCACCTTCCTCGCGGCCGCGGGCCCGCAGCATCCTCCGCACCGCCCGCCTGCTCCGGGGCCGCTCCACGGAACGAGCCGGCTCGGGGGTGCGGGCCCAGCCGGGTCGCGGCGGTGAAACCAAGCGCGGCAGAGGCCACCCGGGACCCTCCGGTCACTCCTGGCCCGGCGCTCGCCGGCCCCGCGCCCCCGCCGCTCCGCACCGAGCCCCGAGGCCAAGCCAAGCACCGGACCCCCGGGAGCGCCGCGCCGCCAGATCCGCTTCGCCCAGCCAGCTCCCAAGAGCCACAGCAACAAAATGGCGGACGCAGGAGAAGCGGCCAGCCACCTCCCCCTCCGCTCAGCGCCCTCCGTCTGCGCACGCGCGGGCGCCGGCTCCCAGCGGCCGCCGGGGCCTCCCGGTGACGTCACGCGGCGCGGCCAATCGGGAGCGCGGGCATGCGGGACGGGCGTGCGCCGCTCGTGCGCGCCCCCGCGCACCCTCCCAGGCAGCTGGGGGGCGCTGCCTGGAAGCGGCTGCGGCTGGGCGCGCGCGGCGCTTCCAGAACCCGCTCTGGGAGCAAAGCGGGAAGCGCAGGCTGGGTTCGGCCGGGGGCGCGGCCCCTAGGTGAGCTGACGGGCGCGATGGGCCCCGCGGGGCCGGGGTGACCGCAGCGGGACGGCCAGGTTAAGGGGTTGCGGAGCCGACCGTTGCTTACGCTCAGGTGGTGCCGGGCAGGTGCGAACGCTGTCGGGCATAGCGCCCCGGGACCCCGGAGCCCGGCCGCCCCCACCCGCACTGGACAGTCAGTTTAAGGGAGCAGGGTCTGGTCTGCCTCGCCTCGTTCAGCTCTGGGCCTGGCGAGCCGTCCCACCCTGAGCTGATTCTCAGATCTTGGTGGAATGAATGTTGAGGTAAACCTGCAGCCCGGAACCGGACAGAGGAGAAACAGTGTCCGGAAAGGGAGACGCTGGCAGCACGAGCCCATTCTTAGACCCCTGGTCATCGGACTCTCATTGTGGCCCTTCGCACTCCGGGGTTGAGCCTGGCCTACATTGTAGGGTGATGGGTGATGTCTCTTCCGGTGTAAACTCCGGGGGAAATGTCACGGTCTAGTGCATTTTGTGACTCAGCAAAGCAGGTTTTCAGCTTCCCCCCGCAAAGTTTCGTGTTGTATTAGTTTCGAGCACAATTTGAATAGCTCAGAATTTGGAGGTGAAGGCTTGGGTTGCAATCCTAGCTCAACTGACTAGCTGACTGAATCGTTCCATGTCTTATATATATATTTTTCATTTTCTAATGTATTTCATTTATCTTCCAGTTTTATAGAGATATAATTGACATACAGCACTGTTTATGGTGTACAGCATAATGATTTGATTTATGTACATCATAAAATAATTATAACAAGTAAACATATAGATACAAAATTAAGAAATAGAAAAAATATTTAGTGAGCATCTCATAGATCCAAAATTAAACCTCAGAGAGGTTAAGTGGCTTGCTTACATAAGTTATTGTAAGTTACATAATTTGCAAGAGGCACAGCTGGCACTTTTTTAAAATTTTATTTATTTATTTATTTTTGGCTGTGTTGGGTCTTTGTTGCCGTGCGCGGGCTTTCTCTAGTTGCAGCGAGCTGGGCTACTCTTTGTTGTGGTGTGGCTACTCTTTGTTGCGATGTGTGGGCTTCTCATTGTGGTGGCTTCTCTTGTTGTGGAGCAGGGGCTCTAGGCGTGAGGGCGTCAGGAGTTGTGGCACGCAGGCTCAGTAGTTGCGGCTCGCAGGCTCTAGAGCGCGGGCTCAGTAGTTGTGGCGCACGGGCTTAGTTGCTCCGCAGCATGTGGGATCTTCCCTGACCAGAGCTCGAACCCATGTCCCCTGCATTGACAGGCAGATTCTTAACCACTGTGCCACCAGGGAAGTCCCACAGCTAGCACTCTTAATCCAGGTCTTTTGACTCAAAGTCAAGGGCTCATTTCACTGTTACACAGTTATTGCCTATAATTTAGTCCATTTTCCTTGTTTTGCTTATAGGGAAACTGAGGCCCTCTAAAGTAAATTCTAGCACCAGATAGGAATGTCAATCTTGGAGCAGGGTGGAGGGGTTGGATTTCACATACCGCCACCATTCTGCTGCCAGAGTGCCACGCTCCCCTCTTTAAAAATTCCTCCTGGGGTCTCCCCTGGTGGCGCAGTGGTTGAGAGTCCGCCTGCCGATGCAGGGCACGCGGGTTCGTGCCCCGGTCTGTGAAGATCCCACATGCCGCGGAGCGGCTGGGCCCGTGAGCCACAACTACTGAGCCTGCGCTCTAGAGCCCGTGAGCCACAAATACTGAGCCTGCATGCCACAACTACTGAAGCCCATGCGCCTAGAGCCTGTGTTCCACAACAAAGAGAAGCCACCACAATGAGAAGCCCGCACACCGCAGCAAAGAGTAGACACCGCTTGCCGCAACTAGAGAAAGCCCGTGCACAGCAGCAAAGACGCAATGTAGCCAAAAATAAATTTTAAAAATAAAAATAAATAAATTTATTTAAAAAAAATAAAAGAAGAATCCACCTGCCAGTGCAGGGGACACGGGTTCAAGCCCTGGTCTGGGAAGATCCCACATGCTGCGGAGCAGCTAAGCCCATGCGCCACAACTACTGAGCCTGCACTCTAGGGCCCGCGGGCCACAACTACTGAAGCCTGCGTGCCTAGAGGCTGTGCTGCACAAGAGAAGCCACCGCCATGAGAAGACTGCATACTGCAATGTTGTAGTTGTAGCCCCTGCTCACCACAACTAGAGAAAGCCCGCGCGCAGCAATGAAGACCCAACGCAGCCAAAAAAAAAAAAAAAGTCCAGTGGGGAATAGGGTGTGGATTGGATCAAGGTGAAACAAGAATGACTTTTTTTTTTTTTTGGCTGCACCCCCTGGCATGTAGGATCTTAGTTCCCCGACCAAGGATCTAACCCATGCCCCCCACAATGGAAGTGCGGAGTTGTAACCCCTGGGCCACCAGGGAAGTCCCAAGAATGGCCTTGTTGATAATTGTTGAAGTTGGAGACCTGATGTGCTTGTGGGGGGGGGGGGGTTGTGTTAATTATATTATTCTACTTTCGTATATGTTTGAAATTTTTCACAGTAAAAAAATTAAGTACTTTAATTTTCCTTAGCACACCTGAGACAAGCTTAAAATTTTTTTTTCCAGAAAACGTTCTAGATGCTAAGAGATAACAAAATGGAAATGAATGGACAAGCAACAAGGAAGCATTAAAAAAAAACGGCTAAAGCATAAAGATTTGTGATTCTGCCTTAGCTTGCTCATTCCCAGGGTTTCCAGATGTCATTATACTTACACTTGTATTCTAAGATATTTATGGTTTAGATTCAAAGGACTGACAAGGCTTTTTGAGCAACTTGCCAGGATTCCTGACTTCCTATCCCCGAGGCCGCCTCTGAACTGAGGACACAACCTTGGGACCCGCCATTGACTTTTTATTCTCCCCTATCTGCGCAGGTCCAACCCTGCGGGTGATGGTTAAGGCCAGGCCAACTTCCTAGATTGCTGCCTTACTGAGGACCCAGAAGAACAAGCATCTGTCTCTCCCTCCTGCCCTGGGTTCTTTCCTAGCAATGATGCTGAGGGTAGAAGAGGTGTGACTGTGTAGGGGGAGAAGCAGGAAGTGTGTTTACCACACTGACTTGATCAGGTCAGCGGTTCTCAGGTGCGCTCTCCACGAGGACTGGTTGACCTGTTTCTACTGCATTAATTAGACTTGTCCTTGGAGACCTTTCGCTCTGTGCAGTAAACTTTCCCTCTGGCTCTGCAGTTCTCAGTTACTACTTCCCCATGTTTCATATATATTTCCAAGCTTATCTCCCTAAAACAAAAAAAGAGCTTATTGATTATTTTCTTTTTCTTCCCCTCCTATTAGTTTGCTTCTGCAATACTAATAAAATAGTGTTCACATCCCCATTATAATTTTCCATGCCACACTATTTATTTATTTTTATTTATTTATTTGGCTGTGCCAGGTCTTAGTTGCGGCACGTGGGATCTTCGTTGTGGTGTGCGGGATCTAGTTCCCCGACCAGGGATCAAACCCAGGCTCCCTGTATTGGGAGCACAGAGTCTTAACCATTGGACCACCAGGGAAGTCCCATGCTACACTATTTAAAATATGAACTTACTAATCACTTCTTTCTGAGGGTGACATCTCTGAACGAGGCTTGGCTGCCATATCCGGAAGCTCTACGGACCCCTCTAGAAAACACTGGCCAACGTTACTCCAGTGTTTTAAAGTGTGGTCATGGTCCCCCTGGCATTTTCTAATTTAGTTTTAATTGCTCTACCACCTCTTTTATAAAATGTCTACTTTCATGTCACTTGAGCTAGAAGGCAGATTTTCTTGTTTCCTCTGGATTTCAGAGCATTCTGGAGTGCCTTTAGTGAAATTCACTCAGGGGAACACTGATTCCCCTCTCACACTTATCTCGAAGAAGTCAGTTCTGTGCAACCCTTTAGTCCCGGGCAGGGGGGGGCGGGTCACCAAATTTTTCTGTAAAGGTCCAGATAGTAAATATTTTAGGCTTTACAGGACAAGAGGAAAATCAAGAAATATGTAATCCTGCTCCAGTCTCCTGCTTCTCCTCACTGGCTCCTGTAGAAAATCCTCTAAAACAGGAGCATCTTAATACCTCACAGTATTTGCACCACCTGTTTTACCTATCTGGAATGTTCTTTTGTCTAATGACAAAAAATTTTTTCTACAGTTTCTTTGAAAATGAAATTCAAAATATCATAGTAATTGAGTGTAACTTTTTTATAATCCAGGTATACTGATGAGAATAATGGAATTCTTTTGAGATAATATTTTGCTTAATTGGGTTTCAAAATCCGTGACCCTGTCATCAAATATTGAGCTGTCAATGCTGAGCTGTAATGAGACTTTGTATATTTCATCTTTGAAAATGTCTCTCAGCCAGATGGTACTGCCAATGCTGCATGATTTTAATTGAGCATATTCATTGTGGGATGGCATGTATAGAATTATCTTAGATTCTTCTCTGGATATTTGCCTTTTAGCTTGTTTTTACATTGCAGATTAATCCTCTTCAGTTGAAGGTTGGGTGGAAACTCCTCAATTGCCCAATTAAATAGATTTTGAAATATGGAAATTTCCATTGCACTTGGCATCAAGTTCTGAAAAATTCTGCTGGAACTGTAGTTGGAGCTCAGGAAATATATCTGCTGCAAATTTGTGTGAGAATGAGATCTTGCTTCTTGTTTTAACTTTTGACAGCACAGGAAGTGTATAAAGCAGCTTAACATTCCTTGTGATTCAAAACAACATTAGTTATTGTCAACATGACTGCCGCGGTATACATTTCACATATAAGCACTGTTTTTCCCTGTCATCTTATTTTATTTTACTTTTTGTTTTTTGGCCTCACTACATGGCTTATGGGATTTCCTGAACCAGGGATTGTGAGCCTTGGCCCTCAGCAGTGAGCGTGCAGAGTCCTAACCACTGGACTGCCAGGGAATTCCCATGCCCTGTCATTTTAGGTTGAATTCACTGAGAAACATTATCAAGTCTGTAGCAAAAACTAATTTCCAAGGCCATTAATTATTCAGTGATAATGGTTTAGAATGGTGCTCTGTTGTGAAAAATTTCAGCCTTGGCTCTGAACTGAAAAAAACTGCAATAAAACTTGACCACTGCTAAGCCATCAAACTGCTATGTGGTGGGGCAATTCAGGCTATTCAGCTTCTAATTCTAACAAAAATTCACAGATCTGATGATGGATTAAAAACAACAGCAAAGGAAGTTTGCTGTGGGTAACTCTAGTTCAATAACACATGAATCAAATATTTTCTGCAAATTAGCTCCTGATGAGTAATTTGAGTACAATGAATAACCATAGGCTCTAAACACCTTACATTTTCTAGAGCTTTATAAATTTGTCCAAGTAGGCCTCTTTCTGCTTCACACCTTTTTATCTCCAGCAAACTTAACACATCTTAGCAGATTCCCCTTCAGGTTGTGTCTAATTAGTGATTTCTCATCTTTTCTGAAAATATTCTTGCCACTAGTTGTTCTGTGCAGACTCTTCAAAGAGACTTATTCTTTTTCTTTTTTAAAGATTTTTCTTGATGTGGACCATTTTTTAAGAAGTCTTTATTGAATTTGTTACAATACTGCTTTTGTTTTTTTTATGTTTTGGTTTTTGGGCTGCGAGGCATGTGGGATCTCAGTTCCCTGACCAGGGATCAAATCCACACCCCCTGAATTGGAAGGTGAAGTCTTAACCACTGGGCCACCAGGGAAGTCCCAAAGAGGCTTATATTCTTTGGTGACATCAAACTCAGCAGTGACACCTCAAATAAAAGCAACTGGACAGTATTGGTGACATCTATCAACTCATTGATAATCAAGGAAAATCACTCACAATAATTTGTCCTGTTTTTTGTTTTTGTTTTGCTGCACCAAGCAGCTTGTGGGACCTTAGTTCCCCTACCAGGGATCGGGCCCACGGCAGTGAAAGCGCCAAGTCCTAACCACTGGACCGCCAAGGAATTCCCTATCCTGTTCTCTGATTGACCATTGATGGTGTTCCCAATATCCTCAAGTCTTTGAGCAACTTTCTCACTGAATGTCTAAAGCAAGTTTATTTTATCTGGATACCTTTCTTTGGCTGCTAAAATCAACACAATTCAATTAACTTAGCATCAGTAAGTGGCTCTCTCTGGCTAACAAATCAGACACTTGGAAACCCACTTTGGTGGCAACCTCATTTTCATTTTTTATTTTTGTGAAGAAATTCCAGTGAGATATTCCATCTGAAATTTTCTATTTTTTTCTAACTGTTGGTTTCCTCTGAGTTGGGAATACAATGATGACTGCTTTAGTCTAACTTGTTGTGTATTGCATTCTTTTAGCACAGGTGGAGTGTCATTGCATCATCAACCCAATGTTTTGCTGTCGACTTCAATAACAAAATAATCTACACTCCACTTTACCTTAAAATTGTGATATTCAAAGTCTGATTTTCTTCTTTTGACCATGGATGTGCACTGGCAATAAAAAAATAAGATGCTGTGAGACGGTGATAACGTGGCATTCAAAACGCTGTTGAGTCATCACTGCAGAGGATGAGAGCAGCTCACCCAGCCTCTGTCACATTGCTCAGATCTGCCATTGCAGTGCAAAAGCAGCCACAGACGACATGTGGCTTTATTCCAATGGATGTGAGAGTAGCTTTTTTTTTTTTCTGGAAATTTTATTTTATTTAAAAATTTTTATTGGAATATAGTTGATTTACAATGTTGTGTTAGTTTCAGCTGTACAGCAAAGTGAATCAGTTATACGTGTACATATATCCACTGTTTTTTAGATTCTTTTCCCATATAGGTCATTACAGAGTATTGAGTAGAGTTCCCTGTGCTGTACTGCTATACAGTAGGTCCTTGTTGTTTGTTTTATATATAGTAGTGTATATATGTCAATCTCCATCTCCCAACTTATCCCTCCCCCCCTTACCCCCTGGTAACCACAAGTTTGTTTCTACATCTGTGACTCTACTTCTGTTTTGTAAATAAGTTCATTTGTACCCTTTTTTTTAGGTTCCTCATACAATAAATTCCTCATATTTGTCTTTGACTTAACTTGGTATGATAATCTCTAGGTCCATCCATGTTGCTGCAAATGGCATTATTTTTTTATTTTTTATGACTAATATTCCATTGTATATATGTACCACATCTTTATCCATTTATCTGTCGATGGACATTTAGGTTGCTTCCATGTCCTGGCTATTGTAAATAGTGCTGCAATGAACATTGGGGTGCATGTATCTTTTCAAATTATGGTTCTCTCCAGGTATATGCCTAGGAGTGGCATTGCTGGGTCATATGGTAGTTCTTTTTTTTTTTTCTTTTTTTTTTTGGCTGCACAGCGTGGCATGTGGGATCTTAGTTCCCTGACCAGGGATTGAAACTTTGCCCTCTGCAGTGGAAGCACAGAGTCTTAACCACTGGACCACCAGGGAAGTCCCTGTTTGTAGATTTTTTTTGATGATGATCGTTCTAACTGGTATGAGGTGATACCTCATTGTAGTTTTGATTTGCATTTCTCAATTAGTGATGTTGATCATCTTTCCATGTGCTTTTTGGCCATCTGTAAGTGTAGCTTTGTCCACAAAAACTTTACTTATGGGCCCTGAAATTTGAATTTCACATACTTTTGTTGTGTCATGAAATATCCTTCTTTTGATTTTTCTTCTCCAACCGTGTAAAGACGTAAAACTATTCTTTGCTCACAAGCCACACAAAAACAGTCAGTGGGCTGGATTTGGCCCATGGATTTGCCATCTTTAGACCAAAAATCTTCCATATTGAATGTGTACCTTTTGTCCTGCTCCCAGTATGACCCAGGATTTCTAATAGATATTCTCTTCCCTGAAACAGACCCCTGGTTTCAACCACACACCCCTGATAAATACATTCAGTACTGGTTTGCTTCTTACTCCATCTCTATGTCTGGTCTGTTCTCTGTTTCACAGTATTTATCCCCAGATAGCCTGGCACATGATTCCTTGTTACATCCACAGCACCATCAACACTCATCCCAGACGGAGCTCCCTCATCCAGGTATAGGATTACATCCACAAGGACTGACTTGAGCTACCAGAGTTAGGTTCTAGAATACAGAGCACGGGCCAAATATTACCCACACCTGCAACACAAAACTACTTCTCTAATCCCTTGTTCCATCTGAGACTGAGGCAAAAAGCAGCGATTCTTAACTCTTGCTAACATTTCATCACCTGGGTGGCATAAAATGAAAAGCTCAGGCCTCATCTCAAGAGACTAATTTAATTGAATTGACATGGGGAGACCTGAGTACTGTATTTTAAAAAATATGTAATGCATTCATATGGTTCAAATACAAAAATGATACAAATGATATTCATTGAGAAGTCTTATTCCCACCCCATCTATCTTGGAGGTCCCTGTGTTTTACCATTAAAAAAAAAATTTACTTATTAAGGCCACCCCGGGTCTTAGTTGTGGCATGCGGGATCTTTATTGTGGCACATGGGATCTTTAGTTGTGGCATGCAGACTTAGTTGCAGCACACATGTGGGATCTAGTTCCCTGACCAGGGATTGAACCAGGACCCCCTGCACTGGGAGCATGGAATCTTACCCACTGGACCACTAGGGAAGTCCCTGTTTTACCATTTTTATTTGCCTCTTGTGTATTATACAAGTGTTTCTTTATGCAAGTAAAAAGAAGAATATTTTTATTTTCCCCCATTCTTACACTAAAGGAAACATTTTATCCACTCTTCTGGATCTGGCTTTAAAAAAAATATAATGAGATATCCTGGAAATATTTCCATATGAGTATGTAGAGAACTTTTTGTTTGTTTGTTTTTACATTTGCATGCTATTCCATTGTGAAGATATGCCGTAGTTTATGTAACCAGCCTCCACAGACAGATATTCAAATTATTTCCAAACTTTTGTTGTTACAAACAATGTCACAATGTATAACTGTATTTGTATGCCTGTAATTTCACATGTATACAGGTGTCTTAATCTGGGCTGTTAAACTACCATAGACTGGGTGGCTTATAAACAGAAATTCAATTCTCATAGTTCTGGAAGCTGGGAAGTCAAGGATCAAGGTGCTGGCAGATTCGGTGTCCGGTGAGGGCCCACTTCCTGGTTCCTGTGTCCTCACATGGTGGAAGGGGCAAGGGAGCTCTCTGGGGTCTCTTTGGTAAGGGCACTAATTCCATTCATGAGGGCTCCACCCTCATGACCTAATCACCTCCCAAAGACCCCACTTCCAAATACCATCATCATATTGGGGATTAGGTTTCAACTTATGCATTTTGGGGGGACACAAACATTCAGTCTATAAGAGCAGGTCTTTCTGTGAATGAATTCCCAGAAATGGGACTGCAGATTAAAGGATATATGCACATCCACAGATATGGTCAAATTGCCCTCTGTAACACACTGTTTTGTCCTTCAGCAGTAACAGAAGAGAACACCTGTTTCCCCACAGCTTCATCAACAGTGTGTGTCAGACCAGGCTGGGTGTATGCAACAGTGGCTTCATACAAGAAAGGTTTATTTCTGACTTAGTCATAGACAGGGCATGTTCCTCTGAGCACCGACTCAGCAATCCACGCTGGTGGAAGCACCACGGTCCCGAGGCTATACCAAGCACAACACTTGAACTTCTCACTATTGTTGAATTGGGGAGCAGAACTGGAGAGTCTCTTTAGCTGAATAGCACCAGCTATTAAATGTTTCATCCCAGAGGAAGTAGGTTAATTCTGCTTGCATTTTACGGACGAGGATGAGTCACATGACAAGCCTAAATGAAGAGAAAGCAGGAATTGCATTCTCTTCATATTCTCAGAAGTAGAGGAGAACCGGATATTGGTGTAATTATATGTCCAACTTTCAGATTCTTGCAACCTGATAGATGGAAAAAATGTTCAGAGTAGTTTAATTTTGCATTTCTCTTATTAGGAGTGAGGTTGAGAATCTTTTCATATGTCAGAATTTTCTGAAGCCCCTAGCTAATTCTAATGTGCAGCCTGATTTGTACTTCCTGGAGATTTCCTGCTCAGTTTTGACTTTCCATCTGAGAGAAATACCTTTTCCCTTCCACAATGAGTAGGACAATGGTGATTGACTTTTCCTGCAGCTGAAACCCTGCCTTTTAAGTAATAGTAGTAGTTTGATTCTCATTCTAAGATAACTTTCAATTTACAATATAGCATTTATGCCATACTTAGGTCCCATTATTACGGGAGGCAGGGTGGCCATTCTGTAATAGTGAGAGCCAGAACTAGAGAGTTTTGCCTGAAAAAAACTAGGACTCTGGCTTACCTGCTGCGAGAGTCTTGCATCACATCCTGGGATTACCACCTCTATTTGAGGGACAAAGTTTCTTAAAATAGCTTTTCCTTGTGCTCTCATCTCTATATGGGAACATCCTTTTATTTTTTAATTTTATTTGAAGTTTTTTTTATTATTATTTTTTGGCCGCACCTCGAGGCTTGTATGTGGGATTTTAGTTCCCCAACCAGGGATTGAACCTGGGCCCTTGGCAGTGAGAGTGCAGAGTCCTAACCAGTGGACTGCCAGGGAATTCCCAGGGAACATCCTTTTAATGATGTAGGCGGTGGACAGAAAACTTCAATCCCTTTCCTCACACAAAATGAAACCTTCAAAAGCTAGCCTGGGGCTTCCCTGGTGGCGCAGTGGTTGAGAGTCCGCCTGCTGATGCAGGGGACACGGGTTCACACCCTGGTCCGGGAAGATCCCACATGCCGCGGAGCGGCTGGGCCCGTGAGCCATGGCCGCTGAGCCTGCGCGTCTGGAGCCTGTGCGCATGAACCCTTTTTTTTCCTACTCAGGTCCCTCTTTACACATTTCAGTTTCCTACCCATCATAATAGCAGTTCCTCTGAACATCTTGGCTTCTGAAAATGAAGACTTCGTTTTTGTTTAACCCCCCAGATCACCTAGGATCCTCTTAATTCCCAGTGCAAATCCTATTGAAAAGCAGTGATGACTCAGCTTGGGGTTCAACCCTCCTGCGATTAGGCAATCAGATGGCTCCATTCCTGCAGCTCTAGAATGACTCAGTGACCTTAGGAGAATTTACTTACCATGGACCCATGATATAACCATCTTTCCTAGGCCAGCTTTCTGCTGTGATGATTAGAAACCCTAATTCAAAATAGTCAAAGCAGTAAGGGTATCTGTCATTCCCCATAACACAAGGGCTATAGTCAGGCAGCTCAAGAACCAGGATGTCCAGACCCTGGGTCTGCTTCTCTGATTTTCTTTCTTCTTTTTCTTAAAATAAATTTATTTATTTATCTATTTTTGACTGCGTTGGGTCTTCATTGCTGCACGCGGGCTTTCTCTGGTTGCAGAGAGCGGGGGCTACTCTTTGTTGCAGTGCACGGGCTTCTCATTGCGGTGGCTTCTTGTTGTGGAGCATGGGCTCTAGGTGCAGCAGGCTTCAGTATTTGTGGCACATGGGCTCAGTAGTTGTGGCTCATGGGCTTAGTTGCTCTGCAGCATGTGGGATCTTCCCAGACCAGGGCTCGAACCCATGTCCTCTGCATTGGCAGGCGGATTCTTGACCACTGTGCCACCAGGGAAGTCCTCCTCTGATTTTCTTGGTCTAAATACCTTCATATTTTGGCTTCATCCTCTGGCTGGCGGCTAGGTGGCTGCAATTACCCCAGGCCTCACCCAATCCAGTCATGACGAGGCCCAGTGGAGGAAGGACTGTTGTTCATTTGTATCCCTTTTTAAGAGCAAAGAGCACTTCCTCTGGAAACCTCCAGAGAGATTCCCCTTCCCATCCCTGACCCATGACCCATTGGGTCACATTCTTATTCTTAAAGCGACCGGGCAAGAGTGGCCACCCTTGCCTGACTTGCACTGAACAAGACTGGGGCTTTGGCATCAGGAAGAAGAAAAATGACTTCTGGGTAGATATTCAAGAAAACCAGACTAAAACTGCCCCTTACCGGAATTCAGGAAAGAAGCCCTTTCTAAGATCCTGAGATAATGGACTTTTAGGGGGTGAATACACTTGGCCCATGTGTGCTGAGCATCTTCTGGGAGCTGGGGGGGGGTGCAAAGGTGAAAACCACACAGCCCTGCCTGGCGGTGCTCAGTCTACAGAGGACTAAGCACCAAGAGATCTTCTGATTTTAACCTGGCTTCTCCAACAGCCTTCCTGCAGGGAGGGAATGGGCTTTGCAGCGGTAGTGAGAATTTCACTCCCCCTCCCCAGTTTAACTGAGGCATAATTGACACATAACCTTGTAATAGTTTCAGGTGTACAACATGTTTCAATATATGTATATATAGTGAAATGATCACCGTGATAAATTTTTAAAATTTATTTTTACCTATTTATTTTTATTGGCATGTAATTACTTTACAATGTTGTGTTAGTTTCTGTTGTACAATGAAGTGAATCAGCTATATGTATACCTATATCCCCTCCCTCCTGGACCTCCCTCCACCCGCCCCATCCCACCCATCTAGGTCATCACAGAGCACCGAGCTGAGCTCCCTTCATCATGATAAATTTGGTTAACAGACATCACCTCATATGTTTCAATTTTCTTTCTAATTTTTTTATCCCCTACTCCCAATTATCCCTCTCCCCCCATTTTTTTCTTGTGATGAGAACTTTTAAGATTTATACTCTCAGCAAATTTCAAGTATGCAGTATACAAATACACAATCCAGTGTTGTTAAGTACAGTTGCCATGCTGCCCATTACATCCCTAGAACTTATTTATAATTGGAAGTTTGTGCCTTATGACTACCTTCACCCATTTCACCCACCCCCATTCCCCACCTCTGCCAGCCACTACCCTGTTCTCTGTTTTTATTTTATTTTGTTATTTATTTATTTGTTTTGGCTCCGCCACGTGACTTGCAAGATCTTAGTTCCCTGACGAGGGATCGACTGTGCCCCGTGCAGTGGAAGCACTGAGTTCTAAACACTGCACCGCCAGGGAAGAACCTGTTTTTGTTTTTTTTAGATTCTACATATAAATGAGATCATACAGTATTTGTCTTTCTCTGTCCGACTTATTTTACTTAGCATAATGCCTTCACGTTCCATCCATTTTATTGTAAATGGCAGGGTTTCCTTATTTTTTATGGGTGAATAATATTCGGGTGTGTGTGTATCTCGTATCTTCTTTTTCCATTCATCTGTCGATGGATATTTAGGTTGCTTCCACATCTTGGCTATTGTAAATAGTGCTGCAGTGAACATTGGGGTTCAGATACCTTTTCAAGATAGTAATTTCGTTTCCTTTGGATAAATACCCAGAAGTGGAATTGCCGGATCATATGATAGTTCTATTTTTAACTTTTTTAGGAACCTCCACACTGTTTTCCACAGTGGCTGCACCAGTTCACATTCCCACCAACCACGCACAGGGGTCTCCCCTTTTCTCCACATCCTCACCAACACTTTTTATTTGTTGTCTTTTTTTTTTTTTTTTTTGCGGTACGCGGGCCTCTCACTGTTGTGGCCTCTCCCGTTGTGGAGCACAGGCTCCGGACGTGGAGGCTCAGCGGCCATGGCTCACGGGCCCAGCTGCTCCGCAGCATGTGGCATCTTCCCGGACCAGGGATCGAACCCGTGTCCCCTGCATTGGCAGGTGGATTCTTAACCACTGTGCCACCAGGGAAGCCCCTCACCAGCACTTTTTATGTTTTCTTTTTGATGACAGCCTTTCTGACAGGTGTGAGGTGATAGCTCATTGTGGTTTTGACTTGCATTTCCCTGATGGCTACTGATGTTGAGCACATTTTCACGTACCCACTGGACAAGAATTTCACTCCCCTCTGACCTTCGTTTTTTTTTAAGCCATTCATTTACAGAAACCTGCTGAGTGCTCACCCTGCACTGGGCACAAGCTCCAGAGTCCCATCGACTTTGCAGCTTACACTCCAGCTTAAATTG
Organism: Globicephala melas; assembly: GCF_963455315.2. Lineage (NCBI taxonomy): Eukaryota > Metazoa > Chordata > Mammalia > Artiodactyla > Delphinidae > Globicephala > Globicephala melas. Next base: position 63,688,585 of record NC_083326.1, read on the forward strand.
TTTGACAATTATATTTCTTGTTGTAAATGAGTAATTATGGCCTTCTAGCTCATTTAAAAAGTCGTTGTTGGGAATTCCCTGGTGGCCCAGTGGTTAGGACTCGGTGTTTTCACTGCTGGGGCCTGGGTTCAATCCCTGGTTGGGGAACTAAGATCCTGCAAGCCGTGGGGTGCGGCCAAAAATAAATAAATAATAAAAAATAAAATTAAATAGTCATTGTTACTTTGGTGAGTCTCTGTAAGAAACTGGCCCGCTCTGGCCTGTGGGCCTGGAACCCCCACTTGGGGCTGTGGAAGTAGTATCATGTGCTAGCTCCCCTAAAAGCACTGTTGTTGTAACCATGGTGGGAACCAGAGCAGGTTTTTTGTTTTTGTTTTTTGCGGTATGCGGGCCTCTCACTGTTGTGGCCTCTCCCGTTGCGGAGCACAGGCTCCAGATGTGGAGGCTCAGCGGCCATGGCTCACGGGCCCAGCTGCTCCGCGGCATGTGGGATCTTCCCGGACCGGGGCACGAACCCGCGTCCCCTGCATCGGCAGGCGGACTCTCAACCACTGCGCCACCAGGGAAGCCCCAGAGCAGGTTTTTAAGTGGTGGGTTGGCATGATTAGCACCAGCCTGTCTCCAAGAACTGAAACTTCAAAGTAAAATGTTAAAACAAAGTCAATCAAACCCTAGCAGAACTTGATTTTGACTTAATTTCTAAATGGCCTGGAGGTGCCCCTGGTTTGAGGTTTGTCTCTGGCCTTTGCGGGTCCAAAGCCCTAAAATCCACCTCTGTGGGGGAAGCAGTGTTGTGCACGTTCATGCGACTTGCTTCACTCCTGGCTCTTGGCCTACTTTCAAGTCGGGTCCTGCCTAGACTTCAGGAGAATTCTTCTGGGAGAATCCGAGGCACTAAAGTGCAAAGATCTGTGTCAGTCATCCTCTGCTCCAAGCTCCAGGGCCAGCGCCCACACTTCAGCCTGGTGATCCAATCAAGGAGCCAGACCCTCTCCCGAGGCCTCAGGCCAGAGCTCTGGCTTCTCACTTGCCTTCTTCGGCTCTGCTGGCAGCCCCAGGCAGGAGGCCTGCTCTTGAACTCCAGCCACGAAAGCACCTGGTGACTCCAGGGCTGGAAACCCCACTATTTAAAAAACTCTATAAAAGGTGTTAATTACTAGGGTCCTTCTGAGTCCCCATCTCAGCTGGGCCTTCGACAGCCTTTCCCTGATGATCCACCTCTACCGTCCTCTTTCTCTGTTCCCACCAAGGAGATAAAGGCTGTCAGATGTCACGTTCCTGCCACCCCCCTCCACATTAATATGTTGAAGCCCTAAACCCCCAGAACCTCAGAACGTGACATTTGGAGACAGGGTCTTTACAGAGGTAATTAACTTAAAGTGAGGTCATTAGGGATGGACACAGAGAAGATGACGTGAAGATACTGTTTGGCCTGTGAGCCTAAAACATCTACTCTCTGGACCTTGAGGGTGTGCCAAGCCCTGAGCTGGACAGCGTTGCAGAGGCACCGGGAGGCAGGACAGATGGATTGACAGGCTTTCAAGAAGCACGAGACGTGGCAGCCAGAACCAAACACCTGAGGACTCAACAAGAAGGGTTCCCCCCCGACACCAGCTCTTTGAAAAGGACCTCACAGGAGGCAAAGTTTGATTAAAAAACAACTTCACATTTTATTTTAAGGAATATGGTCATTTGTTGAGTAGAAGGCATGAAGTACAAGAGCTGCTCTGACACACTCTGAGCAGAAGCTCCTCCTCCCATGTGCACTTTTAATGACTCGCTCATCGTTTTGTACACATTTCACCCATCAGAGCTGAAGACGCTTAACAACATTGGTAACTTTAAAAATTCTGCAGAAAAGGCCTATGTAGGCAAAGTATAAGATTTTTACTAAATTGCTGTGGTGTACACTTAAAATCACATATTCACAAAAAGAAGTTAAAGAAAGAGAAATTAAAATGCACTTATGTGGGCTTCCCTGGTGGCGCCGTGGTTGAGAGTCCGCCTGCCGATGCAGGGGACGCAGTTTCGTGCCCCGGTCCGGGAGGATCCCACGTGCTGCGGAGCTGCTGGGCCCGTGAGCCATGGCCGCTGAGCCTGCGAATCCGGAGCCTGCGCTCCGCAACGGGAGAGGCCACAACAGTGAGAGGCCTGCGTACCACAAAAAAAAAAAAAAAAAAGCACTTATGTACTTCCATTCTTGCCACCTGAGGTAAATTCAGGTCTCCTTTCCTATATAACACAAAAAAGACGTCCACGAGGCAACTTGCCACTGTTAACTACAAATCACTACGTTAAAAAGTTCCTCCGAAGGAAAACGCGCTTATTGTTAAGTTAGGAGCACACTTAACATGTAACCAACCTTGAGTTAGAAAAGCCACTTTTTGGAAGGCACAGTTTGTTTCCAGGTTGACCATGGAATTCCAGATCTGTCTTCTGGACCCCATGTGGCAAGAAGGACAACCCCGGCCGGGTACCCCCATTTCTCCCTGACACGTGCGTCCAGAGGGCAGAGTTTTCCTCTGCTCACAGTTACCACACGCAGGTCCTGGAGGCTCCTCTGGTCCTGCTTTGTTCTCTGAAAGTGTGAGCGGCTCTGCTGTGTGAAGCAGCAGCCACTGGCCCTCAGTGGGTGCAGGAGCAGGTGGGGACCCGGTAGAGATGCTGCCCAGCACGAGGATGAGACAGGCCCTTGGCCCAGGCTTTAGAATGAAGGATCTGAACAAGAACAGAACCAAATATACGGGGAGACATGTGTGAGGGAAACGTTTCTAGAAGAGTGAGGGCAACTCTCCCTCCACAGCTTGGGGTAAAAAAGGGGGTGGTGGTGATGGGCTTCATCAATCCAACAAAAGACACAAAATAAGGTGCTACTTTGCTTCAAATTGGTTAAATCACTAACCCCATTATGTGAGAGGAGGGCTGCAGACAGTGTTTGCAAGTGGCCTTTGTCTGTATTTATTTGAACGGAGAAGCTCAGGTCTAGGCGTGCTGACTAATCTCCACGTGTCTATGCCTGAGGGCAAGGAGCAGGAACAGTTATCATGACACCCATTGAGGAAGGCGTCAGGGAGGAAAACCCTGGAACATGCCGGGTGGACGGGCACCCCCAGGCTGCCCTGCATCCTGGTGTCACGCTTTGGAGCAGCCTTTTTGCTGGAAGCCCTGTGAACTCGTTCAGTGTGGGCCGGGTGGACATGTAAAATTCTTCCTTTTTCCAGTTACCAGGAGAACAACCATGATGGGCTTGTGATAAGCAGATGTGGGTCTGATTACCTTCCACAGCATCCAAACGCCCTGTGACATTCCCAGTGATGTGGGTCAGACTCGCAGGGCGGCTGGAACATGACAGAAAGATGTATCTGCCCACAGAGGCTGTCAGTGTTTTTAGGAAAGTCAGGCATTATGGAATGGAACTTTTATATTTGAATTGCTACATAAACGCTGTTGCATTGCTGCTGCCCCTTAAAGACGTTCCTTTGCTTTAAGGGACTTTGTTTATATTCTACTGAACCAAAGTGGTGAAGGTCACCGTGCCGGGGCCAGGTTTCAGGGTGAAAGGCACTGTGATTTTAAGGTTTCCAACCTAATCTGTCTTATTAAAATCAGTCCCTTTCACCATCTTCAAAATATTTTAATTTATTTGCTTTTAAAAAGACCAGGACCTCGTGGCTTCAATTATTTTGTTGGAGGTACCAACATCAAGAAATTCCTTTAAGTACAGAAATAAATTTTAATTAGTACTTTTAAATGATTCTCTTTTTTTGTAAAATGAAGAGAGAACAAGCTAGGCCAGGTAGAATGATAACATCTGGGCTTTTTTTAAAGCCATATCCTTCTGTGCACAGTCAGTGTCATTAGTGGAGCTCCAGTCCTAAAACTGGGGCCAGAGAATCAAGTGATGGGTCAAGGCATGTTGCCAGCAGCACAGAAGAGTGGGTGGGAATCCTGGATGGGCCAGGGGACCCCAGGCACCGAGTAAACATGTTTGGATGGGGGGCCTGGTCCAGATGACCTGAGGGCAGGGAGCTTGGTGGAGCACGTCTGTGTGATGCTCCTCTCTCACGCTCTGCAGGCCTCAGACAGCGGGCCAGGGAGCCTCCAGCCAGGGCAGAATGTGTTCCTGACCCTGTGCAGGGGCAGCGGGGCTCACCTAGCTCCCTATGTGCTTCCAGGCGTCACAGTGAGCAGGGCTGGTCTGAACCCCCTCCTACTAAAATCAAACGCCTGCCAAGGGGCTCAGAGCATCACAATGTGCTCGTGGGGGTCGGGGGGAGAAGGATGCCCACAAACACGGGTCACATGGCCCTCAGCGCTCTACCTCGCGGAGGCCTGGGGACGAGAAGCACAACAGACGGAAGCAGAGGCCGGCATGACCACCACTCTGCCCGCACACCTCTAGTCAGGGCCCTCAGAGAAGTGGGGCACATGCTTTCTCTACAACAAAACCTCTTTTGAGACCCACTCTGTTACAACATTTGCAAACACATGTGAAATCACATTCTAAAGTAATAACTGAAATTTCTTGGGCGTTTAAAAGAAGACCTTTCAAATCTTTTCATCACGATGGAGTGGAAATCCGCCTCCGTCTTCAAAGCTGCCGAACTTTCCTCTCTGTACTCTTGATGTTGACGTCTAACTTGTCCACTTTGGTTGTGAGGCGGTCAAGAATGTCGTCCTGCTCCTCAATCTCTGTCTGCATCCCCAGGGCGATGTCCTTCAGCCGGCCCAGGCCCACGGACAGTTCATCTGCGGGACAGGAGAGCACACACGGGCCTGAGCCAAGTCACAGCATCGGGACCTGCAACCCCAGATGCTCCCCCCATGGGCTCGGCAGCACTGCAGTCACTGACCCCTCCTTCCTGGAAGACAGGCCAGATGCCAGGGCGTTGGTTACATGCTCCAAAACATGCGCAAGTGAAGAGAAAGCAGTAGCGCTTAACAGGAAAGCCACTCCTCCCTGCCACCCACCAGGACACCCACTATTAGTACACGGTGTTTATTTTAGAAATTCATATAGAGCCACACACCTTTCAGCTGCCTTTGAACCTTACATCCCCAGCTCCCTAAAGCTGGGTCAAGCACAGGTCCAGAGTGGCAAAGAGGAAGACCCCCATTTGGAAACACATCTGAGATACAGCTCAGGCTTTTCCAGTCTTTATAATAAGTATTTCCCTTCTTTTAAAAAAGTTGTAAAAATCAATCTCAATTCATTTTTAAGAGAAATAAATTCTATAAGAACACGGTCAGCCTCGAGTATGTGAAGGGCTTCCTTAGCACAGTGACAAAGAAAGAACTGACCATGAGTGGGGAGGAGACCAGCCAAGGGGCCCGGGGTCCCCTGATGGGGCTGTGCAGACCGCAGAGGGGAGTCGTGACGTGACTGACTCTGTCCAGATGAATATAAAGCCCCTTCCCTGTGTGTGTGTGTGTGTGTGTGTGTGTGTGTGTGTGTGCGCGCGCGCGCGCATGTGTGTGCCCTGAATGTGTGTGTGCATGTGCACAGGGTATGGGGACGGGGTCACATCCAGAGCTGCTTTCTGCCCTTTTACTAGGAAAGAGCTGGGGGAAAACAGAAGAGGTGGTGCTTTGTAAGCCTTTTCAGTAAGTTAAAGATAAAACATTAAGTGAAAAAGGTCAAAATACACAAATAGCTGGCAATGGCACCATAAATCTAAGCAGAATCAGATTTTTTAGAAATGGTCTTCCTGGGACTTCCCTAGTGGCGCAGTGGTTAAGAATCCATCTGCCAGGGCTTCCCTGGTGGTGCAGTGGTTGAGTGTCTGCCTGCCGATGCAGGGGACGTGGGTTTGTGCCCCGGTCCGGGAAGATCCCACATGCCGCGGAGCGGCTGGGCCCATGAGCCATGGCCGCTGAGCCTGCGTGTCCAGTGAGAGGCCTGCGTACCGCAAAAAAAAAAAAAAAAAAAAAAAAAAAAAGAATCCATCTGCCAATGCAGGGGACACGGGTTCGATTCCTGGTCCAGGAAGATCCCACGTGCCACAGAGCAACTAAGCCCATGTGCCACAACTACTGAGCCCGCGTGCCACAACTACTGAAGCCTGCATGCCTAGAGCCCGTGCTCTGCAACAAGAGAAGCCACTGCAATGAGAAGCCTGTGCACTGCAACAAAGAGTAGGCCCCGGGGCTTCCCTGGTGGCGCAGTGGTTGGGAGTCCGCCTGCCGATGCAGGGGATGCGGGTTTGCGCCCCAGTCCGGGAGGATCCCGTGTGCCGCGGAGCGGCTGGGCCCGTGGGCCATGGCCGCTGGGCCTGCGCGTCTGGAGCCTGTGCTCCGCAGCGGGAGGGGCCACAGCGGTGAGAGGCCCGTGTACTGCAAAAAAAAAAAAAAAAGTAGCCCCCGCTCTCTGCAACTAGAGAAAGCCGGCATGCAGCAACAAAGACCCAACGCAACAAAAACAACGAAAAGAAAAGAAAAGAAAAGAAAGCCTGTGCCCGTGTCCCATGGACACTGACAGCTGTAAGGCCACCCAGGTCTCATGGAGCTGCCGGCAGCTGGGACGGCTTGGGACCCACAAGGAGCTGCACTGCGGTGAGAAGCTGGATCAGGGAGGGCCGCCTGGCAAGGGACCGCCAGCAGGGCCGGGCGTCCAGGAGGCAGAGGGACCTGCCCGGGGCAGTGGTGTGGCCCCATCAGCAGGGCCCATGGACGGCTGTGCTGGGGTCCCCTGCGCTGCTCTGTGTCCCGCTCACCCTGCCGTCCCAATGCACACCCTCAGCCTCTGGGGTAGGCTGTCCTTGGTCTTCTTCCTGCTGCACTCCCTGCATTCCTGAATCTCGCCCCCTGCAATAGGTCTTCCCCCCAGCAGGCACCAGTGCCAGCCTTTCTTGGTGGGGAAACCTTTGGTGGGGAGGATGGGGGGCCCGCCAGTCCCTGTGTTTCTCTGGAGTCAGGCCTGGCAGATACACCCTCTGCCTGATGCCTTCGGCTCCAGGGCCGAGTCCAGAGGACAAGCAAGCAGTGACCTCCGGGGTGCCCCTGAGCTCCAAGGGCAGACAGCAGTTGAGGTTCAGGGTGGAGAAACAGAAGGAATGACACCAAAGCAGTTGTCACTGCTGGACGGTGGAATTTGGGTGTTGGTTTCCTTAGGGCACTTGCCTAACTTCACAGTTTTCTACAATGAGTCTATGTGCTGAGAAACAAAGGTTAAATGAAGGTTAAATAAAGGATGTGGGTCTGCCTCACGTGTTGTCTGTACCAGTAGCCCGGGCTGCTGGAGTCGGCACTGCCCTGGGAGAGCTGGGGGCCCGTGTCCCCTGGGAGGAGAGAGCAGGGGAAGCATTCCTTTCTGTCTCACCCTCTTTGCCATCCCCTAAGGGGAAGGAGGGTTGGCAAGCAACCTGGGTGGCCATGGGGGAGGTTCACACGCAGGAAGCAAAGGTCAGAGGGGGCTGCTGAGGGGCCAACTCCTCCACCCGACTGCAAATAACCCCCTCCTCTCTCCATTTTCGCCTTCTGGGCCCTGGGTGTAAAGTAGGGACAAAACTGAACTTCTCCTGTGTTTCTGGAGACTGGTTAGGGAGACACCAGAGAAGCCAGCAGGTATGTGGTTACAACAGGGCGCCCTGGAGCCCGAGGCCCAGGAAGCAGGGTGCCTGGCCACGCGGCCAAGGTGCTGCTGGCCCCATGTATGCCTGACCTGCTGGGCCGCCTCCCACGAGCCTTCCAGTTTTGCTCACCTGACTCTGCCCGAGCCCAGGGCACACGGAGGAAGCAGGGTGGCATGGCCGGGTGGTGAGGGGGGTGGGCAGAGCCCAGGCTGCACAGCGTAGTCCCCAGACCCTGACCCTGTCGCTGTCACCTCCCAGACAAGAGGTGGGGACGGAGACAAGCGGGCAGACCCCAGAGAGGGCGAGGGGCTGGGATGTTGCACACGCGCACGTGCGTGTGTGTGTGCAGGGGTGGACAACGGGGGGCCCCGGTGCACGCAAGCCGTGGTGCTGGTGGCGGTGCTCTGGTCTTACCGAGGTTGCTGTCAATCCTCTGGTGACAGGTGCGCAGGTGCGGGTTCCTTGGGTAAGCCTCGGAGCTCACGGCAGAATCGGCCCCTCCAGGGATGGAGTCTGAGTTGACAAAGAAACACCAGGAGGACGGTTAACTGACACACTTGAAATGCCGCTTCACAAAACTCATCTTAATCTGGAAAACGGGTGGAAGGACTAAGGCGGTTGGTTCTGAGGCCACTGAGAGAGGCAGGCGGGACAGGGAAGGGGCGGGAGGGAGACGCTTCCTGAGGGCAGCCCCTCGGAGATCAAAGAACCCCAGCCTATGGGTCACCTGGTCAGCCACGGACCCTCGAGCTCAGGAAAGAGATTCATGCACGTAATGGTATGGCAGTTGGAGCAGCCACCACGCAAACCCACACAGGCTCCGGAAAAAGAAACGTTAAATGATGCACATTTGCCCCCAGAAATCTTCTCTGAACCTCAGTTTCCAACTGCACACAGAAAAGCCCTGTCACCCAGGGTATGTCTTCTGGGGACCATCTCTTTCTAGACTTGGGGTCTCTCCTTCAGCATGGCCTACGGAAGCCCCTCAGCGCACAGTCTTCTCCCACTTCCTCTGCAGCTTTTGCCTTCCCAGATGAACCTCCGGGCCCTCCTCCGCCAGGCCTCCCCTCGGCTGTGCCCGCAGGCGGCACAGGAAGCATCTGGTTACTTCCAATGTGCCTGGCTCTCTAGGGGTCGACAGAGCCCCCGGGAGGCCTTGATTCCTTTCCAGATGAGGGATGTTTCTGGGCCCATCATTTGATATTAATGGGACGATCTGACACAAAACACCTCCTATCTCACACTCCTTGTCCACACGGCCGCTTCTGCGCCCACTGGGGCTCAGGGGCTACATTAGCCTCCTTCTGTCACTGCAACAAAATACCACAAACCATCCTTTGGTTCTGGAAGTCAGACGTCCAACCTGGGTCTCCCCGTCCTCAGACCCAGGTGTCAGTGGGGTTGGTTCCCCTGGAGGCACTTAGGGAGAATCCGATTCCCGGCCCCTTCCAGCCCCTGGAGGTCAATCCTTAGCAGCGGCCCCTCCTCCACCTGAGAGCCAGCTGCCCGGCACCTTCAAACCTCTCACTCCATCACTCTCTCCTCTGCCTCCTTCCCACTTGCAAAGGACCTTTGCGATTTCACTGGGTCCAACCGGAAAACCCAGGATAATCTCCCCAACTCAAGTCAGCCGATCAACAACTGTACTTCCCTCTGCGACCACGATTCCCCTTTTGCCATGTGACCTGACATATTCCTGGGGCCTGGGGATTAAGGCGTGGATGTCCGGGGGGTCATATCCTACTCAGCATAGGTGTTTCCCTGCCTGAAGATCTCAGAGCTATACAGGCCAGGCTCCCACTCCCTTATCCCTCCCTCCATGGGGGAGCAGGGCTGAACCTGCCATAACGCACACCCCCTGCTCCCTGAGAGAGGCACTGAGGCCCCCGACGCCCCTACCCAGTGCAAGGTGTCCCCGCAGAACCCGTGTGTGGGTGGGAGCACTGACCTGAGTCATTGAGCTTCCTGAGGTTTGGGTGGCTGGTCTGGTACTGTGCCTCCTGGTCTTTACTTGTACTTATGGCTTCTTTCAATCTTTGGATAAAAGTTACGAGAAGAAGAAAACTTTTAGAAAGGAAAAGCACCTGTGACAGTGCAGTCTTTTCTAACAGTGCCCATGTGAGAAAATCAAATGCCTCTTCTGACCAAGATACAAAGCCAAATGAATATTCTAACTGCAATTATGAAAACACTGAATAAGGGGAGCAACCTACATTCTTTGTGTTACGGTAGGTAAGGTGTAGATTTTCTGTAATGTGGTGATATTGTCTTTATAATAAAAGACAGATACAATGATCTGACATATGAGCAACAATCATGTTTTAGCAGAAACTGAATTATTTTACGTTTGAACACATGGCATTTATATGCCAGCCAAAATTGCAGTATGATTTTATTATACCTCTAGCCAAAAACTTTGAGGAAAATAATCTCTGATTTTAAAATGATAATCAATGGGCAACTTGAATTAGATATGGGGAAGCTGGACATGAAAACTTTTTAAAGCAAAAATTCTGTGAAGTGAGTCACATTTATACTGATTAGAGTGAACATTCTCTCTTTCAAATTACCAGGAGCAGTAATTTATGGAGACCCAATTCACGCACAGTTTGCAGACTGAACAGCGGTCACATCACACAATCAAGAGCAGTGGAGAACGCTTCTTGTTTCAAAATGTCTGAAGACAAATCCCTCCCAGTGAGTAACTTTCAGGGTCCTTTGGTCCCTTTAAGGCATGAGAAGTGTCCTGAAAGGCTCGGCCACCCGCACTAAACCCCCCTCTGCTGCTTTGCTCCGGCCAGACGGGCACCGCTCACCTGCTGCTGGGCTGGGGGGCAAGGGTGCCATTCTGCGCAGGTGGGGTCTCTGAGGGTTTGGTTCTGAAGTAATTGACGAGCCCTCCGAACACACTCTTGATGCTGTTGATGTGCTTCTGGCTGGTCTTCAGATCCTGCTCCATCCTGTCCACCATCTTCTCTGTGCGCTCCAAGGCCCCTCGCTGGCGCACGAGTTCCTAGGGAGGATGAGACGTGATGGCATTGCACCTTCTGTAGCTCCCCGTCACCCGCAGAGGAAGGCTCTCTGTAAATCCTCAGCCAGCACTTGGGGATGGCGCAGCCCCCACCCTAACCTGAGTCCCGCCCGAGCTCTGGAGGGGAAGGTGCCAGCATTAAGTGTCTCGTCCTGATTGCGATTAAACTCTGGTTTTGAACAACCAGCAGGCAGAGGTTGATCTGGAGTCGATACGCTGAATCTAGAAACTTGAGAGTTACCCCCATCAATGTCGCTCCCCTTCCCAGGGAGCATGACACACATACGCACCAGCAGGGACGCAGGAGCTGGCGGGGAACATGCTTGAATGCGGGGCTCCGTCCCGGCAGGAGTGACAGTGTAGAGTGGTCTTAGGTGGCAAGAGAACCACCAAGGGCAAAGGTTGGTGCCCCTCGCTGCATGTGCAGGCTGCCCAGGCCGCTCATACCGTGTGTTCCCGAGAAAGGCCTTGTCTGGCTCCTTGCCCTCGTATTAGCCTGAAGAGTGACTTTGCTTCCCAGAGTCCTCAGGTCAGCCTGACAGTCTGCACCAGCAATGTGGTTTACAGGGTGGGGGGCCTTGAGCCACACAGTGTGACCTCTGGAGGGGCTGGAGACTCTAGTCAGCCAGGCGGGCAGCCGTGCCTCCTGGATGTCCCACGTCACAGTGGGGGGAGTGCAGGCTGCACACACAACTCCACAGAGAGGGGACAAAGGGAAGCTGTGCTTGCTCTCCTGGACTCTGCCCACCAGCTTGTCTCCCTTGAGGATTTTAATCTGCATCCTTTTGCTGTAACAAACCACAACCGTGAGTATAACAGCTCTACTAATTCTGAGTCCTTCTAGGGAATCGTTAAACCTGAGGGTGCTCTTGGGGACCCCCACAACACCTCTAAACAGCACTTCTCACTCTCAGAGGCAGAAGGCTGCAGAGCAGACAGCCCTGGGCTTCCCCAGCACAACTCCTGGTCAGCAAAGCAAGGTCTCCCAGACACCATGGAGGCCACGGGTGAACATTTTAGAAAGGAGCAGCAGACACAGCCAGATGCCACGGCGCTGGTGTGGGATGTATGACCTGCCTGGACGGTAAAGACCCGGCCTCACAAGGTGCCTCACAGCTAAGAAGCCAGCAAGTTTGATCCCAGAACTTTTTAACAGTCGAATTCAATCACTGATCCTTTATAAAATCTACTGGGAATTACTTAACCGAGCAGCTGATCGTCTCCCTCCATCAGCTTCTGCTTCAGGATAGGGTTGTGCTAAGAACTCTGGCTGCATCAAAACCAGCCCGGGCTGCATTGGAGGTGAGGCTCTGGTCAGTACAGCCCCTCACCTGGAGAGGGGACGGGTCTGCCCAGAGGATGAGGGCACCACCCCAACTCACAGGGACACCCAGAACAGAGGGCTGCGATGGCCTCCGTTCCCAGGCTGCACAGGTGTCCGTCCCCACGTGGCCCACCTCTCTGAACTGAAGGCCCAGCAGGGTTTGGCGACTGTCGAGTGCTGGAAAGACTCAATGAGGTGAGGGGGCCCCACACGAGACCGTGTGCAGGATGTGCTGGCCGGGCTGCTGAGAGCATCCTGGCCCGACTCCCCTTCTGCTGATGCTAACCAAGCTGGCCACTCAGGCCCTCATCCAAGGTTTGTTGCTGGACTCCCTGAACTGAGACCCTGGGCTCCACAAAACATCACTGGCGCGTGCTCAGCAGCCAGAGGGGGCAGGCGGTCGGTCTCCTTGGCCAGGGTGGTGAAAGGGCACATGAAGACTGCGTCCACGTGGGACACAAACAGGCAAACCATTAGGGGACTGGTCGCAGAAACAGAAGCCATCCACTAGAGGGACCACGACGCAGAAAGAGCATGGGACTTCCCTGGCAGTCCAATGGTTAGGACTCTGCGCTTCCACTGCTGGGCTGGGCTCAATCCCTGGTTGGGGAACTAGGATCCCACAAGCCACTCGGTGTGGCCAAAAAAAAAAAAAAAGAGCAGCGCATCACGTGTTGCTATGGAATGCCCTCCACCTTGTCAAGCAACGTGCAGTGTGGAATATACAGAACACTTCTTAAGTTAAAATTATAAAAAAAAAGAAAAAGATAAGTATAAGCATGTTTTTTTGCGGTACATGGGCCTCTCACCGTTGTGGCCCCTCCCGCTGCGGAGCACAGGCTCCAGATGCACAGGCTCAGCAGCCATGGCTCACGGGCCCAGACGCTCCACAGCATGTGGGATCTTCCTGGACCGGGGCACAAACCTGCATCCCCTGCATCGGCAGGCGGACTCTCAACCACTGCGCCACAAGGGAAGCCCTAAGCATGTTTTTATACACAGAATATCTCCACAGGGACACTGCAGGAACAGAAGGTGAGTGGCAGGGGGTAGGGGGGCAGCGGGTGGGAGCAGCCTTCACGGCCTTCTGTATCATTTCAATTTTGAACCCTGTGACTAGATTATCACTTCACAAAAATTATACCTTAGGGAAAGAAAAGAAGAAACAAATCATGCCTGAGAAGTGGAAAAGCCATGTGGCCTACAAGTCTCTATGGTTCTGCACTGTGCTCCCCAGGCCGGCCCACCTCTCCTCTATCCTGTGGGGTCAGGACCTGAGGCGAGAGCCTTCCAGAGAGGTGAACCCTACAGGTTTCTCAGGAGAAGGGCAGCTCTCCTTCACTAGAGGTGACCTGACTAAGTAACTTTGCCGCTGCTGCCATGCTGGGCCTAAAAAAGTCAAGTCCTCAGTGTCTAAAACATGTGTCCTGTTTTGGCACCTCTCAGCTGGGTATGTGACGGGCACCTGTCTAAGTTAGGAGGTTAGTTTAGTGGTGATGTGGGTCTGCTGGGACAGAGGCCACCACCAACCCCCCCCCAATCCCCCAGGGGAATGAAAGAGCGATGAAAGGGATTCAAAGACAGTAAGACAACTTGGAGATTATGGGGTAGGGTGGAGACGGGGGTGCTGACCATTCCTGCCTCCCAGGGCCTCCAATAATTGAGAACTGATTCAATCCTGGAAAAATTCCATGTGTAATCGCACTGATGACAGAGCCTGTCACCTGCTCAGTCATGATCATACCGTACCTCTCACAGCAACACCTGGCTTGGCCATGCCAAGCCTCACGGCCTGAGGTGCCACTCTGCCTTTGCTCTCATGGTCCCCATTATAGGAAAGAAGGAACTTTGGGGGCAGCATGGGGTTTGTCACCACAATCCTTATGAAACAACGTTATCCTCTGTGTTTTTGGCACTCCTGACCTTCCCTCTGACTGTACTGGGTCCTAAGCTCCTCCTCCAGGCCCTTTCCTGGAAGGCTTCCTGGGCGACACTTTCCTGCTCAGGAGCTGTGGCGTTGGGCCAGTGCCTTTGCGTGACTCTTCTCTTCCTCGGGAAGTCCCTCCTCCTCCTCCTAGCTACACCTTAGCCTTAGAAGCCAGAATCCAGGGTATCCTCTGCCACAGTATTCTACTTTCTGTCACTCTGATTTCCTACTTCACCCGTTCTCAGTTGCCAAAGATGTCTTTATTTTTGGCTGTGCTGCTTGGCATGTGGGATCTTAGTTCCCTGACCAGTGATCGAACCCGCGTCCCCTGCATTGGAAGTACAGTCTTAACTACTGGACCACCAGGAAAGTCCCCAAAGATGGCTTTTTAAACAGTTCTTAGTTGGCTTCCTTGGGCCTGGGACCCTTAATCAAGTGACCCCTCCACCTGGGCCCTAAGACCTAAGGCAATCCTCCCAAATTTAAGTCAACATTTTCCATTTAGACTGTAATGTAGGAATCCAGTAGACACAAGCAAAACTTCCTCAATGAGGCTAAAGACAGGCAGGTGGGCCACTGAGAGATCGGGTGATAAGGAGAAGTAGGGAAGGGAGATAACCCAAGGAGCTGGTAACGGGAGAATGATGGGATGGACCTCAAGACTGGCCAAGACTGTAAGTGACCAGGTCAGAGGGAACTTTCCCAGAGAAAAGAATTACGAAGAGACCCAGGGAAGAACATGATGCTTTAGCTTCCATAACTACAAATGCTTAAATTGAATTATTTTTAGCTGATATAGCAATCACAGGTTATTACATTTTTTAAAACTTTCTAAAGAAATGCCCAACACAACTGTCATTAGTACGCTGAGGCGAGAATGTGGTGCCTAAGAAAGAACAGCTCTTACCCAAGGTCCTACTCTCTGAAACCACCTATGGACGTTAAGAAGAACTGCAGAAGCTAAGCTGGGACGGCAGTCACAGACCGCCCCCGTCTCTCTAGGACATCTTCGTCGGGATCAGGAAGGAAACGTAAGGCCCTAGACTCGACCAGACTCGGGCTCCGGCGCACTCAGCAGTGTCCAGGCAGACAAGACCTTCACTCCCCTCCTAGCGAGGCGGAGGAGCGCTCAGTGCCGGTTAAGAACCCAAGGTCCATCTCCTCGGACGCTTGACACCAGCAGGCACAGTCCTCGCTGGGTCACTCCAGGAGGAAGGGCTGAAGCCACGGGCCAGGCTTCTGTCCAGGGAATGTGTAAAAGAAACAGACCCTCCACGTCCCTAACCCGGGGTCTGCTGTCTAGAATCCCTACTTACCTGGATCGAACAGCGTGGAAATGACCCCTGACGACGCGTAGAAAAACAACAACCCTGTGGACTAAGCTCAGGAGATCGCCAGGGGCAAACTGCCCCTTTCGGGTGTGAAAACGCGCGTCTCTACGTAGCTAACAGATTGTTACCGACCGTCCAGTCACCAAAGTACAAGACCCGTCCTGGCTGACCGGTCGAGCCCCCAGGAGCCCCGGCGACCGCGGACTCACCTCGGAGGAGGCGACCCCGATCCTCTCGGACTCGTACATCAGGGACAGGGACCTGCCGGTGCTGGCGGCCGTGGCCTCGGCCCGGCGCAACACCTCCTGCCGCAGGGCCTGCTGCCGGTCGGCGGGAGCGCCGGGCCAGTCCGCAAGGTCGCGGTTGTCCGTCCACGGCGCCGGCCGGACGCCCTCGTCCTCCGCGTCGTCGTCGAACGGGTTGTAGCTTCGGGGATAGGCCGACATGGCGCCAGCGCTCGGCCTGGAGCAGGCGGGAGGAGCCGGGCGCGGCCGAGGCGAGGGGCGCTCTCTGACCACGGGGCAGCTGCAGTATCGCAGAGAACCTACAGAAGCTCCCGTACGCCCGTAGCCGGCGCCGCGCAAACTCCTTCCGCCAGAAGCTTGCGGAGGCCCTGCCTCGGAGCCGACCATCGTGCACCGCATCGGGGGGAGGGGGCCACGCCCGGCGCTCGCGACCGCCGCAGGCCGCACGGCTCCCGGCACCCCCCAGCGGTGGATCTGCCCGAGGCCACGCCCCGCTTGCGTCGGCAACAGAGAGGTCACGTGGCGGGGAGGCCGGATGGAGCCGCGCCTGCGCCGTGAGCTTCGGCTGTCGCGATCCCGGTGAGGGAAGGCGGCGGGCGGTGCCGCAGGGTGGTGATGGCGGCCGCCGCGGCCCGGGGAGGCGGTGGCGGCGGCTCCGGCTCGGGCTCCGGCGCGTCACGGGGTTTTTATTTCAACACGGTCCTATCGCTGGCCCGCTCCCTGGCCGTGCAGAGACCGGCATCCCTGGAGAAGGTAGCTCGGCGGCTGGGCGCGGGCTGACAGGGGGAGGGGCCTGGGGCGCGGGAGGCGGGGCGTGGGTCTGCGGGAGGCCGAGGGGGTCCCGGCTGCCGGGGGCGCGGGGTGCTCTTGAGGGAGGAGCCGGCGCGGCTAGGTGCCGAAGGCCGGGGAGCTGGCAGGCGGAGGTCTGGGGCCCTGTGGCGGGCGGGGCCGTGAGCTCGGGCGGGCTGAGCCGCGGGGCCGCCTGGTGACCGCCGGGCGGGGGCGGCGGCGAGGGGCACGGGCAGAGCCGAGGGCCGGGGTCGAGCCTGGCGTCGGCTCCCCACTCGCCCTGTCTTCTGTTTCTTGAGTCTGGGGCGTTGCCGTTCTCGGGGAAGGGGCGCTTTTCCGCGCTTTGCCCTCAGTGGTGAAGGGCGGGTGAAGTAGCGTATCTGGAAGCGGTTTCTGAGACGCACATTTGCTGCGCATTGTTTTTCTCTGAGACTAGAGGGGGCGTTAGACCGGCTGAGAGAGGGTGTTTGAAGAAAAGAATTCAGGCCCCGGGGGTTCCTTATCTTGGGAGAAAGGTGAAAGGCAGCCTCAAGAGTGCCTGGGACGGTGGGAAAAACGCAGCTTTTAGAGTCGGAACGTCCCTGCACCGTCACTGTATGTCGTCTTGGACGTTCCTGTAACCCTCAGAGCTTCTGTGTCCTTATCTGTGAAATGAAGTGGTTCTTGAGCATTAAATGAGTTCAGGCAGAAAGTGCCTGGCCCAGAGTTAGGCTCAGAGTAGGTGGACAGTAAAGGGCAGCTTTCCTCCCCTACCAGGGCGTGATGATGAGTGAGCACGAAGGGATGGGATTATTCTTCCCTACAGCTTCCTGGTGGATGGAAAGAACGTTGTCTGACGGCAGAAGAGCGCTTGGGAGTGGTTTTATGGCTCTGGTGAGGGAAGTGAAGCTAAAAGGCTGTTGCACACACCTTGGCAGAGTGACCTCGTCCTTCCTTGGCTTTGTAGGTTCTCAGACTTGCACAGTGAGCAGGTCTTGGGAGACTGATGCCAGCCTGACTTCTAGTTAAAGGAGGAGTACAATAGAATGGAAAGACTATGGGTTGTAGCCATAAGATCACCTGAATTTAAATCCTGTGTCATTCACTTACATTCGTGTGAGTCTGGGCAGGTCAGTTCACCAGTCTGATCCTCTGCTTTCCCCTGCAAAATACAAGGGCCATACTTGATACAAGTATTGCGAAGATTGACAGAATGACAGAATGAATAAAGGGAGGCAGGTGGGTGCCTAATGAACGATCACTGTTATTGCATGAGGCTGAGTGATGGACCACAGTGCTGCTTTATGGAATCAAATCCATGCCAGCTAGTCAGCACATTCTCTTCTTAGGAGGAGGACCAAAAGTTGTATCAGAAGTTTGCTTGCTGGACTTGGAGAAGAGGGTGCAGGGAATTGGATGATCTTAAAGAGGGTCCTGCGGCTCTAGGAGTGGCAGCACCCTTCCTCACTCAGTAACTGAAAAATGCACCTTCAGCTCAACTCGCCTTCTTCAGTCTTCTTCACTAGTCACAAGAACATTCTGTAACTGCAGCATAGTTTTGTATCTTATGGTAATGCTTGGGTAATCAAGATTACACAATGTTTTACAATGAATTAAAGCAGCTTTTAGGTTGGGCTCCCTAATACCATTCAGTTTCATCGGCTCATTTACAAACCATAGCAGGAAAGAGTTAACAGAGCCCGGGCTGCTGTTTTTTTAAAAATTAAAACTAGGCGGGCTTCCCTGGTGGCGCAGTGGTTGAGAGTCCGCCTGCTGATGCAGGGGACACAGGTCCGTGCCCCGGTCAGGGAAGATCCCACATGCCGCGGAGCAGCTAGGCCCGTGAGCCATGGCCGCTGAGGCTGCGCGTCTGGAGCCTGTGCTCCGCAACGGGAGAGGGCACAACAGTGACAGGCCCGCGTACCACAAAAGAAACAAAACAAAACAAAAAACTAGGTTATTATTGCCAGTGTCTTTCTTTCTTTTTTTAAAATTAATTAATTAATTGATTGATTTATTTATTTTTGGCTGCATAGGGTCTTCGTTGGTGTGTGCAGGCTTTCTCTGGTTGTGGCAAGCGGGAGCTACTCTTGGTTGCAGTGCACGGGCTTCTCATTGCGGTGGCTTCTCTTGTTGTGGAGCATGGGCTCTAGGCGCATGGGCTTCAGTAGTTCTGGCATGTGGGCTCAGTAGTTGTGGCGCACGGGCTCAGTAGTTGTGGTGCACGGGCTCTAGAGCACAGGCTCAGGAGTTGTGGCGCATGGGCTTAGTTGCTCCACGGCATATGGGATCTTCCTGGACCAGGGATCAAACCCATGTCCTCTGCATTGACAGGTGGATTCTTAACCACTGCGCCACCAGGGAAGTCCCCGGGGCTGCTGTCTTCAAAAGGGCTTGCTCGCGAGGTTGGCCCTTGGCTGGCATCGGGAACTTTGTGCTTGAACCGTTCCTTCCATTCTCTAACTGATCAGGATGGTTCACTGTGTCTGACTCTGTGTAAGCAGCATGGTTTATGGTGAGCACCTGCTTTCCTTCTGGGAATCTGGAATTTTGATGGTTGCTAGGCAGGCAGTGCCTAAATGACCAGCCCCCAGTAAAAATCTTGACACAGACATCACTCTCGTGTTACTGCATTGCTTGCTGCTGTAAGGGGTGTGTGCTTGGGGTGCACCCTCACAGGAGGGAGAGACAAGAGGAAGCCCTTGCACAGCTTTCTCCAGACTCTCTACCTGTGTCTGTTTCTCTGGCTTGGATCCTTTCACTGTAATGAAATTTATCTGCAAGGACGACTATATATGTGTGTGTGGTCCTGAGGACCCAAAACTACTTCTTTCTCAAGAGGAGGTTTCTGTAGGTGGCTGATTGCATCGGAAATAGTGAATTCCTCTTCTCCTCATCTACGATTTTGAGACTTGATTATACTTGGGATCACTGTTACTATTTAGTCCTGTACTGTATGTCTGCTTGCTGCGCTCCCCTACTTTAAAACAGTTGATGAGAAGCCCTTAGCATTCCTAAGGGAAAGATTCTTGAGGTTCTTAAGAGTAAAAGAGTTTCTGAGTACCCACCTGGGAAAAGAAAGCTGGGGACTTAAGCAGGGAGATGAGTGTTGAAACCCCCCACCCATTTCTTTGTTTTCATTTCTCTTTCTCCTCCTTTTTTCCAGAGAAGACAGAGGACTGAGTGGGGCCTGATGCAGATAGGGTTGACCCAAGGAAGGCTGTTTTCTGAACTAGACCTGACACCTCAGCTCAGACATGGGAGCTCAGGCAGCCTGACATGCTTTCAGTGGCACTGGGACTCATTAATGACACAACTTACCCTATCTTTGTCCCTCGGCATGCCACAGTGGGTTTGACTTACTCCATTCACCCACCCTAACCCCAGGCCGTGAAGCCAAGCCTATCACTACTGAGTGCATTTTACTTGTCCTTAATTCCTTAATTTTTCTCTTTCATCCAGAAAACATTTATTGAGCACCTATTGTTAATTGGTATGCATTAGGCCAGGTAAATAAGAAACTCCTAATTTGATTGCTTAGGTGACCAGCAACAAGTCAGTTTTGCTGCAAGTCCCCCATGTGCTCTTGTGCCCCATGTCTGGTGACCAGATTCCTGCTGTGTTCAGGTAGCCAGACCCAAGGGCCCTGGGCATCTATTCTAGGATCCTTATCTGAGCTTTGACCTCTTCCTGTTAGGCTGCCTCTAAGACTGGAGTCCCAGCCCTGAGGCCCACCCCTGGGATTGCAGCCCACCTCTGAGGACACCCTCCGTGAGGCCCACTCAGGCCTCAGCCCTCTCCCTCTGGGGGAAAGAGAGGAGAAAAATTGAGAAGAGAGTCCTGCCTACACTGAATCCATCTCTGATTTCCATCTGCCTGCCCATCTTTTGCTCTACTTTCCTGGATCTTGCCTGTCTTGAGAATGTTGCTGAGCCGCCCCTGCCGAGCCTCCTCCTGGCTCTGCCTGGTCATACTCCTCTGTACCCTGGAAGTCAGGGGACCTGTTCTTGCCTCTTCTCACCCGGCCTGTGCCGTACTAACGGAGCCTGAGCCCAGGATGTGGAGAGTTCTAGGCAGAGCTGCAAAGCAGGCAGCATTCTGTGCCCTCCTGCTCCTCTTCCCACCCTCAGGAGGCTTTGATCAGACTCCTTCCCCATTTCTGAAAATACTCTCTCTTATTCAAGTTAGGGTGCCAGAACCTTGAGGTGTTTAGCTAACTATTGACCTGATGTTTAAAGGGCACTGCGGCGTTAGGGACAGGCTGGACCCTCCCTGGTGGACAGGTGTGCTTCAGGAGACGCGCTGGGTAACTCTTATAAGTAACTGGAGGAATATGTGGCCAGGTGCTTAGGACAGTGAGCTTTCTGGAGTTGATGTTTATCCAGTCTGTCCTTTAGAGTGGTCTGCTGTGGAGTGAAAATCCTGGTATTGGCATTTTTTCAGCATCACGAAGCTGAAAATTTCCCATCCTGCTCCCATTCCTTTGTGAGGCCATGATAAAAAACAAAACAAAACAAAACGAAAACACGGAGAGGAGAGAGAATAAGCTTCGGCAGAGGATATTCATGTTGCTAGAACCAGTGTTATTAAATCAACTCTAAAATATTTTAGGAAGAAATTGGAAGAAGAAGAATATCTTACCTGTAATCAAGCCACATTAACTGTATTAGTTTTCTGGGGCTGCTGTAACAAAGGGCCACCGTGGCTTAAACAACAGAAATGAATTTTCGCACAATTCTGAGGCTGGAAGGGCTTGATGAAGGTGTCAGCAGGGCAGGTTTCTCTACAAGCCTCTCTCTTTGGCATCTAGATGGCCGTCTTCTCCCCGTGTCTTCACATGGTCTCCCTCTGTGTCTGTGTCCTAATCTCATCTTCTTAGAAGGACACCAGTCAGATTGGTAGGACTGGCCCTCCCTCATCACCTGATTTTAACTTAATTACCTCTTTCATGACCCTATGTCCAAATACAGTCACATTCTGAGGTACCTAGGCATTAGGACTTCAATATATGAATTTGTTGGAGGACACGATTCAGCCCATGACATTAACCCATCAGCACTGTCATTTCTTAAAGCTCTTTTTTAGTTTTTAACCATATATAGCTATGTTCACTTTATTGCTTTTTGCAAAAGTAGCCCATATTTATTACTTTGATAGTGGCATGTCATTTTTTGCGTTGACAGACCATACTTAAGCATTTCTCTGTTTAGACTTTCTAGTTTTTCCATGTAAAACAGCATGTTTGTACGCTTAGCATGTTGTCTTCTTCTGAATTACATCCTTGTGTTAAGTCATTGATGGGTCTTGATGTTTACTGCCCACCTGTTTCCAGAGGATTGTACTTAGTTGTGATAGCATCAGCAAGACACCTTGTGCATGTTTATAGCTTCACAAGGTTGGATTTTGCTGTATTTTTTCCTGGCAACTCAGTCAGCCTAAAAGGGTACCTTACTCTCTTGAGCCCAAGATAATGATATTGACCGTGGTTGGCTATTTATATCGTGAATTAAGCAAACAAACAGCTCCCAAGGCAGAATTGCTAGGATCGTGTGATGTTGCCGTGTTTTTGTTTTCCGTTATGTGGAAACTTGAATGTTCTGTGTTCTCTTCATGCTTGCAATCCTGCTGCTTGAGCACTGACTCCTGGCTGTGACCACTCTGGGTTTGCTAGGTGTGCACACAATCCTGACCCTCAACTAACTTACAAATTAGTAGCAGCAGTATTAGGTGCAGGGGTGGCCGGTGTCTGTCCAGAAAGGAGCTGGTGGTGAACTGTGTAGCTTTTCAATAAAAATACCCTGGGAGGATATTTAGCTGTTTTGTACTTTGCTGGGGTGGGAGTGGGAGGTGCAGATAATTTCTAATTTGGGCCCCAAACCTTTTCTCCATGGCTCTTAATAGGTTTGTGAAGAATGTAATAGAAGGTAGAAAAGTGAAAAGTGCTCCGAGAAAGCAAAAGTATTGGGAGGTTACCCTCAGTTGAGATTTTAAATAGGGATGGCTTAGAAGCCATGAGGATGGGCATTTGCAAGTACTAAGCGCATTGGCGAGGGAGGGTCATTTCAGATGGAGAGAACAGAGGGCACAGCACAGAGGAGAATGAGAAACAGCAGGTGATAGTGTTTGGCGGAACAGGATGTGTTTAAAGAGAAGAGTGGAGATGAGGCTGGAGAAGAAAGCAGGTGACCTTGTTTATGTTCCTAGACTCAGAGTCTGCATCTAATTGATGAGACAAGGAAGATCCCGTGGATGTTTCAGGGCCTGAGGCTGGTGTGCGTTAGGAAACTGATTATAGCTGTGTTGTTTGTTTCAGTGCCCTAGGGAGAATCAGGAGTGGTGTGTCATTAGCCGTCTGCTCCCCCAGAGGGCAGAGATGTTCTATTTCTGACTCCTCACTGTGGATTCTTTTTTTCTGTCAGTGTTTGCAGTTTGCATCCAGTGAAAATGTGGTTGCCTCCAGTCCCTTCCACCAGCAGCTGTTCCCATCATGGATTTTAGTTGCTGAAATGTTTCTGTGTACTTATTTTCCTGGTTTCTTATTTATATATTTTTGTATTTGCTTCTCTCATGAAAAAAGCTTGGCCTTTTGTGAACATTGCCAAGCCAGCCAGAGCCCTACTTTCATTTGTGTGAAAACCTGATGCGTAAATACAGGTTTGAGGCAAAACCCCTCAGGTCTCCCTTGCATTTATTCGTTGAGTCTGAGAGGCTCTGTCTTTGCTGTGGAAGCCATTCTCTTCTGAATGTTTCTGTTTAGAGCTGGTCTGGAAGCCGGGATTCAGGACAGCCAAGGGTACACCATTATGAAAGCAAAAGATGGTGACCTCATCCACCCATTCATTCATGCACTAAGTCTTTGAGTGCCTGCTGATTGCCAGGCACTGTGCTGGACCCTGGATGGGCGCCTTGGAGGGACAAATAAATAGACATGATCTTGCTGTCATGGCGTTTACCATGGAGGGAGACAAACAGCCTTAAACAAAGAACTACAAGTAAATATGATTTAAAATGGTAACAAGTGCCATGAAGCAAAAGTAAATGGTATAAATGGTATAGTAATTTTTTTTCGGGGATCGACTTTACTTGGGCTTCTCACAGTGGTTAGAGCCACTCCGTCTTCAGAACAATCACAGCACAGGAAATGCGTCACTGAGGCTGCCCAGAAAAGTCTGACCAGCTGAATCTTATTGCTTAAAATACACATATTCACAATAACTGATAAAGGGTGATGTGCCTCACACAGGAATGTGTATTTGCAAATCTTCCAAATGTAGCACCAAACCCTCGACCAACCCCTTTCTTCTAGTTCACCTGGAACATCAGACTGCCTCAAATCTTTCTGGCTCCCTCACAAGTCCTTCAGCTCCCTACTTCCATCTTTCGTCATGCAGGGCAGCCTCATGTAGCAGGGGCCAGACTGTGAGGCTGGACTCGAGCCCAGCTCCACCCACTGTGTTTTCTTCTTCTCGTGCCTTTCGGGTTGGATGCTGCAGTGAACCCAGCATTAAACACATGGACCAGTTCCCTACTCTGACTGGAGAAGGAATCCTGAGCGCCAGAATCCATCCCTTCAACCAGTTAACTCAAGCAGGATTCATTGTGGTAAAACTTGATCTTGAGACACTTCAGTGAGTTGTTTGGGATAAAAACAAAAAACAAAACAAAAAAAGGTGGCAGGAAAAGCATCTGAGAGCTGCTGGCACACTCCTGCCCACTCTCGCCACACACCAGCCACGCGCTGGACCTCAGCAGAGGGAGGTAAGCCCTACAGCACTGTGGTGGCCACCAAACCCTCCTGGCAATTCTGGGCAGGGCTGACGTCTGGGCCACAGCCAGTCCGAGCTTGACACTGAAGATCTAGTCCAGCTTCTGTCTGAGGTTCCACCTTGGCCTTCTGTCCCAAGCGGTTGTGGACACCCCCGGGGGCTGACGCCGAGGGCCAGGAGCAGCTGAGGGAGGCAGACAGGCTCAGAGCACGTTTCCGTTTACAGGGAGCAGAACACAGGCCTCTGAGGGTCCATGGAGCCATGTGCAAATTTCAGTGATGGGTAGAGTAAAACCTCTACTTGGAGCACAGCATCTCTGGCAAACGTGGGGACTGCCGCCGACAGTGCTGCTGAGTACACCCAAGTGCACAGCCATTTGCTCAGTAAACAGTAAATGTGTAAAATAAATTACCTTGAGAGGGCTGCGCCTGCTCCAAACATGTGGGTAATGTGAGCAGTGTCGCTGCTGTTCAAAGTGTATTCACAGGAAAGCAGGGCTGGGGGCTCACACACAACAGACAGACACACACAGGTTATCCAGGAAGTCACTGTATACGGACTGCACTTTGTTCAACATAGATTTTGGTTTTGTGGACTCCAAACTCAGACACCCATTCATCTCACAGCCTTGGATTTGTCTATTTTGTGTGCATGTGTGTGTGTGTGTATATATATATACATATATACACATACACATATATATGTGTGTATTCATATATATACTTTCCTTTCTTACCATAATATCAATGCCTAGTCTGAATGTCATCGTTCAAGAGTGGGGGAAGAACCAAACTCTTCATATGAACAGGGCTGGACGGGGAATGTTAGTTTCGGCAGTTTGCTTTTTCCATTCAGATTATTCCTGTCAGAGCTCAACTGGTTTTTGAAGCCAGACTACAGTGATAAGGATCCTGTGGTCCTTCAGGATGGCTGCCTTCACCCTCCTACCTGGGCCACTTAGACACTTGACATAGGCTACAAAAATTAGTTATCCCATTCAAGGAGGGGCGGAGCAGGGAAAGGGCAAGAAAACCACAGATAACCAAGGCATTTTTTCCAAATGGTCAGTTTGAAAAAACAAACAAATAAATAAAACAACTTATTCAGAATCAAGAGAAAATACTGTGTGAGTCAGGCTGCAGGACTGCCCTTTCTCAGGACCCACAGCCTCCTCATTTGTTCGTAGAGAACAGTGAGACGTGAAGGCCGGCAGATGTGTGCTTGGGGTGGGGGAGGGTACTGATCACCTGTGGGCACAGATCAAAGGGCAGAGATGCAGAAAGCTACACCTCTATCTGCTGCCACAGCACAGGGCCTCCTGCTCACCCACAGAAGTTCCAAAGATAGCCCCCACTCAAGCCTGCACACAAAACATCTCCTTCTGGCTCAACTGTAGCCAGGACTTTTTGAAGGCCAAGTTGGAAAAAAGCCACAAATTTTCCTTTTCCAAAACAGAATTCTTGCCTGCCCATTGGTCAAGTTCTTATTTTCAGCTCGCTTTTTTTTTTTTTTGTTAAAGAGAAAAACCAAAGAGAAGGCAGGTGTAATATTCCACACTTGAATCAATCCGCAGCCAGCCAGAACCTGCTGGGAAGGGACCCCTCCAGGATGCATCGTGCCACCTCCATCTCGTCACCTGGAATTTGAGAGCACAAGCCCTTTACCAACCCACCATGCAACCGCCGGTCAGCTCTCATCCACCCACAGGAGGATCCCAGTTACCGCTCCGGAGACACTGGCAGCAAGGGGCAACAATCCCCGGATCTCTGGGGGCTTCACCCAGGGCTGAGACCTGCCACCTCTCTTGGACTGAGATGCGGCAAGGTTCTCGTAAACTCACACCAGAACATGAATCCACTCCATCACCAAGAGTCACCTCAGGGCACAGTCTCATCCCCTCCTTGGGGGCTTCTGAAACACACGTATCTCTGACCCAAGCAGGTAGTGAGACCTGATGTAAAGGGGGACAGGGTGGGGTATGAGGAATGAGTCACAGGACAACTTCTTGGCCCTCCATGACACTGTTTCTATGGGGGGCGAGGCACCCACACCCCAAACTACCTGGAGATGCAGGAAAATGCAGGAGCAGAGGGGGAAAAAAAAAAGGAACACAGTCACTTAATGCTTCTCTCATGGTTCTCCGCTACCCTGGTTGCGTCGCCAAGTTCTCGGGTGCAGCCAGGGCCTGCTCTAGCTGGGGGAGCTGCTGCTCTTTGATGGTGTTCAGCAGCAGGCAGTCAGGCAGCCGCGGGGGGTGGGGGTGCCCAGCTGGGCCTGCTCCTCCGAGGGCTGGCAGAGCCCTTCCTCCTCGTCGCCAGGGGGCAGCACGTGGCAGCTGTGGCAGAAGTCTAGGGGCATGGCCAGAGCATCGTCGATGAGCACATTGAACTCTTTGAGGTCGTCATCGTGGTGGCCCCAGTTGCACACACACACCTCGATGCCTGAGTCACCTGTGAAGCCATGATGTCTGCCGGGTGTCTTGTCTTTGCTGTCAGGGAGGGCGCTGCCCTGCTCGGAGCTATACTCTTTCAGCAGCTCCTCCTTACATTCGGAATCTTTGTCCAGGAAGGTCCCAAGGTCCACCTCCCCCAGGCCGGCCACAGAGCCGCTGGACTCCATCCCAGGGGCTTTGGTGGCTGCTGGGTCTGCTGGCATGTTGGAGGGCTCAGGGTCAGCGATGCTCGTGGGTCACGTGCTGCTTCTGCTGGGCCTGACAAGGGGCTGCTCTGAGCCTCCTGGGAGCCCCTGGTGGGATTGGCGCCTGGGGAGCTGCCGCCTGTAGGGCCACACTGCTGCCCACAATTACTCAGCACTGCCATTTTATTTCAGGTTTTTACCAAACTATTTACTACCTCCTTATGAGGAAGTGGTGAACCGACCTCCAACTCCTCCCCCACCATACAGTGCCTTCCAGCTCCAGCAGCAGCAGGTCAGGATGAATGATGGTCCACACGAGCCAGAACCACCAGAGTTCATAGTAGTAGTTGCAGCACTGAGACTGTTAACAGCAGCGTCCTGTGTCACAGATGTAGCTAGCTTTGATTGTTAGTACCCACGCAGGTTTCTTTATCCTGCGGGGGTTCAGCCCTGGCTGGCAGGGGGCTGGGCAGCGCCTGGAGGAGCAGGTGCGCCATGCCACCCAGGAACCTTCTCCTCTCCATCCCCCTCCCGCTCCTCCACCACCAGCTGCCACCTCCTTCCTCCTCCGCCCTCTCCCTCTCTTCCCTCTAAATGGTATAATTGATTTACAGTGCACACCTGAAACATTGTAAATCAATTATACTTCAATTTAAAAAGTAAATGATGTTGGTGAATTTTATCTCAATTTAATAAAAAGGTAAATGGTATAAGGAGAGATAAAATGGGCTCCCAGTTTATAGGGGGACCAGGGAAGACTTTATTTTTTTATTTTTAAAAAATATTTACTTATTTATTTATTTTTGGCTGCATCGGGTCTTAGTTGTGGCACATGGGCTCTTCATTGCAGCACACTGACTTCTCTATCTCTAGTTGTGGCGTGCAGGTTTTCTCTAGTTGAGGCGCTCGGGCTTAGTTGCCCCTCAGCATGTGGGATCTTAGTTCGCCAACCAGGGATTGAACACGTGTCCCCTGCACTGGAAGGCGGATTCTTTACCACTGGACCACCAGAGAAGTCCCTTAAGGAAGATTTTAAACAGAACTGAAGGAGGTAGCTGATGAAGTGTGTACAAAGGAATTCTCCTAGCAGAGGATACAGCTTGTGCAAAGGGCGAGACGTAGGAACATTTTTGACTCATTTGATGACGTTAGAGTAGGCTATAGTGGTTATAGCTTGGGGGTGGGGGTGGGGTGGGCAGGACGTGAGCACCCAGGACAGGTAGTGGAAATGATGGTTGACTTTATCTTAAGAGCAGTTTAACAGTTTAATAGCCTGTAGGGGATTGGTGAAGAATTTAAAATACTAATAATAAGTAAAATAAAATGTCACGATTAGCCTGTAGATGGGAATATTTGAGACCAGTTTAAATAGATTTGTGAAAATTACATTTAGTATGAATATTAAATATTGTGGGTTTTTTTGTTTGTTTTTTTTTTGGCGGTACGCAGGCCTCTCACTGTTGTGGCCTCTCCTGTTGTGGAGCACAGGCTCTGGACGCACAGGCTCAATGGCCATGGCTCATGGGCCTAGCTGCTCTGCAGCATGTGGGATCTTCCCAGACCGGGGCACGAACCCGTGTCCCCTGCATTAGCAGGCGGACTCTCAACCACTGCGCCACCAGGGAAGCCCTAAATATTGTTGTTTTAGATGTCTTTTCTCACTTAGGAAAATTGTCTGTTAGATCTTTTGGGGGGACTTATAATTATATAACTATGGGATCATAGGATATTGGACCTTTTTTCTTTTCTGTTGATAATATAAGCCTTTAAAGATATAAATTTCCCTCTAAGTGCTGCTTTAACAGCATTCCACAAATTTTAATATGTTGTGTTTTCTTTTTCTTTATGTTCAAAATATTTTCTAATTTCCCATAGGATTTCTTCTTTGACTCAGAGGTATTTAGAAGTATGTTGTTTAATTTCCAAAATATTGGGGAGTTTTATAGATGTTTTTCTGATATTGATTTCTAGGTTAATTCTGTTGCAGTCAGAAAACATACTTTGTTTGATTTCAGTTCTTTTAAATTTATTGACTTGCTTTAAGAATCAGCATAAGTAAGATATATCTTGGTGAATTTTCCAATTGTACAAGAAAAGAATGTGTATTCTGCTTTTGTTGGGTGGAGTCGCCTATAAATATCTGTAAGGTCAGGTAGGTTTTTTAAGTCTTCAGTATCTTTACTGATTTTCTGTTTGTTCTATTGATTACTGAGAGAGGATTGTTGAGGTCTCCAACCATGATTGTGGATCTGTCGATTTCTCCTTTGAGTTTTGTTAGTTTTTGCTTCATGTATTTTGAAACTTGATTCTTGGGCTCATACACATTTATGATTGTTATATCCTTGTCATCAGTTGACCTCTTTATAATCATGAATAGTAATATTCCTTGTTCTGAAATCTACTTTGTTATTAATACAGCCACTCCAGCTTTCTTGTTAGTGGTGTTTGCATAGTATATCTTTTTCCATCCTTTTGCTTTTAGCTTCTGCCTTTACATTTAAAGTGATTTTCCTGTTGACAGCATGTAGCATGCTTTTCCAGTCTGAAAATCTCTTCCTTGTAGTTGTTAGACCATTTACATTTAATGTAATTATTAATATGGTTGTTAAATCTACCATCTTGATATTTGTTTTCTGTCTGTCTCATCTGGTTTTTGTTCTCTTTTTCTTTTCTTACTTTCCTTTGGATTAATTCAGCATTTTTTGGTATTCCATTTTATCTCCACTTTTTTTGTTTGTTTGTTTTGTTTTTGTTTTTTGCGGTATGCGGGCCTCTCACTATTGTGACCTCTCCTGTTGCGGAGTGCAGGCTCAGCGGCCATGGCTCACGGGCCCAGCTGCTCCGCAGCATGTGGGATCTTCCCGGACCGGGGCACAGACCCATGTCCCCTGCATCGGCAGGCGGACTCTCATCCACTGCGCCACCAGGGAAGCCCTATCTCCACTTTTGGATTATTAGCTATAGATCTCCCTTTTTAAGTGGTTGTTCTAGGATTGAAATATGCATCTCTTTAATTTATCATAGTCTACCTTCAAATAACATTATACCACTTCACTTATAGTGTAATAACCTTATAATTGTAATTCGATCTGACCCCATTTTTTTGCGATTGCTGTCATAGATTTTTACTTCTATGTTATAAACTCCACAATACATTATTATAATTTATTTAAATAATCATAAAATATGAAAAATATGCATATTCATATATACAGTATTTTCAGTTCTCTTCATTTCTTTATGTAGATTGATGTTTACACTTTATTTTTTTTTTTTGGTGGGGGGGACACCATGAGGCATGTGGGATCTTATTTACCCGGCCAGGGATTGAAGCCACACCCCCTGCAGTGGAAGTGTGAAGTCTTAACTACTGGACCACCTGGGAAGTCCCCCTTACTTTATTAGTTTTAACATTTCTTATAGTACAGGTCTGCAAGTGTGATTAATTCTCTCAGCTTTGTCCTATTTGAAAAAGTTTTTTTTCCAGCTTCATTTCTGCTGACTATAGAATTCTAGGGTGGCAGCTGTTTTTATTTTAGTACTGGTCTATATATCTGTCCTTACCCTAGCACACTGTCTTGATTACTGTCACTTTGTAGTAAGTTTTGAAATTGGGACGAGTGAGTCCCCAAACTTTGCTCTTCCTTTTCAAGATAACCTTGTCTGTTGTGGATCTCTTGAATTTCCCTGTGAATTTTAGGATCAGCTTATCAATTTCTGCAAAGAAGTCACCTGGGGTTATAATAGGGATTGTGT
Source organism: Globicephala melas (assembly GCF_963455315.2). NCBI lineage: Eukaryota > Metazoa > Chordata > Mammalia > Artiodactyla > Delphinidae > Globicephala > Globicephala melas. The sequence goes on from NC_083326.1 coordinate 63,718,941, forward strand.
TGAATCTGTAGGTCAATTCGGAGTATAATTGCCATCTTAATATTAATTCTTATCATCCACGATCATGGGATATCTTTCCATTTATTTAGGTCTTTACTTTCAGTGAGGTTTTGTAGTTTCTAGAATGTAAGTTTTGCACTTCCTTTGTTAAATTTATGCCTAAGTATTTTGTTCTTTTGATGTATTGTAAATGGAATTAATTCACGACATAAAAGTCACCATGGAATAATTTCTTAATATCATCTTCAGTCTGTTCATTGGTACTGTATAGAAATGCTGTTGATTTTTCCCGCATTTCCTTTATTGTGGTAAAATACACATAATTTAAAATTTGCCATCTTAATCACTTTTAAGTGTACAGATCAGTGATATTAAATACATTCATAGGGACTTCCCTGGTGGCGCAGTGGTTAAGAATCCACCTGCCAGTGCAGGGGACACGGGTTCGATCCCTGCTCTGGGAAGATCCCACATGCCATGGAGCAACTAAGCCCCTGTGCCACAACTACTGAGCCTGTGTGCCACAACTACTGAAGCTCGCATGCCTAGAGCCCATGCTCACAATAAGAGAAGCCACTGCAATGAGAAGCCCGCGCATCACAATGAAGAGTAGCCCCTGCTCACCGCAACTAGAGAAAGCCCACGCACAGCAACAAAGACTCAACGCAGCCATAAATAAATAAATTTATTTTAAAATAAATAAATACATTCATAGTGTTTTACTGCAATCACCATCCATCTCTAGAACTCTTTTCATCTTGTAAAACTGAAAGTCTGATTATAGTTGATTTTTCTATATTGATCTTGTATCCTGCAACTTTGCTGAACTTATTTATTAGGTCTAATTTTTTTTATTGGATTCTTTAGATCAGCGGTCCCCAACTTTTTGGCATCAGGAGCCAGTTTCTTGGAAGACAACTTTTCCACAGACTGGTGTGGGGGAAGGGTATGGTTTCCGGATGATTCAAGTGTATTGTTTATTGTGCATTTTATTTCTATTATTATTACATTGTAATATATAGTGAAATAATTATACAACTCACCATAATGCAGAATCAGTGGGAGCCCTGAGCTTGTTTTCACTTGCCATTCACTGATAGGGTCTTGATATGAATCTGCGAGCAATTGATTTATTATGGTCTCTGTGCAGTCAAACCTCTCTGCTAATGATAATCTGTATTTGCAGCCGCTCCCCAGCACTAGCATCTCCGCCTCAGCTCCACCTCAGATCATCAGGCATTAGATTCTCATAAGGAGCATGCAAGCTAGATCCCTCGCATGTGCAGATCACAGTGGGGTTTGCGCTCCTATGAGAATCTAATGCCGCCACTGATCTGATAGGAGGCGGTGCTCAGGTGGTAATGCAAGTGATGGGGAGCGGCTGTGAATACAGATGAAGCTTCGCTTGCTCCCCTGCCACTCACCTGCTGCTGTGCCACCCGGTTCTGAACTGGCCATGGACTGGTACTGGTCCATGGCCTAGGGATGGGTTACCTCTCCTTTAGCTCATGTCATCTGCAAATAGAGATAGTTTTTCTTTTTTCTTTCCAATCTGGATGGCTTTTATTTCATTCTCTTGTCTAATTGCCCTGACCAGACCCTCCAGCACAACACTGGGTAGAAGTGTTGAGAGTGAACATCCTTATCTTGTTCCTGATCTTGGGGGGGTATGCTTTCCATCTTTTACTATGTAACATGTTGGCTGTGGGTTTTTCATAGATAATCTTTATCAGGTTGAGGAAGTTCCTAGTTGAGTGTTTGCTTTTTTCTTTTTTTGGCCTGGGAGCATACAGGATCTTAGTTCCCCAACCGAGGATCGAACCCGTGCCCCCTGCCATGGAAGTGTGGAGTCTTAACCACTGGACCACCAGGGAAGTCCCTGTTGAGTGTTTTTATCATGAAGGGTGTTGAATTTTTTCACATGCTTTTTCTCCATCTATTGCAGAGCTGGTTTTTAAACTTTGTTAGGGCAGGTCTGAAATAGCTTTTGCGACAGGGGTAGTTTAGCCCCACTGCTGAGGTGTGGCCCTTCGAGTTCTCCACTGAATGCTTTGCGGGTTTTTCGCTCTGGCTGGGAGTAACTGAGACTCCTCTCAGCTCTGTGGGAACCCAGGAACCATTCATCTCACAGTTCCTTGGTTGTTTTTTGCCCGACATTGTGGAGTATTACCCTATCCTGGTCTGTCTTGGTATATTCATCAAAGACTCAGGGGAACTCTTGCAGATTTGTGGAGCTTTTTTTCTGTTGAGCTCTCTCTTCTCCAGAATTCCCAGCTGCTTTTAGACTTCCAGTACTCCCATTTCTGTCTCCTCAGCTTAGTGAGACCAGCATGATCTGCTTGGGATGCCCTTCCCTGTTTTGTGGTCCAGGATACATCTTCTGGCAGAAAATCAGGGCAGCTGTAGGGCTCACCTTGTTTCCTCTCCCCTAAGCTTTTCAGTCCTGTGCTGCTTTTCCAGTGTACGAAACCAGTGGTTTCATGTATTTGTCCATTTTTCTGTTGTTTTTTGGCAGGAAGGTAAATCCAGATCCTGCTGTTCTCTCATGGCTGCAGGTGGAAGTTCTTGGCTCACCGGATTTTATTGCTAGAGCAGACATTGCAAAAATCTATCTGTTCATCCTTTTATACCTGGGAAAGCTGAGGCTTGAGGGTCATGATTTGTCAGTTTGCCAAAATTGGCATAGTTTTAAGACATAAGCATCATGTCACAATCACCTTTGTCTATCATGCTCGCTCTGAGTCACTTAGAAAATGTTGACTTATGTTCACTGTTCTCTAAGGGGGCAGGGCGTAGGAGAATGAGAATTAAAAAACAGATTTAACAACAACAAAATACCACTAATACTTAAAGCATAATCTTCAGTTCTCAGGGACTTTTGTTTCTCCAGGAAGAGTATTCCCTGAGGTTTCAGATAACAAAAGTTGCATACTTAAAAGTTTAATTGGCCAGCTTGTAACGCTATTATTGTAGCTTTATTTTGACCTACATACCTGACCTACACCCACTCTCATGTTGAGTTCTCATCTGTGGTATTCTGCCCACTCATCCAGACTTGTGAGGGCATCTTATTTTCTCTAACTTCGTTCGGCATTTCCTTACTTTGGCAGTAGATTCACCTCAAGGCATCTCTCTTAACAAGCCTTGGGTTAAAGTACTGTCAGGTCTTCTCAAAGTCTAAGGAAGTTACCTCTGTTGCCTCCTGTGGTCTGTTCCTTACTGGCCTCCTCAGAGTGGCGTGCAGAGCCAACCCCTCTGGATCCTTTTCATAAATGGGAGCAACCCCAGCCATCTCTTTCAGATTTTGAGCTTAGTGACCTTTTATAATGACAGGCTCTTCCCCCCCCCACCCCAAAGAAACCAAATTACTTGTTAATTTGTTGTAAACTTCTGAAGAAAATTATTCAATGTTATTTTTTCATTTTTTCTTCATTATAGCGTTGAAGCTTTATTCTGCATTAGAACTTTGACCTCTCTGTGCCTCACTTTTGTAAGCCGTAGAATGGGGATAGTTAATGGGGCTGTGGTGGGCACATGACCGGGGGACACAGTCCCGTCTGCAGGGGACGGAAGGTAAGTACACAGGGGCTCCAAGGTAAGACATGAGAAGGGCAGGCTTCCCAGCCCAGGGTTCTTGGTGGGCTCCTGAGAGGTGTGAGGGGATAGACCTGATGTCCAGAGCAGCTTGACAAGCAGGAGGGGGGGTGCTGCGTCTTAGAACGATGGGAGGATTTTGTGGGGAGACGAGGCAGGTTGAGAAATGTTGCAGACAGTGGAGACCCTGGAAGCGGCCTGGCAGAGGTCCAGGCTGGGTGTCGGTATGTGGGAGGACCTCCCTTGCCAGGCTGCACATGTGCATGGAGTTTGTATCGGAGTTGGGGGCCAGTGGGGGTGCATGAGCGGGGGGACAGAAGTCAGAGGGTCTAGGGAAGTGCCTGCTGCCTGAGATCATACTTAACCCGTCAGGGCCAAGTTGCCCAACCTGTGAAGCAGGATGGCACACGATCTCCTGAAAGTGGACGCTTGGCAGCCGAGGCCGCGCCCTCCCCCGGCCTCTGCCTGGGACCCTGCCTGTGATTGGGGGTCGTCAGTGGGCCTCGGGCCTGGGGCCGAGTGTCCTCTCGGTGTGGGGGTTGGGCCTGTGTGTGCTGCGTGTTTCCTTAGAGAAATTTTACCAAGGAAAGCTCAATGTCACAATCCAGTATTTCCGTGATTTTTTTGCTAATGAAGTAATTTAATCAATTTGGTTTTCGTTTACACAGAGCTGTGGAGCATTTTCAAGGCTGCTTTGTGAGATTGAGCTTGACGTGCCTGGGCCTCCTGTCCCAGGTGGCACCGGCCTGGGTCCCCACCCAGCCATCCCTCTCTCTGCAGCCACGTGCCTGCGTCAGGGCCAGATAGCTGCATCGCCTGCTTTTTAAAAACCTTCCTACGTAGATTGAGACTCTTGGGGAAATTATAGTTAAGTAGCAGTTGTTTTGCTGATGTTAAGATGTTAGAATTAAAGAAGTTGTAGTAGGACTGTTGTATGTAGAAAACATCTTCTTCGTTTAGTTGACCTAGATTTTCTTCCGGTTTTATGTTACTTCTTTGTTCTTGGATTACCCAGATTCTATCCATTGAAATATTATACACTCTTCTCTTATTTTCTGAGCTCTAAGAGTATAAGTATTATTGTCCTTTTAGAAATAAGATTTGCATTAGTGGCAAAATTGTTCCTACTATTTAAAATTTTTTTTTCTGATTCTGCAGTTAACAGTATTCCTTACAGAAAATACAGAAAAGAGTAAAGAAGGAAATAAATATTGCCTGTAACCTGATTAATTTTTATATCTTTCTTGATAGGCAGTCCAGGTTTTGAGTTTTGTTTACAATTCTGTGACCAACTGTATAAGTTTCCTATTGCTGTTGTAACAAATGCCACAACCTTAGTGGCTTAGAACAGTGCAAATTTATTGTTTTCTAGTTGTTTAGAAGTCTCACTGGGCTAAAATCAAATAAGAGGACTTGTCAGCACCATTTGTCACACTTAGTTCATGCTAACTACCTGGTAACTGGAGTGATGGACTGTGTTAGTTGATTGGCTTTATCCTCCCACCTTTATGACAGGAGGTGGTTTTGCAACTTGGAGTCTGAAGCCCATGGAAGTTAGGCTCCTGTCCTCCCCAGAGATGGGGAGATGGGCGTTGTCTCCCTCGATGTGTACATTCCAAAGAGATGGCTCCCCAGGTCCTCGAGAAAGACATTCCTAAGTCATAAAGCTCGCAAAGTGCCAATCTAGTCTTCAAAAGAATTTATGCACCGTTCCAAGAAATGAGGAAATCCTTCCTTTGGCAAGTTTTCTAGTGTGAGTTCTCAAAGAAAGAGAAGGAGAGGGACAACTCTTCCCTTACTTTCAACCGGGAGAATTAACGCCTCTTACATGACCTCATCTCTGGTCCTCACCCGGGTTGTCTTTCCCCCTCTGGAACGAGGGCAGGGCCTGGTCCAAGGTTCACGGGCGGCACCTCCCGCAAGTAGTGCCCAGTGAACAGTGAGTGAATGAGTTATAAGCGTCCTACTTCCATCGACCCTCATAGGAGCCATTTGAAGGCCGTTACTGTTGCACAGTGGTGTGAACTATGCCCACCACTTGCCGTGGAGCGAGTCCTGAGCCCAGGTGAGGGCTCTGCCTCCGTACCTGGCCCCACGGAGACGCTGTATAGACGGGAAGCTGAGGCTCGATGTGCCGCCTGGTGACTCTGGGTCTAACTCCAAAGTCCAAATGTATTTCACTTCCACAGAAAAATACAGCATGATCCTTACCCTGCCTCCCCAAAAGCCTCCAGGGACAGAGGACAGGACTGAGAGCACGAGCATATAAAATCTTAGACTTGTCTGTGTTGCCATGTGGGACTGTTGAAGGGTCATCTTTTCTGTACAGTTACAGCTTTTCCATATTTAGTAATGAGGTTGGGCCAGTCCTGTCACGTTTCTGAGTCTCACTTTGTCCTCCAGCCTTGGGGTCCCCTCCCCAGGTCTGTGTTGCCCGGGGTGGGGCCTGTGGGAGTGCTTCCACAGGCCTCGGGTCAGTGGCGGCTCAAGGGTCAGCTCTGGATCTCAATGGCTCCTTCTCATATAATCCACCTTGTGGTGGATTTCTTATTTGCAGGCGTGTTTCTTTAGAGACTTGACTGTCTTGTTATGTGAGTGTGAGTCTCTGCAACGATCGCTTTACCGTGCTTGGTCTGCAGCTCCTTCGTGTTTTATTTCCCCTGATCATGAAGCATGTTCTCCCAGTGACGAGGGGGAAGTTCGACTTCCATTCCTCGCTTGCCCGTTGCTGTGTGCTCTTTTGCCTAAGCATTTAATCACACAAGCATGGATTCCCCCTCATGTGTATATATTTTTATTTTAACCTACTGGATGTTTTTTCTGATTACACAATAAATATTTTCCTTTAGAACATATTTTGGCAAATACAAAAAAGCATGAAGAAGAAATGTCTCACCTCTGGTCATCCTATCTGTCAAAACTGTTAACACTTTGAATATATATATGTAGATATACACACACACATATATATACACACACACATATATATACACACACACATATATACACATATACAAATATGTATATCTTGGGCCACGCTTCATGGCTTGCAGGATCTTAGTTCCCCGACCAGGGATTGAACCCGGGCCACGACAGTGAAAGTGCTGAGTCCTAACCACTGGACCGCCAGGGAACTCCCTGATGTATTTTCTTCCAGCATTTTTTCTGTATGTAATTCAGACCATTCCTTTCGTGAGCTTATAGAACATTTAGAACATTGTTCTGTGTCACTGCTTAGTCATAGAAAAATGCCATTTTTAACGTCTAACATTAGGTTAAACTTTACAAAAGCATTGTTTTTGTAGGTCAGAAATGGTTGAATATCAGCAGTTAGTGTTTAACCTAATATTTGATCAAGTGGTTCATCATGATTATTTTCCTAATGTTAAATATTTAGATTGTTTCAGAGTTTCAATTAGTATACACAACACTGGGGTGAAAGTATTTTACATAATCTTTGCCAGTTTCAGTTTCTGCTCTTGTATTTGCCCTTTTAAAATCTGAAGGGAACAACAGCAAATTACTTTCTATAAAAAATTACAGTGGTAATTGCCTGATGCATTTTCAGGGCAAATGGCAATCACTGACTTCCATTTCCTTTGCTATTAGAACATCCCACCAGACCACGTAAATGTCAGTGAGAGACTTCTCATTGGGTCCGTGGGACAGCAAGGTTAGGGCCTCCTGGTGGATCTTAAAGCTCTGTTCAGAGCTTGCTCTGGCAGAGATTTTCAAGATTGGCATCACCTGATTTCCTTTTCATAATAAATCCTGATTTTTAGTTCTTTTATGACAGACACTTACTGTTGGTTTGTTCTGATGATAATCCTAGTGTTTCTATTTATTCAGGAAATTGCTGACTGCCTGCCTGCTGCCCTCTGCCTGCCACCATGCCATGTCCAGTAACAATATATATATTGTTTATTGAGCACGTACTGTGTGCCCCGCACAGTTCTGAGTGCTTTACACACATTTAATGTTTAAAGAGCCCTAAAGGGAGGCCTTGTGACTATAGGTAGCTTACCTGTAGGTTTTCATAACCTGCTCACGGGCACCACTGGGAGGTGGGGACCCTGGACTGCCCTGACACTGAAGGGCAGGCGTTAGCCATGGTGCTTTACCACCTCCGTGGACACAGCCTTTCAGCTCTTGATCCGGGTTCCTTGGAGGGGTGTGTATACCATCATTTCAAAGGCTGGAGGTGTCCTTTTTAATGACCTTTTGATTGGGAAAAAATGACTTATTTGTTGTATATATTCACTGGGCTTTTTGGTACTGGTTTATCTGAGTGTGGGTTTATATATTTTTAAGCTATGGGCTTTTTTTGTTTGGTCTCATTTTCTAGGTCCAGAAGCTGCTATGTATGTGCCCAGTCGATTTCCATGGCATCTTCCAGTTGGATGAAAGGCGGAGAGACGCGGTGATTGCATTGGGCATTTTTCTCATTGAATCTGATCTACAGGTAGGACTTGGCTAAATTAAAAGTGTTTCTGCATGCAAAAGAGGGTGCAATTAGGGTTTAAGTTTGTGCCTACTTTATACTCCTAAATCAGGCCTAGAGGAGCGCTCGCGAACCTACCTTGTGTAAGTGGTCAGCTGAGGGCGAGTGATGGGGAGGGGGCAGAACTGGTGGGAATGAGACCTCTATGGACACGTCCTCAGGAAGGTGCGGTTTTTGTTTTCGACAGAATGTTAGAGTGCTTTGTGAAGTAATCATGTACCCTCCAGAGTAGACTTGATTTTAAACCTCAGGCAAAACGCTCGGGAGCCAGACTCAGAGTAACCACTTCTTTTCCTTCCAAAAAGACAGTGTTCTTTTAGATAATTGTGACATAACAGTCTTTTTCAAAACTATGATAGATATAAATTGTTTTAGAGTACATGTTAATGTGCCTTTTAAAGGTGATTTACAAACCATTGTTGTCACTACAACAGAAAATGGCCATTTTTTAGTATTTACCAAGGCTAATTGAAGCAAATGCTCAGTCACTGGATACAGAATCTTTTATCTGTTTATTTTTATCATTGCCAAAAATCATTTTTTAAAATTCCAAGTTTAATCATCCTATGTTAAAAAAATAAAGATGTCAGCTATTTGAATTTTTATTCATCTAAAAAAGTTAGCTTGCATGTCCTGGGAATTTTACTTCAATAAGAATTAATATTTTTGACAGAGTATTTATACATTTGAAAAAAAATAAGCATTTTAATTTTAGAGAAGTATTTCAAAAATTAAATAGGTTACCTGATGAAGGCCACACGAAAAACCAAGATTAGATGCATAAGCTGCATTTTAATTCTTCTTCCTATTTATTTACAAATGTGAAAATAAAGACAATCATTTTCTATTTACCAGGTCCTATTTAAATTTAAATATAAAAATAAAGGGAGGAAAATAAATTTTCAAAAAAAGAAACCTGTATAAGAAACTACTGCTATTCGAATGAGTATTACTTGAAACTATCTTTGGCAAACACATCACTTGCTGGATTTACCTGTGAGCCCCTAATACCTGTATTGGGTTTTTTCAGATGGCAGGGAAGAGACGAGTACAAGTTACTTTTGGTGTGGTTTGGGTTCCGGGTCAGTGGTTGGCAGGGGTGACAGCAGCTGTCCCATGGGGCTCACAGTTGGCCTGAGCTTCCCAGGAAGCTGGAGGCCTCACGGACACCAAGGGAGGAGCCCGGTGTCTGCTGGCCCCTGCGCCTAGGGACCAGCTTTCTCGTGATCCACCTGGAGTTTGTGTTCCTTTCCTCCATCCCTGGTGGGCGCTGGCACTGGCCTCCTTTGTGCCCAGTTAGTGGGCTGCCCTGGCGGCAACCGTGGCCAGAGTAGCGGTGGTGGTGACACCATTGCAGGGTGTGTGGGGAAGAGCCTGGGCCGCTTCCTCTCTGCAGGGCCTTGGTGTGCGGCCCCTTTGGGGTCTTGTGTGTGTTAGTACACCAGTTCCCTGGGCAATTGTTGTACAGGAAAAATGGTTTTGTTTTCACTAAAGAAAGTTCTCTATTTATTTTGGTTACCTATTGTGGCATAAAAGTTACCCTAAAGTTGGTGGCTTAATTACCCCAAAGTTAGTTGGTTTTGTTTGGCAGAGGTTTTTGCTCATGAATCTGCAATTTAGCCAGAGCTCAGAAGAGCCCAGTCTCTGCTCCATTTGGTGTCATCTGGGGTGGCTCAAAGGCTGGCCCTGGAGTCACCTGAAGGCCCCTCCCCCACATGTGTGGGGTTGATCCTGGCCACTGGCTGGACCTTCTCTGGGGCTCTTGGCCAGGGTCCCTCCATGTGCATGGCCTCCCTGTGTGGCCTGGGCTGTCATTTGTCACAGCATAGTGTCTGGGTTGCAAGAGTGCGTGTCCTGAGAAAGAGCCGGGGGAAGTGGCTCTGCCATCTCTGAGCTAGCCTGGGAAGTCAGGCTCGTTCATTCTACTTTCTACATGCAGCTATCCCTCGGCGTCTTCGGGGGATTGGCTCCGGGACCCCTTGCAGGTACCACAGTCCAAGGATGCTCCAGTCTTCCATATAAAATGGTGTAGTACTGTCGGCTCTTTGTATCCACGGACGTGGAACCCTTGGATACGGAGGTCTGACTGTACACTAGAAGCAAGTCACCAAGGCAGCTCTGTTTTCAGGGGACGCAAATTTGACTCTGCCTTTTGGTGAAAGGAGTGTGGCAGAATTTGCAACCATGTATTCAAAGCCACATGTTTTTTCAGCGTTTCAGAACATCAGATAGTGTCCCCTTCTCTGGAGCACACTTGTCCTTCACGGGGGCAGCCGCATGTAGGGAGACAGCCAGGAGAGCTAGTGGTGGAAGGTTATGAACTCTATGCTGATTGGCTAGTTTGGAAACTAGATGAAAGTAATTTTTCCATTGGCTAACGTTGGCTATAAAGTCTAATGCTCAAAAAAAAAAAAAAAAAAGTCTAATGCTCAATTTGAGAGGAGCAAAAGGAAACATGAAGCCGAAAATTTATGAAAGGAAGGGAAGAGCACAAGGGCCGTGAACAACAGAAAGAAGCATCACCAAGTTTGTAAGCTGCTCTCCAGTCTGGAGGATGTGGTCCTGAGGTTTGGGTTTGGGGACTTTAAACACCTGGCAGGAGGCAGTTCTGAGTGTGTGCACACGTGTCTTCTTCTGGAGGGCAGAGCCAGGCTGGACCCTGAGCAGCAGAGGGCATGTGTCGGCCTTCCTGTTGGCCATAGGGACGCTGCCCGCCATGTGCAGCAGGAAGGGTGCGACGCTGTGCAAACGCCCTTCTCTGAGATGATCAGGATGTGGATGTGCTTTGTTTTGGGCTCAGTCTGTGCTAAAAAGCTACCAATCGTGTACTTAATTAAATGTATTTTTTTTTTTTTTTTTTTTTTTTAGCACAAAGATTCTGTGGTTCCTTACCTTCTTCGACTTCTTAAAGGTCTTCCGAAAGTGTATTGGGTAGAAGAAAGCACAGCTCGGAAAGGCAGAGGTAGTTTTGCTTAAAGTTTTCCTGAATGCGAGGAAGCATCTGTGTGTTTCCCGTCTGCGAGGATTGAATGTTTAATCACACTAACGCGGCAGTTAGGATGCTTCTAGCTGGTTCCACTCCTGTGCCTGCAGCACTAGCGCTTTCTCACATTGCCCAGAGCCCTGGGCGGGATGAGCGGAGCTGAGCAGGACCACGGGGACCCTCAGGAACCTTTGCTTATGTCCCATTGGCTGCCCTGGGTCCCCTGCTGTCCCTGAGCTGGTCTGTTGCCTCAGATGGAGAGGCTCACCCTGCAGTGAGGTCAGTTCTCCAGATGGCCTGGTGGCTGCACAGAAAGGAGGGCTGAGATGGGAGTTTGGGACTCAACCGCTATGTCCACTGTCAGTAGTTTTATCGCTTTGTCAATGTTGCTAAGTTTCCACTGAACTTTGCATCTTTGCAAATGGAATAAATTCATGTGTATTTCTTTTTAACTTGTATTTGATACTGATCTCTCTTTAAGGTCAAAGAGAAAGTTAGATAATCTTTTCTCTCTTCCCCTCCACTGCCCTCCCCTCCCTTCCTCCCTCCTTGCCTTCTTCCTCCTGTCCCTCCCGAAGTATTTACATAGGTCCCCTACATGCCAGGCATTGTGCTAAACGCTTATAACACTCATGATCTTGTAAACAGATTTCCCAAGACTCCAAAATCAGCTTGGAAGATCTCCAACATTTCAGAGTTCATGACCCATGAGACTGAAGTTTCCTTGTAATCTCTCTCTCTGAGTCCAAGGCCCCCACCTTCAGATCTAGCAGGGGGTTGGTGCCTGCAAAGAAGGCCCTTGTCCTTTCTGTTGGTGGCATGGCCTGAATTTGTCAGGTGGGCTCAGTCTGCTGGAGACTGTGCTGTCCTCATGAACATCCGCTTGTGCCTGCCCGTGTTCCTCTTGCCCTTTGGGTTTTCAGCATTTCTGGTGACTTACTGTACCTAAAGCTGACAGACCCCAAATTATTCAGGTGTCCTAGAATTTGAAAGACTACAGATTAAATAGAGCATTGCTGAAAAGTGAAACATCTGTGTCTACCATTGTTATCTAATTTGGGGAGAAGTAGAATACTAGAAAGTGTTGATCCTATTTTATTTCAAAACAAATATCACTTCTGTATACTTGGACTCATTCGAATGAGTTTTTTAGCATTATTTAAACATTGTTAGGGACTTTCCTGGTGGCGCAGTGGTTAAATATCTACCTGCTAATGCAGGGGACACAGGTTCAAGCCCTGGTCCGGGAAGGTCCCACATGTTGCGGAGCAGCTGGGCCCGTGCACGACAACTACTGAGCCTGTGCTCTAGAGCCCGCGAGCCAGAACTACTGAAGCCTGCATGCCTAGAGCCCGTGCTCCGCAACAAGAGAAGCCACCACAGTGAGAAGCCCACACACCACAACAAAGAGTAGCCCCCGCTCACCGCAAGTAGAGAAAGCCCACACGCAGCAATGAAGACCCAACGCAGCCAAAAATAAATAAATAAATAATAGATAAATTTATTAAAAAAAAACATTGTTAGAGATATATAAATTTCCAATTATCGGGTAATATTTCAGTCTCCTAGTTTCTATTAAGGCAATATCATTTATGCTTTGATAAACCCCATAGCAGTAGTTCTTAAAGGGCCATCCCTGGGCCAGCAGCATCAGCACCCTGGGAACTTGTCAGAAAGGAGATTCTCAGACCCCACATTGGAGCTACTGAGTTAGGAACTCTGGGCCCGGGAGTCAGGCAGACTGCGTTTCAACAAGCCCTCCTGGTGGTCCCGGCCACGCTCAAGCTTGAGAAGGACCTAGAGCTGCATTTAAGAATCACGTGTGCGGAAGTAGACACGCAGTGGTCGTCTGCTCTGTGTGTGTTTGTCTTTGAGTCAGTGCTCAACGTTCAAAATTGGTTAAATGTTTAATAGTGATTGGACCTCCTCGGCAGCAGGTCTAAACTTCCCAAAGTGCAGAAGTGGTGCTTCACTTGTGGTCTTTTGGGTGTAGTGCTCCCTTCTTGACCTTGAGGCTCTGCTTCTGAGAATCTCTGTACTGGCAGGCTCAGTCAGGGAAGGGCTTAAAAACCTACGAGGAATAGAGCACATCTCTGGGTGCTCTTCTGAGGATTTTCTCCACCTGTCAAGAAAAAAGGAAAAAAAACATCAATTCAGTTTAAAGTGATAGTAATTGGTGTTTGACAGTTAGCCTCCATGGAACATCTCCCATAGTCTTACCAAGATTGATTTCCCAATTTTATTTAGGTCGGGAATAAAACATGGAATCTGTCATGTTGAGAGGCTCTGTAATCTCAGACTATAAATTGGCTCAGCAAACATTTCAATTTCTTGAACCAAAACATTTTATTACAAGGAAGGCAGGGGTGTTTCTCAGCGAACACCTTGGGCCCATATCTGTTCTCTGGAAGCTCATCCTTACGAGAGCGGCCTCCACTGTAAGCAGGTCCTTGGCAGCCATGTGAGAGGGAACAGCCAGATGGGGTGGCTGGTCAGTGTGATGATCTGATTCCTGTCTTTCTGCCTCCAGGCACCCTCCCAGTGGCTGAGAGCTTCAGCTTCTGCTTGGTCACTTTGCTGTCTGACGTGGCTTATAGGGACCCTTCCCTCAGGGATGAGGTAAGTGTGTGGTGACTTGGTGTGTGTTTCTTTAAGATCTGAGAGTCCCAAAGTGATGACAGGGCAAAAAAAAAAAAGTGATTGGATTGTTTATGTTGATTTATTTCATACCGTTAGTCACACACATGAGAAATGTTAAATCCTGCTTGCAGTGCTTAGTCCCCTGTGACCTCCCGAGTCTTATCTCGTTCAGCTTTTCCAATTGCCCTGTGAGGTGGCCAGCAAAAGTTCACGCGTCCTCCTGCCTCCATGCTGGGGACTGACGTTCATAGGAGAAGATTTTCTGGAAAGCTGGAGCCGTTCCTTCAAAGGCTCCAGTTTTTTTAGTTTTAGTTTATTTTGTTGGAAATGTTACTTAAATGTATTTCATATTTCTCTCCTTTTATTTATTTATTTATTTTTGGCTGCATTGGGTCTTCGTTGCTGCGAGAGGGCTTTCTCTAGTTGCAGCGAGTGGGGGCTACTCTTCATTGTGGTGCATGGGCTTTTCATTATGGTGGCTTCTCTTGTTTCGGAGCATGGGCTCTAGGCGCATGGGCTTCAGTAGTTGCAGCACACGGGCTCAGTAGTTGTGGCTTGTGGACTCTAGAGCGTGGGCTTAGTAGTTGTGGCACACAGGCCTAGTAGCTCCACAGCATGTGAGATCTTCCCGGACCAAGGCTCAAACCTGTGTCTCCTGCTTTGGCAGGAGGATTCTTTTTTTTTTTTAGAAGGAAGGTTTTCTTTATTTTTTTTTTTTGCGGTACGCGGGCCTCTCACTCTGGTGGCCTCTCCCGTTGCGGAGCACAGGCTCCGGACGCGCAGGCTTAGCGGCCACGGCTCACGGGCCCAGCTGCTCCGCGGCATGTGGGATCTTCCTGGACTGGGCACGAACCCGTGTCCCCTGCATCGGCAGGCGGACTCTCAACCACTGCACCACCAGGGAAGCCCTGGCAGGCGGATTCTTAACCACTGCGCCACCAGAAAAGCCCCCCTGTATCTTTTTTAATTTTTAAAATCTCTTTCCTTACTATCACATTGTAAATTCTGTGTCCCTATTTCTGCCATTATGTTGGTCTCCACCCTTCTTTCTTAGTTTAGGTTCTTTATTTACTTGTGGGTTGGCTAAAGAGATAACTAGATACGTTAGAATCACATATTATTTAAAAAGCTAACAGGGCTTTTCTATCAGTAACACCTATTGAAATAGGTCACCACAGAAGATGGTGGCATAACTTTAATACGTGAAATGGACGAAACATTGCTTTCCAGGTCCTCACTGTTCCACATCATTTGACAGTAGCAAAACGTGAGCAGTTTGGTGATGAACAAGTCACCTCAGACCAACTTCATTTTTCTGCCTGGATTCCCCAAGACTGGAAGTGGGGGAGGTGAGAGGGACTCGGTCTGGGTGCTCTTCATCAGGGCCTGGACCACGCCTCTCCTGACATCCTGGGTCAGCAGTGTAGCGGAGGGCAGGGTTTGCAGAGCCACCTGAAGGACCACCCCAGGGGCACCTGGCAGGAGTCTCTGGTCGCCTGCCCCCTGCAGTGGAAGCTGAACAGCTAGGACCAGCCAGGAGCGGGGATGAAAATCCTGAAAGCAAGTCAGTCTTGTCTGTAGATGATTCAGATGCCAAGCTGGGAATCGAGGACCTTCACAGTGAACTGAAGCTTATGCCCTGAGCTTTTGTGGGACTCAGTGACAGGCAAAAAAAATACCAGCCCTGCGGGTGGAGGGGCACAGCTTGAGGCAGCATGTGTGAGAGACACTTAAGGATTTCATTTCTCTGTGAGTTCATGGAGCCAGCAGTGTGAAGGGCTGCTGGAAAGCCAGTGTCATGTCCACAGACGTCTGGGGTCCGTGCTGAGTCTGGTGATTACTCGGGGAGATCCCCAGCATCGCTGGAATAGTAGTGTGTTTTGTCTGAACACTGCAGTTGGAGATGGTTTCTTACACACTGAGCTATAGTGGAATCAGGCAGGCCATCAGCAAGGACTTGAATCATAAGGAACGGATGGAAAGAACCAGGGGTGTTGAGCTGTGAAGAGAGATTGGGGGCCTGTCACCTGTTTCCAGAGTTAGGAGGCCTGTGGACCAGCCAGAGAGGGAGGGTTCTGTCCACAGAAGGTCTGTTGCCTGACCCCTCTGCAGAGCTTCCGTGCAGGGGGTTATGGATCAGGAATGAGGTTGGACAAGAGAATGTCTAAAGTTCCCTCTAGTTCTGAATTAATTTTGTGATATTTATCTGATTTTGTTTATAAGTTTGTGTGTTATGTTTCCTTGGCTATTCCAGATTTTAGAGGCGCTTTTGCAGGTTTTGCATGTCCTTTTGGGAATGTGCCAGGCCTTGGAGATTCAAGAGAAAGGTATGTTTTCTTTTTATTGTTTGTGATTATCCTTCCCCTTGCTTTTCCCAGTCTTCAGATTTTCTGTTCTTTGCAACCAGTGTATCTGGTGGACGTGACCTTTGCTGCATGTTAGCTGAGAGCCCACGTGGGGTCATGAGCACAGGTCTGCTGCCTGAATGCTGGGCCACTTCCCCCTCTGGGGCTCGGTTTCTTCACCTGTAACATGTCTGAAAGTCATTTTTCTTCTGGTGTGAGGCTACCAATCTGCTCCCAGAAGGACTAAATGCACTGATTAAGTCCCGTAAAGGAGCCTGCTCAGGTGACGTGGCTGAGGGACTGATTTGGAGGTGCTGTGCGTGGTTAAGACCTCCCACCCACAGGCCGTGTCTGCAGCCGTGGTTGAGGATGGATGGAAAATACTGCCGGTCAGTGCCTGGGCTTGGCCCTGTTGCCATGGCTAGTTCTGGCCCTTGGACTTGCTGGTGGGGGGCTCTGAGATGGGTGGTCCCAGGTCCCCAGATGGTGCTGCCACGGCTTCCCTCTTCCTTCCAGAATACCTCTGCAAGTATGCGGTCCCGTGCCTCATAGGAATCTCCCGCGCATTTGGGCGTTACAGCAACACGGAAGAGTCCCTCCTGTCCAGGCTCTTCCCCAGAGTCCCTCCTCATTCCCTCCACGTCCCCGAGGAGCTGGAAGGTGTACGGAGGCGGTCCTTCAACGACTTTCGCTCCATCCTCCCCAGCAACCTGCTGGCGGTGTGTCAGGAGGGCACCCTGAAGAGAAAGGCCAGCAGCGTGTCCAGCATCTCGCAGGTGGGGCCATGCGCCCAGACGGACAGGGGACGGGGGCTTGTTAGGTGCCCACTTGCATGTAGTTTGAGGGAACTTGGGGAACGTGAAGGATTCTCATTAGAGTTCTCTTTAATTCAAAGGTTGCCTTGTCCTTTTTAAGATTTATAAGTGAGTCATCTCCTGGGAGGTGAAGTGTTTGGGCACCAGCTCTTTTCTGAGTGCAAGACAGTTGGTGCCTGTAGAGAATATGTCATTGACTCATGGAGAAAGACAGGGACACGAAACACTGAGAATAGTCTGGCTCAGTCATCAGGTGTAGAATATATGGCTAGACACAAGAATTTAGAATTACAGTAGAGAACCTGTAGCCAGGATGGGCTTCAGCGAGGAGGTGGGGCTGAACCAGGGCTCTGGCCAGCAGAGGGAGCCTTGTCTGAGACAGATCTGACTGAGGTCTGACTGGCCTTTCTTATCTGTGCGTGTGGTTGTGTGTTTCAGGTCAGCCCTGAACGAGGGGTGCCCCCTCCCAGCTCCCCTGGAGGATCCACCTTTCACTACTTCGAAGGTGGGCTTCGCCTTTCTGCTGACCGAGCCCCCAGGCACTGCTGTTGTGCATCTTGAGTGTCAAGCTTTTAGAAAGCATTTATTTTCTATTTTTGATTAAACTTCTTAAACTTGAATCTAAAAATATTTCAAACATAGAGAAAAGTGCAGACAATAATATACAGGACCCCAAATGCCTGCCATCTGAATCTTAGTACATTAACCTGTGAAAGCACTGCTTTTCAGGTGGAAATACTAGCGGTGGGTCCTTCTTTTGTTTCTTGTTGTTTAAGGTCATTAAGTGTGTGGATAACATTAAAGAACATAGTAATGAGACTGCATGTAATCCCTTATGTTTAATGAGTAATACTTTCTGTAGAGCTTTGCTGTTCACAAAGGACTTTCAGGTAATTTACTGAATTTGATTCGTGTGGCAGCTCTGTGCAGTGTCAGACACTTGTTACAATAGCCTTCACCTTCTCCTCGAAGGAAGTAAGATGCAGATTGTGGGGAGGAAGTGGGGAAACAAGACCTCCACACCTCATGGCACCATCCGTTCCATTATCAGTGCCACCCCTGCATAAATCCCAAATCTTACACCTGTGGTTCCTGCAGCTCTGCCTTTTGCCTCCTTTTGTGTCCACCACGCACTGGGTCAGCCACGCAGGATGTCATCCTCATGTCGTGGTGTGTGTCCGGGTCACAGACTTCTTGCCTTCTCTTATGACTATCATTATTTTTTACAATAAACTGTTATGTTCTTAAGGTGAACGACATGATGGTTTGATATACATAAATGTGGTGAGGTGGTTACTGCAGTCAAGCCATTAACTATACATCTCCTCACATAGTCACCATTGTGTGTGTGCGTGTGTGGTTAGAGCACCTCCTCTCTCAGCGCATTTCTAGCATCCAGCACGGTGTAATTAGCTCTCTGGACTCAGCCCACATAACGGTCATCTCCCCATTTCCCCACCTCCCGCCCCGGTCACCACACTCTCTGCTCCCATGTCTTTGAGTTTTTTAGATTTCACATATAAGTGAGATTGTGCAGTTTTTTTCTTTCTGTAACTGGCTTACTTCCCTCAGCATAATGCCCTCCAGGAATATTATTCAGCCTTAGGAAAGGAGATCCTGCCATTTGTGACAACGTGGATGAACCTGTATGTGATGCTGAGTGAGATAAGCCGGTCACACGGGTGCATATATAATGGAAAACACATGGAGCATGTGTGTTCATGCACACTGTACATATACATGTTTTATGTAGTTTTCACACACATTTCATGCGCGCACACACACGCCCTTCCCACCTTCTCCCCACCTGTTCCCTTTAATTTGGCCTCACCCCACCCCCCGTCCAGCCCCCTCTGTGGCTTCACCGTGTTGGCCTCCAGCGTCTCAGCTCCTCTCAGTATTGTTGCCCCCGCTCTGTTGTAAGCTGCCTCCTGGTGTCATGGCTCTTAACCTGTAAAAAGGTGTAATTCTTTTTTTGTTGTTGTTCTCACATGTCTGGGTGGAAAATATTAGGACATGATTCTACCTAAGCTTTGACCTGAAACACCCCAGTGAGAGGCAACCCTCCCCAAGGATTTGCAATCCAGCTTTTACTTCTTTTTTTAATTGAAATATAGTTGATTTATAATGTTGTATTAGTTTCTGATATATAGCACAGTGATTCAGTTATACATATATATTATATTTTTTTTCAGATTCTTTTCCATTATGGTTTATTACAGGATATTGACTGTAGTTCCCTGTGTTATTCAGTAGGACCTTGTTGTTTACCTATCTCACATAGAGTAATTTGTATCTGCTGCTCCCAAATTCCTAATTTATCCCTCCCCCACCCCCTTTCCCCTTTAGTAACTGTAAGCTTGTTTTCTATGTCTGTGAGTCTGTTTCTGTTTTGTGAATAAGTTCATTTGTGTCATGTTTTTTAGACTCCACATATAAGTGGTGTCATAACGATATTTGTCTTTCTCTGTCTGACTTACTTCACTTAGTAACTTAGTATGATGATCTGTAGGTCCATCCATGTTGCTGCAAATGGCATTATTTCATTCTTTTTTATGGCTAAGTAGTATTCCGTTGTATATATACGTACCACATCTTTTTTTTTTTTTTTTTTTTTGCGGTACGCGGGCCTCTCA
This sequence comes from Globicephala melas, assembly GCF_963455315.2. Taxonomy (NCBI): domain Eukaryota; kingdom Metazoa; phylum Chordata; class Mammalia; order Artiodactyla; family Delphinidae; genus Globicephala; species Globicephala melas. The sequence goes on from NC_083326.1 coordinate 63,738,455, forward strand.
CTGTTGTGGCCTCTACTGTTGCGGAGCACAGGCTCCAGACGTGCAGGCTCAGCGGCCATGGCTCACGGGCCCAGCCGCTCCGCGGCATGTGGGATCTTCCTGGACCGGGGCACGAACCCGTGTCCCCTGCATCGGCAGGCGGACTCTCAACCACTGCGCCACCAGGGAAGCCCCCACGTCTTCTTTATCCATTCATGTGTCAATGGACGTTTAGGTTGTTTCCATGTCTTAGCTATTGTGTATAGTGCTGCTATGAACGTTGGGGTGCATGTATCTTTTGTATTAGAATTTTCTCTGGATATATGCCCAGGAGTGGGATTGCTGAATCATATCAGCCTTTACTTCACATGGAATTTGAGTGTAAACAAAAGCAAAATCGATACCGTTGTTGGTTCTTGAGGGAGTATCTGGGTCTCATACTCCCACGACTGACTTTCTGGTTTTGCCCCATCAGCCTCTTACTTGCCTGATGGGAGTGCCCTGGAGCCCGACTACTACTTCTCCACCATCAGCTCCAGCTTCTCCGTTTCTCCTCTTTTCAATGGCATCACTTACAAGGAGTTCAGTATTCCCCTGGAGATGCTCCGGGAACTCGTAAACCTGGTAAGCATAGCCTTGATGGATAGATGGACCACGGGTATATCAACCAGTGGAATTGCTAGTTGTGTCAGCCTATATTTCACAGCACAGCTTGGTAGTCACAGTTTTCAGATTAAAGAGGGAAGGAGGGTCACATTCTCGGAGTTGCTGTGCGGCATGTTCTCATTTGTCCCTGCAGCCGCCACGTGGGGCGTGGCCATGCGTCCCCTTGTTAGAGGTGAGGAAGTTGGTGTCAAGTACTTTAAGGGCTAAGGGCAGGGCCCAGGCTCAGGCTGTGGTCCGACCCCAAGCCCACCTGCTCTTGCACTTGACCCAGCTCAGGGGCTGCTCTGTTTGGAGTAATACAGAGCTAATGTTTCCTGTCTGGGGACCTCTGTGTGATCTTTGCAGTCACATCAGAGATGCCATTGTCTGAGTCCTGGAGTGGCTGGGCCTGTGACCCACCCCTGAAGTTGCCATGCTTGTACCAGGGTGCTGCATGGTGGATTTGGGTGGGCCAGGACAGACTCCAAAGACAGGGCTTTCTGCTTTGGAACGAATGAGAGAGAAGAAGAAGGTCGGGGTGAGGCGGGGGCCGGGGACGTGGCGCTTGCCTGTGAGGAGTGTGAACAGAAATGGCCCAGAGGTGGTGGCTACGGGTGGAGAAGCAAGAAGATGACCCAGTGTCGGCGGGCAGGGTGGAGCCAGGGTGAGCTGCTCAGTAGCCGGCTGTCCTGAGACCCCCCAGCCGGCCATGCTGTCAGTGTCCCGACGGGACAGCAGCTCTTTAGGGTCGTGTCAAGAGATTCCAGTTGAAGGCTGGATGTCTTGGGTCGTTCAGGGGAATTTATTTTTCAGTTTTTTTTAACTTTCAAGGTTAGGTTTTTTTCTAAACCATTTTTAAATTTCTTCTCCTGGCATGTCGTTTATCATTATCCATATGTTTTAAAAATAACCTTACAGCACTGTAGTGTGGTGGCAGTTTTCTCAGGCGGTTCTTAGTCGGCAGAACAGTTCTTCCTGTCCTGAGCACTGGTACAGAGTGGGGCCAGGGTGGGGGTGGCCAGTGCTCCTGTGAGGAATTCGCAGTGTGTGCTGCAGCGCCCAGAAGAGCCAGCGCCCTGGCCTGGGGAAGGGGCATCGTTGGCGCCTGGGGACCGGCTGTGATGGGGGTCTACCATGTCTGGGAGGGGCCTCGGGGGGGAAAAGTCAGTCTTGCCTGGAGTCTCAGCGCTTTCGCTTCCTGGAAATGGAAACCTCATGTACCCAGATTTGAGGGAGTTGGTTCCTTTTCTGTTTTTATTTCATTCCCATCTGTGGTAAGAAAGAAGTTCTAGGTGATGGCAGGATTAGGGACATTTGTGTGTGTATTGGAGCCTTGAGGCTCCAGTGATGTGCTTATTGTTGGCCTCTTATTTCCATCCATTTTTCACTGTGAGCTTGTGATATGGTTTCATACGTCAGCACGATTTGTTCTTCAGTGGAATGAGCTGGCACTCCTGTCTCCCCCTATGTGTGCCAGGTGCTCACGAGGTCTCGTTTCCCTTGCAGGTGAAGAAGATTGTTGAGGAGCCTGTTCTCAAGTCCCTGGATGCAGTCGTAGCCAGCGTGATGGAGGTACGTACTCTCTGTGAGGGCATCACGCCGAGATCACCTGCCGGGCACACCTGTGTCGGGGGAGTGGTGAGGGTTTGCAGTGGGTGGGGTGGGGCCACCAGAGTGAGGGAGAGGCTCGCCCTGAGACTTCTGCGTACGTTCCAGTGACGACAGCACACCTGCCGCCCAAGGCCTTGCCCTGTGCCTGGCTCCTTTAGATGTGTCCCCTACCAGTGCCCCGTCCTGGCCCCTGAGCACTGGTCAGGGTCTCTACTTCACAGGTGAAAGCAGAGGTTCGGGGAGGACTAACTGGTGCCCGCGTCCCATGGTCAGCATGGGAGCTGGATTGTGGCCTGGGCCCCAACTCTGCTCCACTGTGGTCCTTGCCCCCACGGTGCCTGCAGAGCCACTGCCAGGGCTCGGTACACACCTCTCATCAGTCCAGGCACTGCAGGCCGTGGCTTGTGAGTGTGAGGGGTGTGTACTCAGGCATCTTCTGTCCTTAGCATGTTTGGAACCAAGGCCTACAGCTTTATTTATAAAATCATTAAATGTCGCTGCTGGGAGGCCTCAAAGTCCCTGGGAACATTTGGGTCAGCCCCCTTTTGTCAGGGTCCAGAGAGATCACCGATTTCCAGGCTGATGGCTGCTGTGGCCATGTGCTGGGCTCAGATTCCTTGTTAAGCCTGGCATTCTTTCTCTCATCCGATAATAAGACATGCAGCGCCTGGCACCACCAGGCTCAGTTATGAAGCGGGAAGGGTACCACCAGGGACCTCCCTATGCTGCAGGCCACAGCTCCTGCCCTGCATGCGCTCCACCCCGCTGTCTGCGGGCATTAGGTGTGTGGCCGGTCACTTGCCAGCTGGTCCGCAGCCCTCCTGCCTGTGGGCCTGAGCTCTCACTGTGCTTGCTCTCAGAGGTGTCCTGGTGTCCTTTGTCGGTGTGGGGTCGTGTGACCCTGGGCAAACCAGGAGGCCAGGGCTGGAGCTGGGCTGGCAGGCACAGCAGCCAGACGTGTTGGGCCCGAGTGCCGTCCGTGGTGAAGAGCTGGCTTGGGTCCTGAGGGGAGAGGAATGCCAGGAACATGGGGCTTTGGGGCCCTTTTCCCCGTGGAACAGAGCAGTTTCTCATATTTTGTTTCATAATTTGGACTTTAGTGTAAATGTCCATTTGAAGAATTGGTTTTGTGGCTAAATAAAAGCTCGAACCCGAGTCACTGCAGGATAATCCTCCTCCTCATCCACCTTCACTGGCAGTGACCGTGCTTACTATGTGCCAGATGTGACTCCCTCTCCTTGAACCCACGGCACACCCACTCTCAGCCGGGAAGACAGAGGCTGGCAGGGCCTTCATCACACAGCTCTGGGGCCCTGGGGCCGGGCTGCACCGCCCAGGTTCCTCCCTCCTTGCTCTGGGGTGGGACCCCTGCTCACCTTAACCTCAGCCAGTGTCACATCTGCCCTGCAGGGAGTCATGAGGACTGTGCCTGTAGGGCCATTCGCGCAGCGCCCTCTGATGGCACCGGTGCCCATGGGACACGGCCTCCACCAGCCTCGCCCCACAGGCCCCTTCCCGCTGTGGATTTGCCTCCGCATCTGCCTTCCCCGCGCTTACCTGTGTCAGAACTTTTGTAAATCGTGCCTGTCCATTGCACTAGACTGAGGGTGCAGAAAAATTAACAGCATCTTACTCAACTCACTAGACCTCGGATGAATTTTTTTCCCCAGAAGAAAACTAGCGTCACATTTTAGATGAGATTGCTAAAGAAAATTTAAAGTGAATTTTAGTTACAAAACGTAGGCCGAATCCGAAGGTGCCCCAGCTGTCGTGTCTATGACTGAGGGGGACAGGGTGCAATGTGGTCTTGTGGCCCTGTGGCTCCTGCACCCCCACTCTCCTTGTTCAAAGATGCCTGGAGAGGGTGAGCCCTCAGTGAGAGGAGGTGGTCCATCCTCCAGGGGCCTGGGGCTGCTCCCTGCAGGCATCTCTGGGCAGTGTGAGCGTAGGAGGGAGGAGGGAATCACTGCAGTGACCGGCGGTGCCAGTCACGCGTCCCATGCCTCTACCCGCAGGCCAACCCCAGCGCCGACCTCTACTACAGCGTGTTCAGCGACCCCCTCTATGTGGCCACATTCAAGATGCTACGGGACACTCTGTACTACATGAAAGGTGAGGGTGGGGTCCTGCCCTTGTGCCAGGGCCGCTTCACAGCATCTGCAAGGAACGTGGACACGTTCCTGGGAGAAGCAGGCGATGAGGGACATGCACCTGTCGTCCTGCCCCCGGTGCTGCCAGCAGCGCAGCCTCTTTGGTGGGTGTGTCTCCTCGGCTGATGTCTGACACGGACGTGTGGGGTCGTCCTGATCCCCTGGTCAGGCATACAGTCTAATGTGTCTGCCTTACATGTTTCAAAACATTAAAAAAATGAGAAAACGAGGCAGTTGTGATCTTACAACTCAGAATAATTTGTCAGTAGCGGAGCTCACACACGGAGTTAGCAGTTCCTTCCAGGCTCTCTTGTGTGTTTTAAACACAGTTTTCCTAGGCTCTTCCCTTAAGTTGCTGAATGTGCTTCATAAACAAAAGCTTTGATGACCACATGGTGTCCTGTGGGTGTCCCATAATCTCCTTAGCTGTTTTCCTGATCTGATTCCAAGCACTGCTGGGGCCTGAACCTGGTTGGGGCCACCATGAGGGCTAGGTTCCCAAAAAGCGGCAGGTGCTGGCTGCTCGGCCTGACCCCGGAGCCTGTGGCCTCCCCTAGCCAGTCTGCTGCTGGCTTTCTTGGCCAGTCTGCCCTCTGCCTGTGCCGTCTCTCGGGTCCCCTGCACTGTCCAGGCCCGAGGACGAGAGCTGGGAGAGGCTGCAGACTGGGTGCCTTCCTGTGCAGGGGGTCCTCCTCGGGCTGCATCCAGCTTTCCCACATCTGATAACTGACGCCCTTTTTAGAAAGTATCACAGGAGTACTTTTCGTTAATCAGACCAGTTCTGGTGATGGCACTCCCCAGGTTGTGTCTCGTGTTCAGGTTTGAGTGTATTGACAGCTTAAAACAAAGCATGGCTCGCATTTCGCTGGGAGGTGACCATTCTGAGTGTCAGGTAGCATGTGTGCAGGGCTGGCGTGCGTGCCCGTCCTGGCTCGCCCCAGCCCGCCCCAGCCGGCCTTCCTGGAAGCATGGTAGCCAGCAGCAGCTCCCTCTCCCTGGGTGTCTGTCGCAAGGGAAAGACCACGGCTGCTCACAGCCTGAATCTGTGCCCGCTCTCCCTCCTGCAGACCTGCCCACCTCCTTTGTGAAGGAGGTCCATGACTTCGTGCTGGAGCAGTTCAACACCAGCCAGGGGGAGCTCCAGAAGATCCTGCACGACATGGACCGGACCCACAGCGAGCTGAGCCCCCTGAAGCTGCGCTGCCAGGCCAGTGCCGCCTGCGTAGACCTCATGGTGTGGGCTGTGAAGGACGAGCAGGGTGGGTTCCCCGTGCCACCGCCTGGCGTGTCCTCCGCTTATGAGGAGAGGAGGGGGCTCAGGGCGGAAGATGGTGCTGGTCCAGGAAGGTGGGGGTTCGGGGGGAGCCACGCTCAGGACACGGGACAGGGTGGGGGCTGGCAGCGGACGGATAGCCCACCCCGCAGGATGGTGTCGTCATAGCAGCAGGAAAGGAGCAGGGACGCCCACCTCCGACACTTTGTGGTGGAGCTGCTTCTCAGAGTTAGTGAGCCCGGGGTTTAGTCACGTTCTATTTTGACTGATGAAGGAGTTTTTGTGACCATTGGCCTTTGCTAAAGGTCCGTACCCTCCTCTGTTCTGAACTTAGGCGCAGAGAATCTGTGCATCAAGCTGTCTGAGAAGCTGCAGTCCAAGACATCCAGCAAGGTCATCATTGCTCACCTGCCCTTGCTCATCTGCTGTCTGCAGGTAAGTCTCACGGGCCCCGGTGGGGGTGGTTGGGGGCGCGGTGCTGACACCCGTCAGCAGGGCCTTCTTTTTTTTTTTTTTTTTTGCGGTATGCGGGCCTCCCACTGTTGTGGCCTCTCCCGTTGCGGAGCACAGGCTCCGGACGCACAGGCTCAGTGGCCATGGCTCACAGGCCCAGCCGCTCCACAGTACATGGGATCCTCCCAGACCGAGGCATGAACCCATGTCCCCTGCATCGGCAGGCGGACTCCCAACCACCGCGCCACCAGGGAAGCCCCAGCAGGGCCTTCTTGCCGTGGCCAGGCTGTGGCAGGCACCAGCAGCGAGGTCTGAGCTGCTGCCTCTAGGAACTTGAACTAGAGTCTGCTGTGGACAAGTTCAGTGCTGGGAGGCCACTGCTGACGGCCAGCAGGCTTTCTGCGAGTGGGGTCCAGGCACAGCCAAGTCCTGTGTTGTGAAGGCTGCCCTGCATCTGCCGGGTGTTCCCAAGGCCTCGGACGCCAGCCTGCTGTGCCGAGACTCTGACCTTGTCCCAACCCCACTGACTTCACGTCTGCCGTTGTGTAAAAGTAATGCTTGGTGCCCTTTCTCCCCTAAGTTTCTTCTAAAAGAGATGGACACACTTTAACAGTGAATCTCGCCTTTGGGTGGAGAGAGTCCCAACCACCCCCTTTCTGTCTTTGTGCCCCATGGCCGGGTGGCCCTTGGAAGTCTGATTGACTTGGTGTCTGAAGGGGTGGGCACCTCCCCTGCAGCCCCTGATGGCCCGCTGTGCGTTGCAGGGCCTGGGCCGCCTGTGCGAGAGGTTCCCGGTGGTGGTGCACTCGGTGACGCCATCCCTGCGGGACTTCCTGGTGGTCCCGTCCCCCGTGCTGGTGAAGCTGTACAAGTGCCACAGTCAGTACCACACAGGTAACTGGCCGAGAGGCCGCCATCCCTGGGCTGCTCCTCTGCCTTTTCCTCCCAAGGCTTCCCCTGCACAACTCCCTGGGGTGCCAGGCCTCCCTCCCGCTGCCACTGCCCCAGGCCCCGGTCCAGGCCTGCTCTTTTTGGCACCTGCCCTCTCTGGGGCATCCTGCAGTGTGCGTCCCATGTCCCAACGCTGGGCCTGGAGCTCTGTCCCCTCCGCTGCCACAGGCCCAGAGCACGGCTGGTGATCAATGTTAATTAAGTACCCTGCTGCGCACTCGGGTGCTGAAGTGGTATCACCATGCTGCCCCCAGTCCCACCAAGGTAGTCCCACCCTTCAGGTGGAGAGACTCTGAGGGCCCTGCTCTCACGCTTGCCCACCCTTCCTGCCTTCCTGCTCGTGAGCTGGATGCCCTCAGGCCATGCCCTTGCCTTTCTGCTGGAGCTGAGCTCCTAGGGGCCAGGACTTCTGAATCATTTCTTAAGACGTTGCTGTTTTATGTATTCATTGCTTTGTAACTTAAGTGTGCTTCCTTGATTTAAACATTTGTTTCATTCTTTCTGTTCTCTGACACTTTGGATTCTGAAATGCTTGGTGAAGTCTTTGTAAAGTGATTGCTTTTATAGCTAAAGATGATTACATTTGATTTTGGTTTTGAATTTCAAACACGGGTATGGAAAGTGACAGGCATAACCAGATAGATATTTGAACTTTCACTTCCAGTTGCCGGCAATGATATAAAAATCAGCGTAACCAATGAGCATTCTGAGTCGACCCTGAATGTGGCGTCAGGGAAGAAGAGCCAGCCTTCCATGTACGAGCAGCTGCGGGACATTGCCATCGACAACGTCTGCAGGTGGGCGGCCTCAGGGGGTGAGGGGGACAGGGGCGGGGTGTCAGGCAGAGCCAGAGACATTATTGTTCAGGGAAGCTTCTAAACCTGCACTGGATCCGAAAAGGGAGATTGCTACATGTTAAAGAAAAAAAAAAATTTCCTGCCTTTCTTTTCCTGATCATAAACGTAATAAAAAACAGAGAAAACCTGTGATTTGTAGAAAAGTAGACAGAAAAGAATTATCCCTTAGCCCATCATCCAGAGTGATGACACGTGGTCCTATTTCATCTTGTTTTCCGTGTGATTTTTGGTATAAATGAGAGGTTTTACATGCCCGAATGTCCCTTCGGCACCAGCTCCATCTGTGTGAACTCTTGCTGTCCACACTTGGGGACCAGATACATTCTGATTTGCAGGAGACGTACCTCTCCTTGTCTGAGTCCTGGCGCCTCGCTCTCTGGGCCATCGGGCTGGAGCCCAGCTACTCTGTCAGACTGTCTTCTCTGACTTTGTGGCCTGGGAGCCAAATGTGTGGGGAGCGAGAGATGCTTGTAAGATTTCATGCTCCTCAGGGCTGTTAGATTTCCCCTTCTCTAGAGCATAAGCATTTCTCCATACTATTAAAACCTCGATATGTAATTTTAACATTCCCTCAGCCACCGTGGGACCATCTGTCTTTCGAATCAGCTATTGTGACTTTTGTTGAGAAACGGAATTTTAAATTGGAATTGGCATGAGTATGACACCCTAAAGGAGACCGTTCTGGGCAAGATAATGAAGTTACTATTTTCAACTGAGATACTTGTCAAAGGGTGAAATCTACAGCTGTTCTTTGAATTCATTCTGTGTAATGATGTTCATTCAGATTTCTGGGGAAAGAGTATTCAGAGCGGGTCTTTAAACCTTGCAGACCCGAGACAGGAAAAACTCAACCAAAATCAAACACAAAATGCTCATCTGGTTATTCTGATGCCTCATTCTGCTTGGCCTCCTCCTTGCTCAGGTGCCTGAAGGCTGGCTTGACTGTGGACGCAGTGATCGTGGAGGCCTTCCTGGCCAGCCTCTCCAACCGGCTCTATATCTCCCAGGAGAGCGACAAGTACGTCCTGTCCTGTCCCGGGGGGTGGGGGTGGGGGCAGCTGGTCCTGTGCAGGCTCATGGGGCCGCTGGCATTTGCACGTCTGTGCCGCTTTCTGGCACGGAATGGCGTCGGGCATTGAGTCTGTCCCGCGATGTCTGCTGAAGCCCACCTTCGAATGTCCACCCTGGACACTGGGGGAAAAGACCTCTGTCTTCCCGCCTGGTGCTGGTGATTGCAGATCCCAGGCTGTCACTTTCAGATGGACGCTTCCTCTGAGAGACTGATGACCCTGGGGTCCAGGTCCTGGCTTCCAGCTTCATTTCCCTGCTGCGTGCTGGAGCACCATTCCCAGGGCGTGTCTGTCCTTCCCTCCCATAGGGATGCTCACCTGATTCCGGACCACACCATCCGAGCCTTGGGCCACATCGCAGTGGCCCTGAGGGACACCCCAAAAGTCATGGAGCCGATCCTGCAGATCCTACAGCAGAAGTTCTGCCAGCCCCCCTCCCCGCTTGACGTGCTCATCATTGACCAGCTTGGCTGCCTGGTCATCACCGGAAACGTAAGCACGGCCGGGAACCCACTCTCCCTGGGCAAGCTTCGCGAAACTCCTTGATTCCCAGGAATGTGAAACTACACATTAAGCTTACCCTGCGGAAGAGTTAAATGCTCCCAACTTTCTTAACACTGAATGGTGAGATTTTTTTTCCAAGTAAAGGAGAATAGTGTAATGGTTCCAAGAGTGCCGGAGAAAGAGGTTTAAACTATTTTCTTGCCGATGTTAATAGAATGGAAATGGAACCGATTCCACTCTTGGTGTCTAAGTTGAGGTTTGCATAAACCTTTAGGAAGGGCTGGCCTTGATGCTATTTCAGGCCCCACTGTCCCTGGTCCCCAGTGTGTACCCTCTGGGTGTCCATGGAGGGCGCTTCCAGAGGAGATGTGGTCACGTGTCCCTCACTCTTTTCCAGCAATACATTTACCAGGAGGTGTGGAATCTCTTCCAGCAGATCAGCGTGAAGGCCAGCTCTGTTGTGTACTCTGCCACCAAAGATTACAAGGACCACGGCTACAGGTAAGTCTTCCCAACCTCATTGTTGCTCTCGATTCTTTGAAAATGTGAGATGTGAGAACTTGTCTTTTAAATAAACATCTTTTGTTACAAAAGCACTACATGTTAGAAATACATGTCCCAGGCGGGAATGACCCACACAGGGCCGCCCCTGAGCTAGCACCTCTGAGCTCCTCACCCAGTGGGCACAGCGCCCCGGGTGACCGTGTTCTCACAGAGCAGCACCAGCCTTCCTGCCTGTCATCATCTTAGATGTCAGCATGGTGTCCATCAGGTGGCAGCGCCGCAATCTGTCTGGCCAGCCCTAGGCCGCACATTAGGTAGTTTTCCAGTGTTTCTGCTGGTTGGTGCTGCATACCTGTGTGGTCTCGGATGCTCGCCTCAGGGTGGATTCAGAGGGCAAGGGAGGAGACGTTGACAGCCTTGGGTGTATGATGTTTGCGTGAGTCCTCGCCCTCCCCAGGGATGCCCCAAGGACAAGACGCGTCCTCCTGTGTTTGGAGGATCTCATGGACTTGGTCAGATGAAGTCAGGAGGGCGGTGGGCAGGGCAGAGGTTCTCCTCTCCCCTCCTGACCACTCCACCCAGGGGAGGGGGTGGCAGTGCGGCTGTGTGAACTCAGGACATGCTCATCTTCTCTGTGCCTTAACTTCCTCACCAGCTGTGTGGGTGTATGAGGCTGTGTGTATGCATGTGACAGCTCTCAGCACAATGGCTGCTTCTCTGCCTTCTCACTGCCGCTCCCACGGGAGCGCCAGCCACTGGAACGCAGGAGTGGCCTTAGGGGGCTGCCAGCTCACCTCCCTCTCCTGTCTGTCCGTTCTGGTCTCCGCAGTGACACTGACACACAGACCAAAACCTCTTCCCCTTGCATTTTGCTCCCAGAGCAGCTCCTGCGCCTCCTCGCCCCTCCCCTCCCTGTCTTTCCTTCTGACCTCTGATCCCGCCTCTGCCTCGCTGCTCGGCCCGTGCCATGTACGGAACTTACCAGTTCCTCATCTTCTGCCACATTTCCTTCCTATAGCACTTTCTGACAGTGCCACCCACAGTGACTGGTCTCCCGCCGGAGGAGGCATCCACTGCCATCCGTTTCCCCCCTAGAGATTTGTCTGGGAAGGGGTGCCTTTTGTCCTGGCTGCCGTTGCTCTGTGATTTTGGGGGCAGACAATGTGCTACATGCTTCACAGGGACTGTTTGATTCCCCCACGCCCTGCAAGGAGGGAATTATTATCCTTGTTTACTCAGGAAGAAACTGGGCCTTAAAGACCTGAGCTACTTGGCACAGCCCGGCTGCAGCAGCATCCAGCTGACCTGGCACTCAGAGCCTGGCCGCCCTGCTGGTGTGCAGTGTCAGCTTCCTATTCAGGGTTTACATGGGGTGACAGGGTCGGGGCAGGTCGTCAGGACCACTGAGCACTTCCTGAGTGTCTGGTGTGAGCTGACCCTAACCTCAGCCCCAGGTGGAGGAGGAAGTGTCGTCAGGGTTTCCTGGGTGGTGGTGATGAAGGGAGACTGTAACTGGAGGGGAAGTGGGTACCCTGGAAGTGCCGGGGAGCGACATGCCCGTTCTCAGCTGCGTGGCCGCCCGGGCACTTGAAGGAAGTGTCCCGAGACTGTCAACACGCCCCAACACGCAGGCTCCTGGAAGCTGAGCAGCCCCTGGGCCCCCAACTTGTCTCAGGGGAGGTTGGGGTCTCTTCCGCAGCAGCTGACTTTCCTTCAGGGCTGGTATCCTCTGGTGGCATGTCCCTCGCCGTGGGGGTCTTCCTTCACAGTACTGGGGGCCGGCACTGTGGCCATGTCACTTCTCTCCCACAGGCACTGCTCACTGGCTGTGATCAATGCCCTGGCCAACATCGCGGCCAACATCCAGGACGAGCACCTGGTGGACGAGCTGCTCATGAACCTGCTGGAGCTGTTTGTGCAGCTGGGGCTGGAGGGCAAGCGGGCCAGTGAGAGGGCCAGTGAGAAGGGGCCCGCCCTGAAGGTAGGGCTCAGCCCTGGGCACCGCCTTGAAACCCGTGCTTTCTCCCTTTACCTGGTGCCATCAGGAACAGGGGACTGGTTCCTTCCCAGGGTGCTGGCGGGAGTGAACAGACAAGGGGCTGCCCCTGCAGGCTTAGCGGGACAGGCATGGGAACAAAACAGGGGCGTCGGGTGGTCTCAAGGCCTCTCTGAGGTGGAAGCGAGTGAACAGCAGCCTCGAATGAAAGTCTCACCTAGGAGCGAGGGGCTGGTGCAAACAGGGCCTGAGACCCTTTGCCCTGCTCAGCCCTGCCTTGCTCCCTGCCACAGCAGGCTAGGCCACTGTTCCTCTTGTCTCCTGAGTGGGGACCAGTTCCCCGTGCCCAGGAGATGGGGGCTTGAGGGTGTTGGGGAGACACCTGGAGCCCAAGGAGGCCGAGGCTGTACCCTGTTGAGGGCTCCAGGGCCCAACTCCCCCACCCCCACCCCCACCACTCTCACTGCATCTCCCGGGCTCAACACTCAGGTGTCCTGCTTCGTTCCTCGGCTGGGGTAGGGGCTCCTTGGGTGCCGAGCTGAGCTTGCCCATGCACCCACCCCCCACCTGCAGTGACAGGCCAGGTGTCTGTGGGGCAGCATGGGGGGTGGGGTGGGGTGGAGACTGGCCAACACACTGACCACCAGGAGCTGAGGACAGAAATCAAGAGCTGGGGGGACACCAGCTTAGGACTCTGTCCCCACCCCTGCGCGGCCATGGGGCCTCGGCAAGCTGTCCTGACCCTGTTCATCCCTGAAGATGGAGCAGCCCTGCTGCGGTGGGCAGTCGATGCCCTCATGGTCAACTGAGCAGCTGGGCTTCCCGAGCCGGGCTGCTCCTCATGTGTCTGGCCAGGTGGCTGACTTTTTACTTAGTTTTTTTTTTTTTTTTGCGGTACGCGGGCCTCTCACTGTTGTGGCCTCTCCCGTTGTGGAGCACAGGCTCCGGACGCGCAGGCTCAGCGGCCATGGCTCACGGGCCCAGCCGCTTCGCGGCATGTGGGATCTTCCTGGACCGGGGCACGAACCCGTGTCCCCTGCATCGGCAGGCAGACTCTCAACCACTGTGCCACCAGGGAAGCCCTACTTAGTTATTTTTAAGTAACCCCCAAATTTTCCCAGACTCGGAAAGAATGTGTATTCATTATAGAAAAGATACAGAAACCTATAAATAGTAGAGTAAAAATTTCTCTCCTTAGATCCAATCGTCGTTAACCTTTTGACAGACTTTCTCCTAGGTGTTTTATGCAAATCTATTTATTTTACGTAGTTGGCACTGTGTGAGAGCATACTTTCTTACATTTAACGTTTGATCTGGGCACTTTTTAAGGTGACAGTGCTTTTCAGAGCGCAGTCTCTGTAACAGCTTGTGATATTTGTGCAGAGTTGTCACGGTTTATGTAATCCTTCTCCTGTTTGACATTCAAATTGTTTCCCTCTTTTGCTGTTAAGATGATGCATCTTTATATGTGTTTCTCTGTATATCTTTTTCATTGTTTCGTGTAGATTAAGGAATTTCAGTTTTCATGACACTGTGTCAGGTCTTTTTTTTTTTCCTTTTCAATGAAAGAAGCGCGGGCTCATCAGTGACTCAGTTCTGTTCTCCTCCAGGCCTCCAGCAGCGCGGGGAACCTGGGCGTCCTCATCCCCGTGATCGCTGTGGTAAGTACCCGCCCATTGGTGTCTCGGACTCAGGTGCGGTGCTCGTGCTGAGTGCTGCCCAGAGACCTGCAGCGAGTTCCCTGAAAGGTGCTGTTCTGAGGCTGCAGGGATCCTGCAGCTGTGGCTGTGTCTTCGATCTTCCGCGACTGCCCCGTGGGCATGTGCCTGCTGTGGCCTTGCTGCCTCGCCCCCTTTCTCCATGCTTGGCCGAACCCCTGGCCAGCTGACCAGGACTCTACTGCCCGTTCCTCGGGTGTCGGGGTCTGACTTAGGTTTTCCCTGAGCTCCCACCCGGCTCAGGTGCCTCTGACTATGGCCTGCAGGTGCTGCTTCCAACCCCTCCCCCCACCCCCAACCCCCCATAGTGAGCCTGGGACCTCTGGTTGGTGCCTGGGCCTTGGGGCTGCAGCCCTTGGTGCCCTGTCGGGGATGGCTCAGGCCTGTCTCTGCCGCAGCACTGCCGCAGTCAAGGGCCGTCCGTCTTGTCCTGTCTCAGCCTGCGGCCACTTCTTCCCAAATGGCCCTTACGGATGTCACTTTTCCCGGCCCAGGCGTTCCCAGCTGCCAGACCTGAGCCAGGCCCGCACCCGGCTTTGTTTCATTGGTGATTCTCGAGCTCCCACTTAGCCTGCCTTCTGCTTAAGCCCCTGCTTCCGCCTCCAGTTCTCCTTCTTCGTTCGAGCATTTACGTGGGTGTCCCCGCACGTGGAGAGGTTGACCTCCGGCTGCATGGTGACCCAGGGGCGTCGAGGCCCGGTGGGCGGTTGGGGAGCCCTCTCCTATCTCTGCAAAGTAGTTTCGGTCTCTGCTTCTGTGGGCATTTGTCATTTGAGTCTGGGGACCGTTGGGAGTCCAGTGTCAGCCGGCCAAGGCGGATGAGAACCGACAGCTAACTGGCTTATCATCCCTGGCTCTGATAGTGAGACTGATAGTCGCGGACTATGTCTGGGGTGGGGGGGTGGGGTTCCGTCTCGGGCCACCCCCACCCTCTGCCTGTCCCCTCCTCCCTCCCCCGAAGGTGGCTGACTCAGCCGGGCTCCAGGACAGCATCTCTCCCCAAGCGTGCTGCAGGGTTGGAGCTTGGGCTTGCCTCATGCCTCCCACTTTCCCCGGGAGCCCTCCCACCTCTCCCTGCGGTCAGGGCCCCCACAGCCCCTCGAGGGCCTGTGGGTTGCTGGGACCCTGCCGGTTTACACCAGCACCCACAGGTCGGTTTCTAAAGACGTCATGGTTGACGTCGACTCGCGCACAGTGCATTGAGAAGCGCCACGAGGACACTTTGTTGGCCTGGAGGGAAGGGCGAGGGGCATGAAGTCCTTGGCCCGTGGAGGGCTCCATGGAGAGCAGGTTTGGTAGACAGGGAGCACGCCCGGGGGGCCTCTCAAGTTAACGAGTTCTGGGATATTTGAGCCCCACAGTTCTCTGACCCGTGTGTATGCCTGTGAGCTTGTAAGTGTGCTTGGCGGTTGTTGTTTGGAGTTTAATAAATGCATGGAAGAAGTCTATAGGGGACACTTCGCACTTTGGGGGAGCGATGACTTGTAGGTTTGGTTGGGGGCACACCAGTTTTAGGGTCACTGGGGCCGGAGTTGGACTCCTGGCCCTGCATGTGGGGTCCTGGGAGAGTGTCCCAGTCTCTCCGCACCTGCTCTGCCAGCAGAGTGTCTCAAAAAGATGGGGTGACTTGCTGTGGGGCTGGCGCGTCAGGGCAGGTAGATATGTTAGCAGTGATAGGCTAGCACATGCTCACCTGAAACACCCGTGTCTCCTCCAATACGGTGACCTTTACATGAACGGAATAAGTATCGTCGTGTCAACAAGTTAATGGTTATATTGTGGAGGAGAAAACAAATATTTGATTCTGTTGCTCAACACAGAGCCCAGATGCCATGGTTCTTGCCTCTGCTCTCTGGTTCTAGCCCTCACCCTAACCCTGGACCTTCTGGGAGAAACTAACTTCCATAGTTTTTTTGTTTGTTTGCTTGAACGTTTTATACTTAAAAAAAAATTTTTTTTTAATTTTTAATTTTAAAGAAAAAGATACTCTGTTTTGGATTTTTCGATGACACAGTGTCTTCAGTGACTTAGTTGAGTGGACGTGGCAGTGGGTCTGGGCAGGAAGCATGGGTTTCTGCCCTAATGCAGCTGTTCCCTTATCAGTGATCTTGGGAGCCTGGGGTGGGGGCGCCAGCTCACATGGCCTCCGAGGCTCCTTCCTGCCTGCGTTTGGTGGTCTTTGTCCTGTGACTCTGTGATGCTCTTCAGACATGTCACTGATTCCATTGCTTGAACCTATAGCTGGAGACATAGTTGCCCTGCTGTCACAAAGCGTGGAAAATGTCCATGCACTCCACTCGGCCGGGCACCCGGGCCACTTGCAGCTTGTGTGGCCTTGGACAGGTTATTCTCTTGGTGCCTGTAAAAGGATGTTTGGGGACTAACACTTTCAGTCATAGACCTGTGTGAAAGCTGCTCCCTCTTCCTCGTAGAGATGGTGTCTGTCCTCAAGGGTTTGTACTTCACCTCAGGAAGGGAAGGGGGAGGGGCCCAGGTAGGCCCCCAGTTAGGGACCCCTGGGCTGGAAGTGGTAACCCAGGCACTGACCTGAACCCCTTCGAGACAGTAACCCACTTCATCCTCACAACAGCCTGCAAGATAGGGACTGTGTTATCCCTGTTTCACAGACAGGAGACTGAGGCACAGAACTTGCCTCAAAGTGCCAGAGCCGGGAGTGGAACCCAGGCAGCCTGGCGCAGGCCTGTGCTCTGGGTTCATATCTGCTGCATGGAGGCACCTCGTTTCTGAAGGGGGCCCAAGGGCATTCTGAGCAGATTGAGGGGCTGGAGCTCTCTGACCCTTGGGAGTCGAAGAGGAGCCTGGGCCACGTGTCTTCATGCCGTCTGGGTGGGGGATGTGGGGAAGGGCTGAAGGTGGAGTCTTGAGATGCACATGGGGGTGTGGGGGAGGAGCCAGAGGAACCAGCAGCAAGACCAGAAGTGTCAGACAAGCCCAGGGGAGGACAGTGTTGACTCAGAATAGAGGAGGACTTGGAGAGGGTGGTCAGCAAGCCCAGGTTCCCTGCGAGGGCAAGAGGGATGACAGGGAAAGGCCCCCCTGCCCTGGGTGGCAGACACTGGACGGGCCCTGGCTCAGGCAGTGGGGAGGGGGCAGGGGGAGAGGGTGAGGGGTGAAAGCAGGGCCGGGGTGGGACTCAGGCCTGTGGCTGAGCGCGCCTCCTCTGTAACAGTGGAAGCCCCAGGTTGGTGTGAGGATGGGGATAACCCAGCCTCCACATCGGGGAGCATTCTTGCACCCCTTTGCTGCCTGTGACTGTGTCAGTCTCGCTGGGTCAGAAGCCCTCTGTGGAGTCAGGCCAACCAGGCTTCGACCCCAGCCCACTGCCCACTGCAGGCCCGTGGGATCCCAGTCTGACGGCCACACGCGTGGCAGTTGTGAAGCCCCCGGCGCTGTCCCCCGCCCCACACTGCGGAGGCCTTGCGCTCTTCTTCCTGAGCAGCCTGTGTGGATTCCACTGGTCTTGCCCCGGAATCAAGGGTCCAGAAATATAGTCCTCGGATGTCACCCGTTTTCTCGAACCAGACGCACCACAGGCACGTCTGAGGGTCTCCCTGTGTCTGGGGATGGAAGCTGAAGCGTGTGCGGCACATACAGACTGGTGTTTCCGGAGCCCCCAGGCAGCTCCATCCACGCCCCCCCCCCCCCGCCCCCAGGATGCAGCAGCACTGCCACATCCGAGCCCGAGGACGTGCCTGCTCTGGGTCACTGTTGGGCACTCAGGTCACTCTGTCGATGTCTAGCACTGCTGGGGTGTCAACTATTTTGAATGTGGCCTTTTTTAGTTATTTGACCTTATAAAAGTAGAATTATACCCAGTAAAAGTGGCAATATTTATTTATCTCTAGGGTGGAAGGCATGGCTACGGGTACATGCCATCCTCTGGGCGGCCGTGAGGTGAAAGCAGGTGCAGAGACATTTAGCCTCAATTCAGGAGGTTGGGCCTTGAGAGGACTGAGCCGGAGGCCAGGGCACCCTGGGCCTTGGGGAGGGGGCTCGCTGTCAGCACTCTGGGGAGGGGGCAGCTCCTGCCCATGTTCCCTGTCAGGTGGGAAGCCCTGGGGGGGAAAGGCTTTGGGTGACAGAGTGGAGGAGGGGGGATGCTGGGCCCGGGGAGGGGTTTGCTGTGAGAGGTGAAGGGAGTTGGTCTGTCTGGCGCCAACATCCTCTAGGAGACAGCTGCCGCGCTGCAGCTGCGGTGACCTCTGGGCTGTGCAGCCCTGATGGTGGCAAGCATCGCGGTCCTTCGTCCATGTCTCCCAGAAAGGTGGCCTGAGCCACGGGGTCACCGCCCGAGCTCCTCGTGGTCGTTGTTGGAAGGGAAATGGAATTGCGGTTGCCCCAGAGCACTCGAGACGCCCCGGCCTCCACCGCTAAGACCTGGTGGGGTTGGCGACCCGGCCCAGGAAGAGCAGGCAGCCCGTGCGGTGCTCATACACAAGGAAAAGGAAGGGCCGGTCGACGCTGAAGCGGACCTGGGTGGACAATGGCATGAACCCCACAGTGGTCACGGCCGCGGCCTGCGTACCCTCCTCGTCCACCATGATGGTGCCTTGGTGCTTGAACTGTGTCAGGACAAAAGGGAAGCTATCAGATAGCGGTGGTCACTCACAGACGGGCAAGGGGGGGTAGTCTCGTATTCTTCAGGGAAGGGACCAAGCGAGCGCAGGGGAGGCATCGACGTGGCTGGGCAGGATGGCCCTTGGGACTCAGTCCTCACGCATCAGCTGAGTGTGGTGTGAATGGTGCCACCTTGGCACTGTGCACCATGGCCACTCAGGGCTGCCCACAGCGCTCTGCGGGCAGGACCGTGACCCTAGAACCCCCTGCTCATGCTCTGGGGCCTCTGCCATAGTAGGCCTGCTGGGCCGGGGTGCTCCTGGGCACCTGCCTTCTCTCTGGTATCAGCAGGGGCTCCAAGGGGGGCAGACCTGGGGCGGGATGGGGATGGGCAGAGGACGGGCGTTACCAGGTCGATGACAATCCTCTGGTCCGAGATCCCCGTCATATTGCTGTTCCTGTCGAACAGCGCTGTGACCCCCAGGGACCGCAGGGCCTCCACCAGGTTGTAGTCCTTTTCTAGCTTGAACTTGGGCAGGAGTACTTCCCGTGTCCTGGTAGGGAAGAGAAGGGCTGGTTCTACTAACTGCAAGTTGCAGAGGAATCACGTTTCCCCTTAAACGTCCATAAACACACACACCCGCCTCCAGTCCGTGTACCACAGGATTGACACAACACTTCTTAAAATGCATATCCTCGTCCTGCCAGTGGAGGATTTTGGAAAGACCATCCCATTGTAATCCCAGCACTCAGAATTGAGGCATGGTTACTGCTGTGCAGTCATGTCCTCGGTACTGTATGGTTTGTGTCCTACCAGCCAGGGGGCAGAGCTGTTACTGGCTTATGGCTCAGACATCTGACATCATTCTCTCACTTGGGTCCCTGCTTTCAGGCATTTGGTATTTTACTGTTTAAGGAGCTGAAGTGCAGGTCAGTGCACTTAAAAACAGAGTGCTTTCTGTACCAGCCAGTGCTAGCGTTCTCCATCCTTGACAGCGCTTGTGGGGCTAAGACGCCAGACGCGCCCCCTTCTCAGGAGCTTCCTTCCCTCTTGGTGCGCCAGGACCCCATACGTGAAGCAGCAAAGCGTAAAGACCGCCTGTTAGCGTCCGAGTGACAAGAACAGGCCTAACCACTGGGCCATCCTGGAGGAGGGGGAACAAGATCTGGGGGCCCTGAGCAGGGCCTGCTGGAGGGAGTGCAGGACTCTGGGCAGGAGGGCAGGGGAGAGCAGAGCAGCGTGTGGGCCAGGCTGGGCAGCGAGCGGGCTGCATCCTGTGGGTGGGGATCCACAGAGAGTTCACAGGAAGAGGGAGGTGGGGATGCTGCCTGGTGGCTGGTGGCAGGTAGACGGAGCATGGGACGGCAGGCTGGTCAGGCCCCCGCTGGCTCAGGGTGAAGGTCGTGGGCAGTGAGGTTAGGAAGGAGGCTGGTACGGAACAGGTTTTAAGGAGAAAATGACAGGGCTTGATGCCTGCCCAGCTGCCTGGACAGACCTGCCCCTAAGAGCCTGCCTGTCCCTCAGTTGCATTTCCTTGTATCCTGGTCCTGAAAGGAGGCCCAGACCAGGTTCAGCTGTTAACTCGGGCCTGGCGGGATCCAGGAAGACAGGGAGGTGACGTGTGCGTCCTTCCTGCGCTGATCCAGCAGCGCAACCTGTGGTCCTGACTGTGAGATGGTAAGTGACGCCCTGAGGGGATTTGGAGGACCTCGAGGCTTCTCAAACTGGGTTGGGGGCTTGTCTTGGTTCTAGGCCCACAGCAAGTGACCCCAGGGGGTCAGGGCAAGTGTGTGGCACAGCCGGGTTGCTCCTGCCCCCACATCACAGAGTACAGGTGCATTTCTCACCAACGCTCTCTGGTCTCCTCTCACCGAGCGGAAAGTTCGGGCTGAAGTCACAGCGGCCCATGGGGCACATGCCCCTTTCCCTAAAGTGACTGCAGCCCCAGCATCCTTGGGCCCCCAGTCCCCTGGCCCCAGAGGCACCTGTTTGTCATGCTCTTCTGCCATCTCTCCACCACTTGGGGCTTCAGCTGGGCCTCGAGGGTCTTCATCCCGGACAGCTTGTGCGGGACCACCACCAGCATGCTGATGCCCCCCATGTACTCCAGCCGCAGGACATCGCAGTCCAGCTCCTGGTCGCTTGCCGCCAGGAAGGACCCCTTGGTCTGCATCATGGGGACTTTGACCACCTCTCGCTCATTCAGCCGGAAGTTGTGGTTGTGTGTCATTTCCGCTGGGAATTTGTTCACCCAGGACCCTGTGAGGTCAGCAGGAATGGGCTTTTGTTTAAATGCTTTCTTAGAGAGTTTGTTCAAACAGGCTGCATGGCCCACCCCCACCGTATGAACCCACAGGTCTGGTTTGGGCCAGGAGTTTAAGTTTCTCACTGGTTCCCAGGCAATACTGATGCTGCTGGTCTGGGGACCACACTGAGACCAGTGTGCCAGACCAGTGTGCTGGTCTGGCCCGCCCGCCACACTGAGAATCACTGTTTTAGAGGCTTCTCGTAGGAAGCGGATGAGGGCAGATGGGGTGAATAGACCAGGTGAATGCTGGGTTAGATCCTGACATTAAATAGCACATCACTTGCCTTGCCTGGGCCTCTGCATGTCTCTCTGTTAGATGAGGGCCCTGAGCTCCCATCAGCTCTGTGAGGACTGGCTGGATGCCTGGGGAGGCAGCACTGCCATTGCCACCTTCACTTTGGATATCGGGGCAGCTTTGTGTGCCCGAGTGGGAACATGTCTTTGTGGCTCTAAGATGCTAGTAACTGGAAGTGAGGGCTGCCCGCCCACTGGTGAGACTGGTCATGTGCCAGGCCTCCTCCAGCCCCTTCCTGTGCTACCTCGTCTCCTAGCAACTCTGAGGGGTGGGGCTTTAACCACCCCCATCTCACAGATGAGCAAGCCGAGGGGAGAAGCCAAGTGACCTGTTCAAGGTTTCCAGCTGGTGGGTGGGGCACAGGGGGTCAGAAAAGCAGGAGGTTCCTGGGGGAGGCGTAACAGCAGTGCCCGCCCGCCTCTGGTCTGGGTCCAGGGCTGCTCAGCCCCGTGAGGCAGGCATCTAAGCAGCTCTCTGCAGGGGGCCACCCTGTGCATGGTGGGTGTGAGCGGTGTCCCTGGCCTCTCCCCTCCCCCAGATTGTGCCATTTGCCCTGGGGGAGACCCCCTTTCCCCTGGGCTCCAGCCATGGCTTTCCCAGGTTTGCTGCAGCCACCCCGCCTCTCCCGGGTTCTCTCCTTCCTTTGCTCTTGAGGCCTAACCTCTGTTTTCACAGTGTTTTACAGAGTGCTCGTAACATTTGAAATTAAAATCAAAGTAGTGACAGAGATTTGGGAGCTAGAGCTAAGAGTTACACATCCATACTCTGTTGTGATATGCACCCGTGAGAGCTGGTGCTGCTGGCGTTTCATCTCTCTGACTCCCAGCCCTGATCCAGCAAGCCTTCCGGTGTGTGGGCAAGGATTCATGTGCCCTGCTGCCACGTTTGCCGTCCTCGTGACCCTGGTTCCCATGTTGGGACGTGTCCCTGCCTGCTCTGAATACTGACTGCGCTGAGGCAGAGGCTCTGGAAGTCGCCATGCCCACAGGCTGGCAGGGCTGAGGGCTGAGGGCCTTGGTGCCACCCAGGGGTCTCCCACTCACTGTCAAAGTCACCCCTGAACACGGGAAATTGCTCTCAAGTGTCACTGGCAACATCAAACCCACTGAGCATGTAACAGTGGGACTTGCGAGGCCACATGGATAGGGGAGTGAGAGCAGGGCTGACCTCCAGTTTTCATTCCCAAACCTGTCCCGCCAGCCAGGGATGAAAGGACATGTGTGTGTTCACTGAGCATGTCCCGTGTGCCTGTCACGGGCTTGTTGGAGCCTCGGCCTGGACCTGCCCACGGCGAGGCTGGCGTTGTGCCTGGCGTCGGGGGAGCCAGGGGTCTGGCTCAGCCTCTGAACCCTTCCTCCTGTCTTGGCTCCCTCCCCCTGCTTTGCCCTTTGGCAGCATTCCGCACAGCCGCTGGGGGCCTCGGCTTGGGCACGGAGTGCTCTGGCCCCACTGCCCCTCAGCCACTTCCAGGAGAGGGGCTCCCTGGACCCCGCCGTAAACCGTGCTGGAGCTGACCAACCAGGGAACGTGGCCTCCCGGGACTGACCTGGCCGGTGCCCACTAGTCCTTGGTGGCAGAGGGGAGAGTGGTTGCGTGTCACCGCACTAGTGTGCAGTGACCCCACTCCTCATGTCTGCCCTCGGCTTGCTGGGCAGGTGGAGGGCAGTAGAGGTTTCTCCTGGCTCAGGTCTCACCAGGGCTTTTTTTTTTTTTTTTTTTTGCGGTACGCGGGCCTCTCACTGTTGCGGCCTCTCCCATTGCGGAGCACAGGCTCCGGACACGCAGGCTCAGCGGCCATGGCTCACGGGCCCAGCCGCTCCGTAGCATGTGGGATCTTCCCGGACCGGGGCACGAACCCGTGTCCCCTGCATCGGCAGGCAGACTCTCAACCACTGCGCCACCAGGGAAGCCCCATCACCAGAGCATTTTAAAAGCGAGGCCTGGTATTTACAGACCCGTGCCCATTTATCTCTAGAGTCCCGGGGCTGTGTGTGTGTGTGTGTCTGTGTGTGTGTGCGCGCGCGCGCGCGTGTGGGTGGTTGGCGGTGGGGGAGGGGTCCTCCTTAGGAAGTGCCTCGGTGCTTGGTGCTGGCCTGGAACAGTTGCTCTAGACATAAGGGTTGATTTCCCCGCTCCCACCTGCCTGGAAAGGAGTGGGGGTGTGAATGTCAGTTACTCAGGGTGAACCTGTCTTCAGCCTTTTGTCCATTGAGAAGGGAAACGAAAAAGCTCAGATCCAGGTTGACCTGATGCTAGAAAGGTTTTTGCATTATTCTGATCTAACAGAGGCTGGAGCTTGGCTCTGCCCCTTACTGCCATCTCCCCAGAGCAGCATTTTAATTCCCTGTCTGTAAAATGGAGACACTCATAACAGTGGCGGTCTCTCAAGGCTGTGGCGAGGCGTAAAGCGAAGGGTTTCTAAGGGTCAGCTGTGCTGTCACCTCATCAGGACCTTCCCTGTCCCTGCGAGCTGACCCCGTGTCTGGGTTTCCCAGGGGAATGGAGGTAGAGTCTGCAGTTCAGCCCACCTGTGAGCTGAGAGCGCCCGCGCGTCTGCCCTGAGAAATGTCGCCACCTCTTACCTTTAAAGTAGATGCAGTTCAGGAGCATCATCTGAGTCGCGGGGTCCACGTCCTCCAGCACGTCTCTTATGAGGCCCTTGGTGAGCCGCGAGATGTGCTGGTTGGTTTGGGAGATGAAGGCGGGATCAGAGAAGTCAGCCGCCCGGACCTCGGCAAAGTAGTACTGTCGGACCTTGGCTCTGAAGTCGTCCAGGACTTGAACTTGCTTCTGAATGTACAGGTCACTGACGGACCGCAGCGTGTACCCGAAATTCCTCCGGAAGAGGCGGTGGGTCAGCTTCCGGAACAGGTTGTGGACAGTGCCCAGCTCGTATGTGGTGCTGGCGTTGATGAAGTCGGTGAAGCGCAGGGCAGCGTGTACCTGCTCGTGGGTGTCCCCCCGCAGGCCCAGGGAGAGCATGGCCATGGCTGTGGACACACCTATGGGCGCCAGGAAGACATTGTCTGAGGCACCGACCCGCTCCTTCAGCGCCCGGTAGAGGTCTAAGGCGAACTTGGCGTTGAGGAGGTTGAGCCGCTGGATGCGGCTCTTGCCCGGGAAGAGCTGGAGCACGCTGCCGGCGCCAGTCCCAGGGTCCACGGGCGAGACTGCGTCCACGACGTCGATGTAGTCGTCATCTTCCCCGAAGATCTTCTCCAGGTCCAGGTAGTCCTCGTCCTCTTCCCCATCCACGATCCACTCGTTGGTGACTGTGTTCTCCTTGTGGAAGTCGGCAGGCAGGAGGGGTCTGCTCAGGTTTCCACTCTTCAGCTGCCCCCACCGGGGGTCCACAGACTCGGGGTCTCCCCCTCCGCTATCAAGCTGACCCCGAGGGCCGAGTTTCCCACACACGGATGCCAGGAGGAGGGACACCACGAGAGAGTGCAGCAGGTGCTGCATTCTGGCGGAGCTGGAGCTGGAGGGAGAGCAGGACGTGGTGAGGGCAGCCTGGCAGACTGCCCCCTCCCCGCCCCACACACTCACACACACACCTCTGCAGGCCCCCGGCCACGACCCAGGAGGGGCCCCATGGGTGCCAGTCTCTAACCATTTTAGGATCTGCTGAAGATAAAACAGACGCCTGACATTTTATGTGGCTTCATGAACCTGCCTGGAGGACCCCTGGGCCCAGATCAGAACCCCTTGTTGAAAGTGTGCAGAACCATAGGGCTCAGGGGCCCCAGGGAGTTTCCTTTTCATTCATTCACTGAACTTTGTGTCCCTTCCTCAAATGACATATTGGGTGGGCCCTGGAGGCACACAGGTACCCCAGCCGGATGGGGGCCCATGTGCAGTAAAGCACGGCTCACAAGGACACTGCCAGGTGGGGGGCGGGGGGGGCGCCAGGCAGGCTGAGGCTCCTCCTCCTGTGCTAGCAGTTATTTGGGGTGGTTTAATCTGTGTGATTTGGACTGTGTCTGCAGTGCAGGGATCACCTGGGGACCCAGTGGACATGGTAGGTGCCAGTCTTCCTGCAGCCATGAGGGATGAGGGTACAACTCGCTGCAGGTGTACGTTTTCTCCTTGTGTCTGTCAGTCGGCTCCCACTGCTGTCAGGAGGGACTAGAGCTCTCCCACTGAAGTGTTTCTGGCTGGGGTTACAAATAGTCTCACCAGGTGTATAGGGTCTAGGTGAGGGTGCTGTCAGAAAGCTCTTACTGAAGGCCTGAGGGGCGCTCTTTCTATATAAGTAAACAAGGCACGTTTTTAACAGATACTGTGGGATGAGCCATCTGTCTCCCATCCCTCCCTCTGTCACGTCAGTTTGGCTGCTAGACGGCTTTGTCCTTCTCTTGCTTCCTTCCTGGTTGTGAATTGCATCCTGGGAAATGAGCTATTATTCGATGCTTCTGTGTGTCCAGGACAGTGACAGCAGGTGTTTATACTGCTGCTCAGTCATGCAGGATCCCAGCATCCCTTCTAATCACCTCAGAAAGAGGAGAGTGTCTTGTCAGGTTTGTCATGTGTGTGACCATCTGGTACGTTTTTGAGGACCAGAATGTCTGCTTCCCCTCCAGGCCAGGTAAGAATCACTGGCTCCTGTTAGGTAAATATTGGGACTTGTTAGGCCTGAAGATGGTGTGCTGGCAATGGCGGTGACTCTCAGCGGAGCCTCTTCTGGGTGCCGGTGCTGGACCAGGGGCTTTGTTGACTCAGCTCCCCGCGCAGAGCATTGTGCGTTTTGGGGGTGCTGAGCCTGCCTGAGTGTGCCAGTGACTAGATTAGACCCTGGTTAGTGGAGCCCTTCCCTGTGTCCAGGGCTCTGCCCGTTTGGCCTGGAGTGCCAGCACCATTGTCCCTGCCCCAGTCCCCACCTCGGCTCTTCCCTGCAGCACTCTTAACACAGTCAGCTTGCACAGTCCTCTAATCACGACATTTTGGAGAGGGAAAGTCACAAGGTTTCTGACTTAAAACTGTCTGTTGTCTTTTCCTGTTCCCTTCCCTCCCCCCAGCCCGTAGCCGAGGCTGCCACACACGTTGCCTGCACTCAGGACACAGTGTCTAATGTGTGTGGCTGCCGGCGGAACCGGGCCCAGGTTCTGAGTAGAATTGGGCGTGGGTATTGATGGCAAGACACTGAAAAAGTGAGAAAAGAAGAGGTCTTCTTGCTAGGCTACACTTGAAAGTATCCTTCTTAGGTTAAAATAAGCTTTAAGGGCTTCCCTGGTGGCGCAGTGGTTGAGAGTCCGCCTGCTGATGCAGGGGACATGGGTTCGTGCCCTGGTCCGGGAAGATCCCACATGCCACGGAGCGGCTGGGCCCGTGAGCCATGGCCGCTGAGCTTGCGCTTCCGGAGCCTGTGCTCCGCAACGGGAGAGGCCACAACAGTGAGAGGCCCGCATACCGCAAAACAAACAAAAAAAAAAAAAAAAAAATAAGCTTTAAAAAACCCAACTTGAATAAACAAGAGTTCAGGAAAAGGAATCTGAGACCAGATAGGGAGGCAGAGGTTGAAAACATTCGTGTCTTTTTGCTCCTGTATTCAGATAGTACATGTGGAAGCTTCTTGTACTTCTTCCTATTCCTGTATTACACGATGAAAAGCCCAAAACACTTTGCATTATGCTCTCATCAGAGGAAGCAGAAGGTATCTCATAATATATCTCATTTTATGTGGTAAAAAATTTAGGTACCTGAAAGGTAAATCTTCCTGTTGTTTTGCCATTTAGTATCACAAGAGTTAAAGAAGATACTTTAAAATTATCACTAGGTTGTGTTTAAATCCAGATTACTATCTTTGAAGAGAAGCAGTATTTTTTAAAGGAAAATCATTCAAAAGTTTGTTTTTATGGGCATTTCCTATGGCGCCTTCTCAGGCTGGCTGCGTGGAGCGGGGCTGGGCTTTGTGGTCCCTCGTCCCTCCTGGCTGCTGTCTCCCGGCCCAGACGGAGAGGGGGTAATGGAGCTGTGGACAGTCTTCAGGTTGAAATAACTTCAGGCTCACAAACGAGTTGAAAGCACAGCACAGAGAACACCCACCCTGTACCCGCGTCTCCAGACTCGCCAGGTCTCTCTACGTACGTGTGTGTGCGCGTGTATGACACACGTCATTTTTCTGAACCATTTGTGATGCCCCAGAAGTAGGGTGCCCGCCCACAGCCCCCAGCACCATTCCCAGTTCAGGTCCTTAACCTAGCGCAGTCCCTCCTCCCCGGTTGGCTGACAGTCCCACTAGTGTAACTGACAGAATGTTATCATAGGCAGCTTAACAAAACCTCTTACCCTTTCTAAGATGGTGTAGA
Organism: Globicephala melas; assembly: GCF_963455315.2. Classification (NCBI taxonomy): domain Eukaryota; kingdom Metazoa; phylum Chordata; class Mammalia; order Artiodactyla; family Delphinidae; genus Globicephala; species Globicephala melas. The sequence continues at coordinate 63,765,653 of NC_083326.1, forward strand.
GAGCGTTTGAATGTAGTTGGATAGGGAAGCAAACCAGTTACCCATCTCTAACCACCTCAAATAAGAATTCATAATTGGCAGAAACGTTAGAAATCTACTCACCTCTGTGCTGCTGAGAACTGACTTTGCAGGGGCAGAATCGGCCAAAGTCACCAGCAGGCTTCAGTGTGACCTTTGGTGCCGGACTGCTGTCGTGTTTTCCAAAGTAAATACATCCCAGATCAAACACCGCTCAACTAGCTTTGTCAGCACAAAGCCCTCGTTGTGTCTTTGGTCACCGCCGAGTGGCTTGTGACTCCCAGTGTTTGGAGGCCTGACCGTCTCTGTGTGGATGAGCTTACAGGAGCAGCCAGGACACTCTGCGGCCCAGGGCTTGGTTGCGTCGGGGGCGGCGGCTCAGATGCTCCCCTGGACATGGGAGGGCCCCTCTCATGTCTTCTAGCTCCGAGTTCTTCCTCTAAGTGATCGCAGCTCCCGACCTCATCCTGGGCTCTGGGGTGACGTGCCTGCTAGGCAAGGTGTCCCCACCCTCCTGTGAGCTGTCCCTCCGTGGACAGTGGAGGGGAGGGTGCAGGTAGAGACTCAGAGCACAAGGAGACCCTGGCCCGGACCTGTCTGCCATCTGCAGGACATGCAGCCCCGCTTTGCTGTCTGTTGTGGGATAGCCAGGGCCGTACTGTGGTGCTTCCCATGCTCACATCCACTCAGGTGTTTGCAGGGGGCCGTGGCACCGTGATCATTTCTATTTTTAGTTTGTGGTGGTTTTTTGGGGGGTTTTTTTGGTCACGCTGCACTATTTACAGGATCTTAGTTCCCTGACCAGGAATCGAACCTGGGCCCTGGCAGGAGGCAAACCCTGGCCAGCACCTAGCCCATACTTGGCACTCATAGATCATAAGCATTTGGACCGCTGAGCACCCCTCGCTGCAGGTTGGTTAGCGCTGTGTGGGGGCTCGACCTCTGCTGGGGACTCTGGAGGGTCCACCTGTCCACCAGGTGTTGTGCACACGTAACCGTTTTCCATACCCAAGGCGCCTTCCCCTGCCACGCACTGGGTGGGACACCATGGGGACAGGGACGCAGGGACTCCAGCCTCACCCCTGCCCCCGAGCACTCTGCTTTTACCTGCCTCACACCCTGCGGTTCTGCCCAAGGTCACTGCCCCGCCCGCCATGGTTCCGGCCCTTGGGCCTGGTGCTCCTGTGGCCAGGCGGCTGCTCCCTGTTTCCTGCCCGTCTGTGAACACCAAGCGCCCCATCCCTGGGTCCCCAGGAACTCTGGGATGCTGCTTGCCTGCCTCCCGACGAGGCCAAAGGGCTTTTCCCTCCCAGTGCAGAGCCCGCCCCGCATACAAGAGGCTCAGGAGCATTTCTGGGCGAGCTCTCTGAGGGCTGCTGGTTACTGTGCCCTGTGCCTTCTCCTGCCCGGTCTGACTGACCTGTTCTCTGAGAAGAAGCCTGGAGAATGGATCTCGAGCTTACGCCTGTAGGTGTCAGGTTCATATGCAGGTAACCACCTTCTCTCCCTCTCTCCTCGGCCCATCAGCTCACCCGGCGGTTGCTGCCCATCAAAGAAGCGAAGCCGCGGTTGCAGAAGCTCTTCCGGGATTTCTGGCTCTATTCTGTGCTGATGGGATTTGCCGTGGAGGGGTCAGGTAGGGGACGTTTGCTGCCCCAGGGAGGACAGTGCAGAGGAAGGACCAAGATGCGAAAGGGCCCGACTAATGGTGCCTGTGCCCACGCACAAGACAGGCCCAGTGCGGCTGCCGCCTCCTCAGGGAACACTTCCCGAAGTCGTTTAGGGTTCTGGGAACACCACATACCTTAGGGAAACCTGCTCCCATTAGGAAACACACTCGTTTCTATGCCACATTTTTGGGACAGTGGCTCAACCAGAGGACCCACGACTCCAGAAGCTCAGCGTGGGCCCCGCCAGAGCTCTTCTCGAGCCAGGAGGCACCTCAGCCCATGCTCTCTTGCAGGACTCTGGCCAGAAGAGTGGTACGAGGGCGTCTGTGAAATAGCCACCAAGTCCCCCCTGCTCACCTTTCCCAGCAAAGAGCCCCTGCGGTCTGTCCTTCAGTACAACTCAGCCATGAAGAACGACACAGTCACCCCCGTACGGATGCCTGCCTGCCAAAGACGGGTGGTACCGGGCAGGGTTTCGGGAAGCCCTCTGGGACAGTGAGGGCCAGTCTTGCATGTCTGGTTCACGGGCACGGCCCCGGGGTTTGCATCTGGGGGAGCAGCCACGCCCTCCCGTGCCCAAGCAGTCCTGGCATTTGTCCCTAGGCCGAGCTGAGCGAGCTCCGTAGCACCATCATCAACCTGCTGGACCCGGCCCCCGAGGTGTCCGCCCTCATCAACAAGCTGGACTTCGCCATGTCCACCTACCTTCTGTCCGTTTACCGGCTGGAATACATGAGGTACGTGAGCTTCGCCACCCGTACCCCCGATTGAGCTGGTCTTACGCTTGTGTTCCTTCCAGGCTTGGGCTTTTCTCAGTTCCTCCTAACAAGTAAGCTGTCTTAGAAAAACCACCCCCAACCCCTTCTGCTCTTCTCCTGTGCTTGTCCTTCCTGATCACTGGATGCCACGTGTAGTAACACACCAGGGGTCTGACGCTGGTGCCACCTCCCCAAGGGAACAGGTTCTGAGCTGTCACCAGAGCTGCCACAAACTCAGTGCACTTGATGGGTTGGAGCCTCTGCCGGGAACCAGCCCTCTCTGAGACGCTCTAGGGCACCCCCCAGGCTGGTTCCAGGACCACATTGGAGGACAGACAGCAAATGGGAAGTGGGGGGCTGCTCCAAACAGTCCTCTGGGGCACCTGACACTCAGGACGCCTCTGCAACCACAGGGAGCTGACAGCTAGAAGCACTAACATGGATGGAGCACCGGCCCCACAGGCGCTGCACGAGCTCCATGCGCTGACAGGCCCCCCCAGCAAGCCCACAAGGTGGGCAGTGTACACCCTACTTCACAGGAGGGAACCAGGGCCCAGGCGCTCAAAGAAGCTGCCCAAGGTCACGGTCCCTGATTTGGCCTGAGACCGACATCGTCTCCAGGGCAGTGCCTGCTGCCTCCCTGTAAAGGGAGACTGGAAGCAGTAGCAGGACGTCCAGAGCCCAGCCGCCCACCCTGTGGACCCGCTGTGGGGGGCTGCAGGAGGACATTTGTTTAGGTAACAAGACAGGTGCAGTTAGATACAGAATAAGGTCTTTCTCAAACCACTTAAAACAGAAAGTATTGATTCTTAAAGCGAGGGATGTTTGGACAACGCCACTATTTTATTTAACCTTTATTTGGTGCCGCGAGACCCTCCGGTAGATTGGATCTTGCTTGGAAGCTTGACATATAAACCAGATGGAAGCTGTTTTGGGTGAGTGGGAGTGAGTCCTCCCACCCTCAGTCCTCTCCTCCCGGCAGTCCCAGAGTCCCCGCAGCCAAGGGAGCTTTGAATTTTCTTTTTTCGTTACACATTTTTTTTCAGTTGTATAAGTAATAGGAGAACATTATACAAAACCGTGGAAATAGTTGAGGGAAGAAACCCACTCTGCTCACTAGCACCATCCGTAGTGGTTAGTATCGTTCCTTCTGGTCTTTTTTTTTACAAAGAATATATTTTCACAGAAAAACCAAGCCAAACCAAAACAGCAAAAGCCTGGGTCTAATCCTGGCACGTGTAGCTCCAGGAGAGGCCTCTGGGCCCGCTCGGCCTCCAGCACCTGCCGGCAGGGCTGTGGGCTGTGTCCACTCCCCGGTGTGCCCCACGGTGACCCAGGGCTGTCGGGCAGGCTCTCTAGTTGGCGGGTGGTTCTGAGAGCCCAGCACTCGCCCGAAGCTGCCTGCCAGGTCCCCTGGACTCCTGTCAGCACCGAGAAGCAGCCCTGAAGCCTTTAGTCCAGAGCCTGGCTTAGATCCCAGCCACCAGTTATCAGGAGAGCTTTCAGACAACAGCACACATTCTCGCCATGTGCACGAGGGCACTGGAGAGTGTCTGCGCTTGAGCCCCCGGCGCCCGTGGAGCCTTAATCTGAGAGGGTGGGTGCGGACGTCATCCACGCGCACTGCTGAGCTCGCGCCTGGCCGTCTCAGTGGAGCCCCAGATGCCAAGCGCCCTGCACCGGGGCCCTGGTTCAAGCACATGCCTTCCTTTCCTTTCTCTTCCTTTTTTCCTCAAGGGTAGGGATATTGTTTTACTTGTAAAAATGTCCGTGGTGCGTAAAACAGAATAGAGAAGAAAAGCATTGGATGGTAGAAAAGATGCTAAGGAGGAGAAATGCACGTCTCCGTTTGCTGGCCCTGAGTCCAGAGAGGCCCCCTGTTGCCGTCCCTTAGCTTTCCCTTCTAGAAATCAGCCACGTGCTCATGCGTGTATCCCACCCGCACACAGCGGGATGTGGGATCATACCTGTTCACACCTGTCCCGCTGCACCTTGCCCTTTCCTCCCAGCCGGAAGTCTCGAATATTCTGTAGCAGCACAGAGAGCTGCCTCTCATTTTGGTGGCTGCCTGATGCGCCGTTGGCTGATGGACATGCAGCCGGTGCCATTAGGACCTTGTGCATGTGACCCTTAAAACCCCTGGCTTGCAGGGGGCGGCTGCCCTCACAGCCTCATCCACCCGGGCAGCATTCCATCTGCTGGGGGATCAGAGCTTCAGACTCACTCTGAGCTGTTCCCTGTAGGGTCCTGCGCTCGACAGATCCTGACCGCTTCCAGGTAATGTTCTGCTACTTTGAGGATAAAGCTATTCAGAAAGACAAGTCTGGTAAGTTGACTCCTGCGGGCTTCTCGTAATGAACTGAGATTTAATAGTGTAAAAAAGAATACTGCATCCTGTTTTCTGTCTGTGTCAAGAAAATAGTTTCATGAGGCTATGTACTACATTGGAAAGATCAGTATAAAACATTTGACTCTAAAACATATACATCTTTCTGGCTCTGCCTCTGCTGCCAGGGGCCCGAGAGTAGAAGCACTGATGCTCAGATGTGCTCCAGCCCCCAGGTTTCAGTCCCAGACACCGTCCTCTGCTGAGGGACCCTGGGCTCCTCGGACGGTCTGGATGGACCTGGGGCATCTTGTGGCCAGGGAGCAGTAGTGCTTCTCAGGCGTCTGAGGCAGGCTGAGAGGACTGAGAATCAGGCTGCAGGGGCTCCCAACTAACAGATTATCAGAATTCGAGCATGGATACAGTATTTCTATTATCTTGCTTAAAAGAAAGGCAAATATACTAGGACGTATATATCCAAATACATTAGAAGATTACATATATATTATGTATGATTATATATACGATATCATGATTTTGTTTCTCCCGCTAAAGTGTTTGTGAAGTAGGGACGTGTAGTTGTTTTTCTCATGCAATCAAGAAAGAGGGAGCAGCAAGAAAGAGCCGCATGGTCCAGGGAGAGGCGGGGCACATGTGTAAGGTCACACCTTGTCTCAGAGTGACCAGGTAGGAAGGGCGCCCAACAGGTGATGGGCAGAGACGTCCCACGAGCAGCCTGTTAGAGGCACTCGTTAGTGGAGAGCAGAGAGCTCGCTGGGGGGCATCCCTCTTCTTGCCATGGGGGCTCCACACCTCAGCAGGCCTGCTGCCCACAAGGAGACCCCACTCGCTACCACACGTTTCCAGCAGGCCAGGACCTGTGGGCCACATCTGATTTAAGACTGCATCCTTCTTTTCCGGGAAAGTTTCAGGATACAAAAGTCTGTGTGAAACATGAGGACTGACAAGTCCCAGGATGCAGTGTCCTCAGACCCTGGGCTCACAGGGCCTTGGCGTGACCAGTCCCAACAGGGCGATACTCCCAGGGAGACAGAAACAGAATTAACCTCTCTAGGGTATCAAAATGTGCCCATCACCAAAACCCTACTGAGGTGAACCTAAGATAAGAATAGGAATTAAAACATGAAGAGATATTAAAATTGAGGCAGCAAAGAAAAAAAATTAAATGCATAGTACTGGCACTGTTTACCAGTTTTAGTATAAGGACACGATAAATTGTAGCATCATTGTGTTGGTCTATGTGCTGATTTATAAGGTATTTAAAAATTGAAGAGACTGAAATATTAGACCTGTGCTTTAATTAAATGCTTAGAAGAATATGATGGAGTTTATAAATGTGTTTAAATATTTGATGAAATTTAGTATGCTCAATCCACAAATTTTTTAATGTATCTCATGTAATAATGCATTTATTCAGTAAATGGTATTAGCAATCATTTCAAGTATTCTCAGAATAAAAGTTTTTAAGAAACTAAACTAGTTCCTAAAATGTTAGGAAGAAATTATTCATGAAGTTATGTTATAGAATCTTTTTAAACAAATATTGTTTTTATTGATTGATTGCAAAAAGAATTAGCTTTTCAGATTCAATGAACAGTGTTTTACTATTCTTAAAGTCATTTTTTTGAATCATGCTTTCTGAAATTTCCTGGAGTCAATGGACACATACCTGCAGATATTCCCCAGTCTGAACAGATTATTCAATGGATTTACTCTTTTTTACACATTCTTCTAATTTACTCTCCAAGTGCCCTTGGATGGATGATTTTTTTTTTTTTTTTTTTACAAGCATCCTTGATTTGCTAGATCCACAAGGTCTGGTTGATTAACAGTGTGGGAAAATGTTTTGAGGAATGCTGAGTAATGATTCTAAGGTTAATAAATTTGGCATTGATACAGTTAGTGGTGAGGAGTCTTAGGACTTCCCTGGTGGCACAGTGGATAGGACTCCGAGCTCCCAGGGGGGAGGGGTTCGATGCAGGGGGCCCAGGTTCGACCCCTCGTCAGGGAACTAGATCCTGCATGCATGCCGCAACTAAGAGTTTGCATGGCGCAACTAAGGAGCCTGCCTGCTGCAACTAAGGAGCCTGTGAGCCACAACTAAGGAGCCCAACTGCTGCAACTAAGACCCGGCGCAACCAAATAAATAAATAAAAATGAATAAATTAAAAAAAAAAAAAGTAGTGAGGAGTCCTTCCCACGCCAGCACCATCAGCACACTGACGACTTGAGCAGCTTGTTCTTGCTAATGGAGAACTAATTCCCAGGTGTCTCGGGTACCATTTTTTTCTTCTGTTGAAAAATCAGTCCTTGGAGAAATCTTTTGAGAAATCACCTCAGGGACTGTGAGGTGCTGCTCCATGTGACCCTGCACAGCAGTCCAGAGGTTGGTTTGACTCCTGTGGGGCTGACGAGGAAGGACAGTGGGGGGCCCGGAAGCCCCCTCCGCTGGCAGCACAGGGATGGCCACCAACCGTCCTAGCTACACAAGGTGTGTCGTGGAGGAAACGTTGGTGTTTTCTCGCAGTTCTCTCGCCAACACTGTGGTTCTCCCGCTGTTGTTTTTAAAACTCTGCTCTACCCCATCAGCACTGACCACACCCAGTGCCCAGATCTTGGTGTCAGAACACTGTTCTCCAGTAGAAGGAACCCGGGCTCCGTGGAGGAATGGTGACTCTAGGGAGAGCTGGGGCAGGGAGAGTATAGGCTGAGCCCAGGGCACCTTGCAGGGCCAGAAAGTAAGGTCATGCCAAAACGAGGAGAAAGAGAGAAGGAGAAGGTGGGGAGGTGTGTTGCAGGGCCCAGGAGCCGACCAGAGGGAGCAGCCACACAAATGATGAGCATTCGTGAGTCCCTACTGACTAGACGGTTGAATAAATAAAACACGGGGAGGGACACGCCTTCAGGTGGAATTCCAGTTGCTAAAAGGAGAAAGAATGCGGAAGATAGAAAATGTCGACAAGAACCAGAGGGACAGCTGCCGCAGAACACACTGATAGATGGTTTCCAGGAGAAGTGGAGGGCTCTGCGCAGCTTGACGTGTACAGGTTCTCGGGAGCCGCTGCCCCCCACTCCCTGCCCCAGAGTGAGGGCTGGACCTGGGGACTCGCATCTGAGGGTAGAGGGAGCATTCAGGGCCAGCCCACCAGTGACGGGGGCACCGACTTCACCCTACCCCCATAAGATGCGACCAGGAGGGCATTTCATCTAAAATCCCACGAGCTTGGTCCAGGCATGAGCGATCATCACACACACCTTGATTGAGGGACACCCTACAAGATGCCTGTGCCCTTCAGAAGTGGGGAGGACAGAAAGACTGGAAAGCCTAAGGAATCAGCACAGACTACTGGGCTCAGAGCCGTGCTGAGCGGATGCCAAGGGGTGCCCTGGACTGGGTCCCGGGACAGAAAGGGGGCCATGGGGGAAATGCAAGTAAAGCTGAGAGTTTGGGGGACAGTGTTGTATCAGCGACAGATGAGACGGTGGTCCCCTCTGCTGATGCCCTGCCCTCCTGTTGCAGGGATGATGCAGTGCGTGATCGCCGTTGCCGACAAGGTGTTTGATGCCTTCCTGAACATGATGGCAGATAAAGTAAGCCTTGTTGGAGCGCCAGTGCACGCCTGCCAGGGCCGTGCGGGGCCTGCAACCTGTCTCTTCTGAATCCAGGCCAAGACCAAGGAGAACGAGGAGGAGCTGGAGCGCCATGCGCAGTTCTTGCTGGTGAACTTCAACCACATCCACAAGCGCATCCGGAGAGTGGCCGACAAGTACCTGTCCGGGCTGGTGGACAAGTGAGCTCGGTTTCCTTCTGGTGTTGTGCGTGTGTTCACGTGTGTGCACATGTGTGTGGATGTTTGTGTGCACACGTCTAGATTTGGGATGCAGGGAAGGGTCGACCTTGCATCATCAGTACAGAGAAAAGTGGACTCAGAGTCACAGCTCTCAAAGGGCGGGGCAGCCCCCACAGGATGTTGGCAAGTGAGGAGTCAGTGGTCTAACCCTCCCCTGTTCAGAGTGGTCGGTGCTACTTAGAGCACATCTCCTGACCGGGTGTCGTGTCCCTGTTCTTGGGATCCCACCCTCCCTGCTGCAGAGCTCTGGGCTCACTCTGGGATGCTCACAGCCATCCTAAGTGCCGTCTCCCGGCCCAGGGCCCGGCCAGAGGACCTGGTGGAATTAGTTTCTCCCAGGCCCTCGGTAGGAGGGGAGCTCACTCTGAGCTGGTTCCACCCTGGGCTTTCCTTGCTGTATTGAGAGGCACGGCAGGCTCGTGGAACAGGTCCTCCCAGGTGAGGGCCCTCATGGTGGGCTGGGCCAGCCTCAGTGCACTGCCATGCCAGGCCTGCCTGCAGCTCCCGCAGGCATCCCCGGAGCCTGCAGCAGACACCATGTGCCCATCCAGGTAGGGCCGGAGGGCGTGTCTGAGCCAGGCCACGGAGCCTGCAGCCTGCTTCCCTTGGCCCAGGGCCACCTGCTTTGAGCAGCGGGGGGGTTTCAGTGGTAAACACTGCAGTGCTACACAAGCCACAGTTGTGGAACTGCGGAAACGGCAGGCCAGCTATAAGTTACATGCAAATTTTCTATTGTGTGGAGGGTCGGCACCCCCAGCCCCCCATTGTTCGAGGGTCACCTGTCCTGCCATGTTCCACGTGAGGGTACAGGGGCCTTGGTTGAAAACAGGGAGGATCCCTGTGGGAAGCAGGGAGTGGTCTGGCCAGCGCATAACCAAGATGATGGGGCCGGGGGGGGTGCCGGGGCTGGGCAGCAGGAGGGGTGAGTGGCCTTAAGGAGCACAGCTCCTTGGACAGGTGGCTTCTGGGCCCTGAGAGGTGGCTCTGGGTGCAGATTCCCCCACTTGCTCTGGAGCGGGACGGTGCTGAAGACCATGCTGGACATCCTGCAGACCCTGTCGCTGTCACTGAACGCCGTGAGTACCCCGCCCACCCTTCTGAGCCTAGCTCATGCCACAAGCCGTGAATGGGGGGTTGGGGGGCTCCCATCACAGATGGGAGGGGTGGGGGAAGGGAGGGAGGTGCTGCGCAGGGACCTGCTTTGGAAGAGGGACCTGTGTTCTTTCAGGATATTCACAAGGACCAGCCTTACTACGACATTCCGGACGCCCCCTATCGCATTACCGTTCCCGACACCTGCGAAGCACGAGAGGTGGGCCGGGGGTTCGAACTTCAACACAAGGCTCTGGGGGACATGGTCCAGCCCTGTGTTCACTAAGCTCTGACAGCCCGGCGCACCCTCTTCCAGAGCATCGTCAAGGACTTCGCTGCGCGCTGTGCGATGATCCTGCAGGAGGCCATGAAGTGGGCGCCCACAGTCACCAAGTCTCACCTACAGGTACTTTCTTGAAATCATCAAAAAGCATCCTGGGGAGTTCCTTCCAGCCTTGCAGAGAGCTGTAGCCAGACAGCGTGCTGGAAATACCGACAGCACTGGTGTGAACTAGCAGACCAGGAACACTGGTCCAGGCCCAGGGTAATGGGACACCCTGTGGGGTGAGCATGCTGGTCAGGGGCCAGGAGGGCAGGTGTGGTGGGACTGGGGGGCAGGCCCAGGGGAGCCGACCGCTTATGGTAGGCAGGACTAGGGGTGCATGCAGGCTGGGTGAGAGTGGCATGGCCAGGAGCCTGGCAGGCCAGCAGGAACAGTGGCTGGCTCTGGCTCTGGCTCTGGTCCCAAGGGAGTGGCAGCCCGAGCGGAGCCATCTCTTCAGTGGATCAGGGCAGGCGAAGCCAGCCTTAGAGCCAGGGTTCCCTCCCCCACCTCACACGTGCTGCACAAGGCTTGCTTTTACCTTTAAAATAACACGGCGCTTCCCCGTCTCAGGAATACCTGAACAAACACCAGAACTGGGTGTCGGGGCTGTCGCAGCACACGGGGCTGGCCATGGCCACCGAGAGCATCCTTCAGTTTGCCAGCTACAACAAGCAGAACACCACCCTTGGGGTACGTGTGCCTCTGGGGAGCGGGGTCTCCAGCCGTGGGAGCCCTGCCCCCATATGGGGAGCTTGCGGTGTCTGTGGCAGACCCCAGGCTCGGGGGAGCTGCTCACCATGTTTCTGACGGAGGTCTAAGGTTGATCCTTTATCAGGATCAGGTCCACGCCGGACGAAGTGTCCTGCTGGACACGGTCAGCACGTTTTATGGTCACGCTGGCCTGGCCATCCATTGGACCGAGCTGCACTCCACGTCCTTGGCTTCGTCTCATTCTGCTCGAGGTTCATTTAGGGGCAGCACGTGCGCTGAGGGGTTCCCTCTGAACCAGATCAGAGATTTGCCTCAAAGCTGGTGGTTGGCAGCAGTGGCCTGTCCGGCAGTGGTGCGATTTGGCGTCTCCCAACCCTGGGGCCCAGTGCAGGGCCTCTGCGGTCCGTGGGAGCCCAGGTGGCCACGTGCACCTCTATGCTGCCTGCTCTGGGGTCAGGGGAGGCCAGGCGCCCAGGTGGGAAGGGAGCCGCCCCTTAGGCAGGCTGAGGATGCGGGCAGAGGCCAGCAGGGCTCGGTCCTGGTCCAAGGTGATGTTGCCTAAAAGATTTCGGGATTTTTCCACAGAAAAGTAGATTTAGGTTAGGTTTTTCCCTTTCCTGTTGCTCAGGAGGGAAGGACCCTTTTTATCTTGTGTTTTGATCGCTGGTTGTTGGGAGACCCCCGCCCTAGAGCCCCTGCCCTGCAGAAGGTGCAGCCTGTGGCCTGGCTGACCTCTCCGCCCAGAGGGGAGTGGGCTGGGGGCTGATTTGGGCACAGGAGCGGGGTCAGAGAGATGCAAGGGAGGGTCTGGCAGCTCTCAGTCCCTCAGGACTGTGCTCAGCCTGGCGAGAGGACCCCGTGTCCCCACTTCCTGGGGAGCAGGCCGAGGTCAGGGACAGTGAGTGGCAGAGCCAGTTTCCCACACATGCCTGCTCCAGGCCACTGTCTTCAAAAAATGTAATGCACTCTCAGGTCACCTTTTTAAAAATGAACCAGCTTAAAATTTTTATGAGAAAACTGTGTATTTTTTGTTTGTGGTCCAGTTTTACTGTTTATATCTTTTCCCCTGACCTTCTTTCCCCCCACCCCTACCACCCCAAAATAAAAAGTTGCCCAAAACCGCAGCATCTGAGGGTTGGTTGTCTCCAGTAGTGTCCGTGTATGACCACTGGCTGTGCTGGTGTGTAGGGAACAGAGCTGAAGGGACAGTGTGAGGTGGCCCTGGAGACACTGGGCGGGTCCAGCTGGAGGAGGGGCCTGGAGGGGTGGGCAGACTGGAGAGGCGAGGCCAAGGCAGGGGAAGTGGGGGCCGTGTGAGCCGAGGTCCCTTCCAAGTGTGGGCAGCCACACCAGTGGGGATGAAGTAGCTGGTCATGGAGCAAAGCTGTAGTCCCAGCTTCCTTCTGGAGATGTTTCAGAGTAAAATGTTTAAAACTCTGTTTTCCATGCGACCTGGCAGACCCCAGAGCGTGTTTAGAGGTGTTTCATTTTATTCACTTGCTATTGCTGGAGATTTTAATAACCCGGGTCTGAGCATGACAGCCTCACTGCACTGGGCTTTGGCCACGAGGGTGTGCAGTCACTGTCCCGTCTCTGCAGGCGACTCAGCTCACGGAGCGGCCAGCCTGCGTGAAGAAGGACTACTCCAACTTCATGGCATCCCTCAACCTGCGCAACCGCTACGCAGGCGAGGTAGCCGCCCGCCGGGTCGGGGCCCTCTAGCGTCCTCTCCTTCCTGGTGGGGGCGGGAGGTCTGTCTTGGGGGGAAGGTTTGGTTCTTGGAAGGAGTGGGAGCTCCTCTCTAGTCAAGTCTTGTGAATAAGAGAGCAACACCTTTCTTGGGAAAAAAAGTAATGTCCAACTCAAGAAGCACGTGGCTGATCTTGTTCAGCCCACGTGCAAGCAGCTCTGCTGTAGCTCAGTGTTGGATTCAGACATCAGGGCCGAGTCCCCGCCCTCGGGGACTGTCCAGAATGGTGGGAGCAGCACTTGTTTCTAGAGGAGGAGTTCCGGGGCACCATGCGCGGTGGCGGCAGCACCCAGACGAGCCTGTCACTCCGCGTGGGCAACGAAGCCCCGTGGTCCGGGTGACCAGGCCACATGTGCCTCCGCTGACCTTCCACAGGTGTATGGGATGATCCGCTTCTCAGACGCCACAGGCCAGACGTCTGACCTGAACAAAATGATGGTCCAGGAGCTGAAGGCAGCATTGGGCACGGGTGACCCTCAGCACTACACAGAGGCCATGTTCAAGCTGACGGCCATGCTCATCAGCAGCAAAGGTACCGCCCAGGCCCGGGCCACCTTGCTGTCCCAGGGAGCGAGTCCTGGCCACGCAGAGAGCCTGCGCTCCCCCGGGAGATCCCTGCGGCGTCACGCACAGGACTGGGGTGGGTGGGGCTGTAATTAAAAGGCCAGCGCTGTTCCGGCCGGTGCCAATTGTCCTGCTGACCCAGGGAGGATGTGGGTCGACCTGTCGGGGCCTCTGAACAGCATGCATTTGGTTCCAGACTGTGACCCGCAGCTCCTCCATCACCTGTGCTGGGGTCCCCTCCAGATGTTCAACGAGCACGGCATGGAGACGGCCCTGGCCTGCTGGGAGTGGCTGCTGGCTGGCAAGAATGGAGTGGAAGTGCCGGTAAGACGCCGGCTGCAGGCGGCTGCGGGGTGAGAGGTGGAGAGACAGTCCTGGCCCCTTGGATGACAAGCGTGGAGACCCCGGGAAAGCCCCTCACCCTACAGGGCCTCATATGTAAGCAAGACTGTGATATTAAAGCCTGCCCACAGGACTGTCACTGGAACCAGAGGGAGTGTGTTAAAGGACCCAGTGGTGCTTGAAGCTGTTATTTTTCTAAAGCTCGGCAGGGGGAGCCATTTCTCCACAAGTAGACACTTGTGTTTATCCACAGTGACCTGCGTCCTACCTGCCGACTCTGGGACAGCAGCCCTCCTGCTGGAGGGGGCCCACGGGGAGGGTCTGCACACCCTTTCAGCTGATGGGATGAACAACCTAAGAACAGATTTATTTTTCAAAGATCCCATTAATTTTCACAGTAATGGGATTTGACATGTTTTTTCTGAGTTTCTTAAGATAATGAGATAAGTGGTCAGAAGGAGTGTTCTGTGTTTTTTGCCCCTGAGGGTCAGCTGGATAATTTCCAAGGATGGAACTGGAGTGTTCCAGGCGTGGAGGTGGCCGGCCGTAGTCGTACCTCCTCACGGAGTTTGTGTCCAGCTCACGGTGGCGGGCGTCTGTGGAGGGGCCAAGTCGGTTGTGTGGGGAGCAGAGACACTGGCCCCTGCCCCTCAGGAGGGAAGTCGATTGGGTCTGGGCTCTCGCCTAGCTGGCTGTGCTGTCTTCAGGGTTCCAGGGCAGGTCCCTGCCTGTGTGTCGAGGGTGATGGCAAGGGGTCTGGGCAGAGTCTTTGTGAGGATGAGCCGACCTGGCCCACCTCACGGCAGCTGTTGTCACTGCAGGGCAGGGGCTCTTCAGTCACAGCTACGTCCCACTCCGTCAGGACCTGTGCGTGTATTGTCTTCATCTGTGTTCACTGCTGTGTGTGATACACGCCTTGTAACAGTGCTGTCTGTGTTGTCAAATGCTTTTCCTAAGCCTTATGGGTGTATCCAGACCGTTTCCCCGTCCTCACTTACCTGTGTAAGCCTGGGTCTGTAGTTCTCCTCAGCGCTTCCTGGGCTGCAGGTGGGGGGAGTGAACTTGCAGCCTAGTTCACCTTCATCTCGTGCTTTGGCTGTTCTTCCTGGGTCTGTGATCCTAAGTTGCCTTTGGCATGTTACACACATCTATCATCTGTTGGCTTGCATTGTTCCTGGGGAGAAATCCACAAATTATCATCCTTTCTCAGTATGTGCTATTGTTTGTTTTTCCTTTTAGCTATTCTTAGGGTTTTTTTATCTTTGATTTTTAATAGTTTGACTCTGTTGTGCTTGGGTGTGGTTTTCTGTGTATTTTATGTTGGGATTCCTTGAACTTCCTAAATCTAGAGATGTCAGGTTTTTCATCAGACTTGGAAAGTTTCAGGCCAGTATTTCATTAAATATATTTTTTACCTGGTTCGCCCCTTCTCACTTGGGTTCCAGGGATGCCTGTGGTGCAGATGTTGTGACGATGGCAGTGTCCGAGGGTCGTCAGCATTCTCTTGGGTTGTTTTCATTCTTTCTCTCGCTTTGGTCCATTTTCATTGGCCTCCTTCCAGTTCCCTAGTACTTCCTCCTGCCTTATTCATTCTGTTGTTAAACCTTTTTTTTTTTTTTTTGCGGTATCTGGGCCTCTCACTGTTGTGGCCTCTCCCGTTGCAGAGCACAGGCTCCGGACGCGCAGGCTCAGCGGCCATGGCTCACGGGCCCAGCCGCTTTGCGGCATGTGGGATCTTCCCGGACCAGGGCACGAACCCGTGTCCCCTGCGTCGGCAGGCGGACTCTCAACCACTGTGCCAGCAGGGAAGCCCGTTAAACCATTTTTAATGTATTTTATTTCAGATATCATAATCCTCAGATCTAGTATTTCAGTTTCTTTTTTATACTTTGTATTTCTTTTTTATACTTTGTATTTTTTTCCCGAGAATTTCTGTATCTTCACCTTTTCTTTCTATCTTTTCTGGTAAATCTCTAAACATATTTATGATAATTATTTGAAAATCCTTATCTGGTCGGTTAGTTCTAGCATCAGGGTCATCTGTGTTCAAGTTTGTGACTGTGGACCTGACACTGTGTTTAGAAAAACAGTGGAGACTGAGGGGCCCTGCTGCTTTATCTTCTCCTTGTGCCTGGTGGCTGAAGTGAAGGCCGCACCCCCGAGGGGCTCATCTTGGCAAGAAGGGTGGGTTCTTCCTGCTTTACATCACACCTTCACATCTTCCTTTTTTTTTTTTTTTCTCTAGTTGCGGTGAGCAGGGGCTACTCTTCGTTGAAGTGCGCGGGCTTCTCATTGCAGTGGCTTTTCTTGTTGTGGAGCATAGGCTCTAGGCACGCGGGCTTCAGTAGTTGTGGCATGCAGGCTCAGTAGTTGTGGCTCACAGGCTCTAAAGCACAGGCTCAGTAGTTGTGGCACACAGGCTTAGTTGCTCCGCAGTATGTGGGATGTTCCCAGACCAGGGATCAAACCTGTGTCCCCTGCATTGGCAGGTAGATTCTTAACCACTGAGCCACCAGGGAAGTCCCCAAGGAGGGGTTTTTATGCCAAGCAAATTGCTACGTCATTTGGGGTCTGTCAGACTCCAGTCTGTCCCCTCCCTCTGCCATCATCAGTAGCTTGGCTGGCTTGAGGTTTCGGCCTTGGCAGGTCCGTCCACCACTTGTGCCAGACCTAGTGCTGGCCCCGGGCTGTTGGGCTCATCCTTCCCAGGGAAATGTGATCTCTTTCTGGAAAGCAGCTCTTGGCAGCTCTTCACCTGCCCTCCTCAACAGCCCGACAGCTATGTGTGGGTTTGGTGTCACCAGGCTCTTGCTGTTGGCTCAGGGCTGAAGGCTGTCTGTCTCCCTGCTCCTGGCCTCTGCAACGATCTGCTGTCCAGGCCCAGCTATGCTCCACACCCCGAAGTGGGGGCCGTTCCCCTATATTTCTATGTCTTTAGTATCATTGCACCCTGGTTTTTCATTTTTTTTATTATCTGCCAATGTTTGCTGGTTATGGAGCAGTTGGAAGGTATGAGCACAAAGAAGGAAACAAAAATCGTTCGTAGCCCCAACTCAGAGGCGGGTGCTGCTGGAGTCTTTTGCATTCGTGGGGAGATAAAGCCCGAGCAATCTTATTGGTCTCATATAGCACAAGGGTCTGGGCCTTCGTTCCACTGAGACAGGAAAGAATTCTGGTCCCCTGGTTCTGTAACCCGTAACAAGAGCACAGGCCCAGACTGGCCCCCACCGTCCGGCAGTCTGTAAACGCCCAGACAAAATCCTCATGGCCCTCTCGGCCCCCCGACACTCCACGGCGAGCCTTAGTGAATCCTGTCAGGTCTACCTTTTATCTTTAAAGCATCTTCAGAATCTGACCACCTCCCAGCAGCCCGGCCCAGCCCCTGTCTCTCCCCTGCACTTGGAGACAACCCAGCCCCTGCTTTCCCCCCAGACCCCTCCACCTTCTCTACACAGAGGAACCAGGAAAATGGATCAGATCAGGACCCTCCCACGCCCGGACCTGTCCATGCTGCTTGTGCTCACGCAGAGCAGAGGTGGACGGTGTCTGACCAGCAAGGCCCCTCTGCCCCCTGTTGCCGCCACAGGCACCCTGCAATCCCTGCTGTCCCGGCCCCGGTGGGCTCCTGCTTTAGACTGCGGGTGCCACTCCCTCCCCGGCAGTGCTGTCCTCAAACAGGTTTTCTCCAGGGCTGGTCTGAGCTGTGTCCTCCACCTGGGGTCTCCCCAGCCGCCCTGCCTGAAATGCCGCCACGCCGTCCCCACTTCCCTTCACAGCTGTTTGCCCCCAGCGGAGAGCGCCGTGCAGTCTGTAGGCTGCTTCTACTCAGCCTGGACCTGAGTTGTGTTTGTTCACACTCATGCCCCGAGCCTGGAAGGCAGGCCCTGGCCAAGGTGGTGACCAGGACGGGGGTACAAATGGTGGGCAGGCAACCTGGTGGGCTGCTCCCTTACCCTCCACCCTGCAACACGTTTGGCTGCAGGGGCGACCGCCGGGAGTCCATCCTTGTGTCATGGATGGGCTTCTGTCTGCGCTGGACTCTGTCCTCACCTCATGGCCTCCAGATGGCTTCTGTGCCTGCAGGCAGGGAGGAGGGCAGAGGCGAGCATCACCTCCCTGCCTTCTTCCTCAGGGCTGCCCCGACTCCCACTGCTCACTCCTGCTAACGAGTGGGCGAGGGGACCTGAGACTGGCTGCCTGGCGCCCTGAGCAGCCATGGAATGGGAGGAGGGATGGGGTCCCCGTGTCCCCGCAGGGGCTCTGGATGCCCTGGAAGGAGCCGCTGGCTGTTGTCAGGCCACAGAGGCTGCTCCCCTGCGAACCCCTCACCCAGGCTGGTGGGGTCACAGGCTCCACGCGGCCCCCACAGTTCTTCCCTGAGCCTGGTTAGCGGCATAAAGGTGTCGTGTGGGGTCCATGGGGGTGGAGAGGAGGAACTGGGTTCTGGAGCCCACCACGCCCCTGCCACTGCCAGCCCAGAGGCCCTGAGCAGGCGGCCTCCCCTGCGTGGTTTCCAGGCAGTGCTGTCACAGGTGGGCTGCACCACAAAGCAGGACACCTCCTGGCTATGGTCCAGGAGGGGCTTCTGGTGAAAAAAGGCTGGAAAGTGGGATCATGGGGAGATCTTAGTGATTTTTTTTTTTCATACCTTCCTCGGTTTTCTAAATTTTGTTCAGTGAGCATATATTCCTTTTATGATTAAAAAAACAAAACAGGGGGCTTCCCTGGTGGCGCAGTGGTAGAGAGTCCGCCTGCCGATGCAGGGGACACGGGTTCGTGACCCGGTCCGGGAGGAGGCTGGGCCCGTGAGCCATGGCCGCTGAGCCTGCGCGTCCGGAGCCTGTGCTCTGCAACGGGAGAGGCCACAACAGTGAGAGGCCCACGTACCGCAAAAAAACCCTCAAAAAACCAGCAAGCCTTTTTCTGCGCCCCACGGAGGGGCTAACACCTGCATTCTTGCAGTTCATGCGGGAGATGGCGGGGGCCTGGCAGATGACAGTGGAGCAGAAGTTCGGCCTGTTTTCTGCGGAGATAAAGGAAGCAGACCCCTTGGCTGCGTCGGAAGCCAGTCAGCCCAAACCCTGTGCCCCCGAGGTGACCCCTCACTGCATCTGGATCGATGTACGTGCCCCCGTCTCCCCTGTGCTCCACCCACTCTTCCCCGGGGTCAGGACTCCAGGTTGAAGACTGCCCCACCTCGGGGGTAGCTGGCCCATCTCGCTCCCCACGCCCCGCCGGTCTCGTCCCTTTGCCCCGCAGACCCCACCTGCCCTCCTGTGGGCCTGAGCCCCTCCTTGGCAGGCAGTGGTGGCTCGAGGGTGGGCGGCCACCTGGCCCTGCCAGCAACATGGCCCCACCAGCAGCGTATCCCTTTCCGTCCAGTTCCTGGTGCAGCGGTTCGAGATTGCCAAGTACTGCAGCTCTGACCAGGTGGAGATCTTCTCCAGCCTACTGCAGCGGTCCATGTCTCTGAGCATTGGGGGCACTGCGGGGAGCATGAACCGGCATGTGGCGGCCATCGGGCCCCGCTTCAAGTAAGAGCTCACCTCAGGGCCTGCTCCCCCGGGTTTCCTGTGGTTGGTCACTTGTTCACCAGAAACTGACCGAGTCCCCAGTACATGCAGGGCCCCTGGGAAAGGCATCCGCACATGATGGCCGAGGCCACCATGCCCTCTCGGGGCTGAGGACATGGGGCAGCGTGCTGTCCACAGCAGGGAAGTGTGCAGGAGGTGCTTCATGTGGGGACCCGGCCAGCCAAACACTGGGGGTGAGCAGCAGCAAAAGGATTCTGGTGACACACTGGAGAGGGAAAAACGGCCAGCTGTGTGGCAGAGCCTGGTGTGACAGCTCAGGCCCATTACCCTCTGAGGCCGATTGTGCCAATTGCACACCAAGCCCTGTGCAAAACCAGCAACACCGGGGGAGGGCACACACCCCAATAGGCAGCATGTGGCCCAGTGGGCCTCAAACCAGGTGTGGTGGTCTGGGGCGCTGTGTACACAGCAGGAGGGCCTGGCCTGGCATGGGGAGGGCTCTTGACTGGGCCTGCAGATACCTGGGGGGTCAGATGGAAGGAGGGTGAGGGGCCCCTGCAGGTGGGCACCACTCCCTCTACCTGTTCCCCTCCCTGAGCTCTTGACTCATGTTCCTGAAGCCCACTGGGCATGCCCTCGGGCCGTGCTTCTCAAACCAGTACCCAAGGGCTAGTTTTCTTTTTCCCTAATTTTCAGTCTGTGTGGACCTATACTTTTACAAATTGCAACGAGAATGGGTTAGTAGGAGAGGATCCATGCTGGACCGTCCCAGCCATGGGAAGTGGCCATGGAGACGAGCAGGAGGGCTGCCCATTCCTGACCAGCGCGTCTGCAGATGCCTGCAGGGCAGCCCTGATCTTGCAGAATCCAAGCAGATTGTTCTTAGAACCTGAGTTCTACCTTCGTAGTCCCCGTAGGTGATGGTACCTCAGGGAGTGGTTTGCAGTTTGTGGGACCAAAGCTTCTGGCCGAGGGGCAGAGTCACACACACGTTGTTTTCCCCCCAACAAAAGTGAAGGTTTAAAAATCCTTTCGTAAGGCATCAGGGTACAGTAATCCGAGACAGGTGACCACCTGCCCGATCCACAGCCCTGGCGGGAGGGCTCTGCCGCCTGCAGGTGGGCCCTGAGCTCAGGGAGAGGTTTGCAGGAGGCGCCACTCGCTGACCGGGGCCCTCTTGCAGGCTGCTGACCCTCGGCCTGACCCTCCTGCACGCGGACGTGCTTCCCAATGCGACCATCCGCAACGTGCTCCGCGAGAAGATCTACTCCACTGCCTTCGACTACTTCAGGTGCTGCCCCCACCCCACCCCCAGCCCCCAGGCCTGGGTCACTCGGCCTGCTGGGTGCCGACCCCCGGCTTAGTGGCCCGACTTCTCATTAGGAGGCTGCGCGCCCCACCTTGCCGCGCTTCCTGACTCCTAGACCCTGGCACTCACCCTCGTCCCTGGCTGTTTGCAGTTGTCCCCCAAAGTTCCCTACGCAGGGAGAGAAGAGGCTGCGTGAGGACATAAGCATAATGATTAAGTTCTGGACCGCCATGTTCTCAGATAAGAAGTACCTGACCGCCAGCCAGCTCGTTCCCCCAGGTGAGCCCCAGCCTCAGCTGTGCTGCATGGTCACCAGAGGCCCATGCCTGCCCGGTCACCTCTTCTCTGGCCGCTGCTGGGGAGCGGGAAGGAGGGCAGGGTCTCCAAGCAGACAGGCAGACACCCCCCGGTGTAACTTCCCAGCGCGGGGCCGTTCTCAGGGGCCCCCTGCATGCCCGACAGTCTGTATTGGACTACAGCCTATGTGCTGGGAGGGATAGGGCACGGTCCATTGTCACCTGGTGGGGCCAGTCTTACCGGCAGGTGACTCCAACATGGGGGGTTGTGGGAACGTCCCCTGATTCCAGGCACTTGCCCTGCAGCAGTTGGGGACCAGGGGCAGTTTTCTGGAAGAGGTGACGTGTGAGCTGCATCTTGGAGCATGGAGGGTGGACGGGGTCAGGGAAAGGCGCTGAAGTGGGAGCCAGCAGCCGCCCCACAGGAGGAAGCCCTGCTCTTGTTTCTCTGAAGCATGTAGCTGGTCACGCGCCCAGGCTGGGGGAGGCGCGTGTCTCTGCAGGCAGACCCACATGGACAGCCTGGCCGCCACGAAAGGGAAAAGCAGGCACAGTGATTGTAAGCAGCTCTTGGCTCCACTCAGAGCAGGGCAGGCAGCCCTGCCATCTGTCCCCACGGGTCCCCGAGTCATCGCCATGTAGGAGGACACTGGGAGGTCAGTGCCATAATTGATCAAGGCGGCTCCTCGATTTGCTTTGCTTTGGGCGCAGGGGAACATAACACACTTTAGAAAACTTCCATCTGCAGTGGTTCATGAGGAACTTTGCAGACGCCTGGTTCGTCCAGGGAAGCCGTCACCGGCCGTCTCCCCCACCTGCTCCCCCACAGCTGCTTTGTCTGTGGTGAAGGTCCAGACACCTCTTTTTAGAATGCTGTGTCTGCCCACAGATAACCAGGACACCCGGAGCAATCTGGACATAGCGGTTGGCTCGCGCCAGCAGGCTACACAGGGCTGGATCAACACCTACCCGCTGTCTAGCGGCATGTCCACCATCTCCAAGAAGTCAGGTCGGTGGGGCTTTGCTGCCGGGTCCCTTGGGTCCTCAGGGTCATAGAGCAGCTCCAAGGGACACTCTGTGCCCTCCCCACCCCCATCCCCAGGCATGTCCAAGAAGACCAACCGGGGCTCCCAGCTGCACAAGTACTACATGAAGCGCCGGACGCTGCTGCTGTCCCTGCTGGTGAGGCCCGTGCGCCATGCCTGCAGCGCTGGGGTGGGGGAGGGGCGCAGCCATGCAGAGGCACATCTGTGTCTGTGTCCCTCACCAGGCCACTGAGATCGAGCGTCTCATCACGTGGTACAACCCACTGTCAGCCCCAGAGCTAGAGCTGGACCAGGCTGGAGAGAGCAGCGTGGCCAACTGGAGGTCCAAGTACATCAGCCTGAGCGAGAAGCAGTGGAAGGACAATGTGAACCTCGCCTGGAACATCTCTCCTCATCTGGCCGTGCAACTGCCAGCCAGGTGGGCTGCCTGAGAGGCCGTGCCGGAGGTCCAGCACAAGGCACCTGGCGGGGGGAGGGCACGTGTCACAGCCAAGGACTGTAAGGGAAGAGCCATCGTAGCCCTAGATGCTCCCCAGTCCTGTACAGTGGTAGGGTCTGTCCTGCCAGGGGCCCAGCACCCCGGAGCCCGAGGAGATAACATCAGGGCACCCCAGGGCCTCACCTTGTTTGATGAGGAAAGGAAACACCTGTGGTTACTCTGGGAGGTAGGCCTGGGGGGTCTGGGTTGGTTCCTGGGTGGCATCTTCAGGCAGCAGGCTACTCAGAGGGGCGGCTGGCAACCGAGTGTCCTGTGAGCTGTCCTGAGGCAGCTCTTAACAGGGACAGGACTCAGGCTGGTAGGTGCTGAGAGGGGCTTCCCAGGCCCCCTGTGCTGAATCCCAGTAGACTCCATGTGCCTGCGTGCAGGGTGGGCCTTTCTTCCCCGGAGCCCATGGTGCATACTTACTGCTTCCTTCTTCGGGTCCTAAGTCCTCCTCAGGACAGGATCGCAGCCTGACGGTATTTAGGCAGCAGCTGCCTGCCTTAGCCTTGGGCGGTCACACCTGAACACTTTGCACCCACCCTCCCACCTGCTAGCTTGCCTTCTGGCCCACGGGTGCCACAACGTGGATGGGTGCTTTGGGGGCCAGGCCAAGGGAGGTGTCCTTGGAAGGATCATTCCTGCTCCAAGGAGTTCTGCCCTTGGGTCACAGCCGGTCACAGTAAACACCATGTCAGTAGCCACAGTGCTCAGATGTCACTGGGTGTTGGTCCACATCACTTAGTCCAGGGCTCCCCCAGCCCCCGTCTTCAATGTCTGCCACCCACACCCTCTTTGCCTGCAGGTTCAAAAACACAGAAGCTATCGGCAATGAGGTGACCCGTCTGGTTCGCTTGGACCCAGGAGCCGTTAGTGACATCCCCGAAGCCATCAAGGTAGCATGGCGGGTAGCGTGCCAAGGCCTGGTCCTAAGTGCACAGAAACAAAACTGCCTCCAGGGATGCCTGGAGGCGAGGAACACAACCAAAACCCACTGACCTCAGTGGTACCACGATTTTTCTGATCTTTTGTGTTATCCACTCTTCGGATGAAACATTTACTGTGTTTACAGTAGAAAAACGTTGAGTGTATTTCACCCTGGTTGAAGTTGTGCTGTTGTATGTAATGTGTCAGAAGCTGTTATAAATGCCTTGCAGTTTTCACTCCTTGGGGCCATCCCTGTGACTCCCTTCTTCCTCCCCAGTTCCTGGTCACCTGGCACACCATCGACGCCGATGCCCCCGAGCTCAGCCACGTGCTGTGCTGGGCACCCGCAGACCCACCCACAGGCCTGTCCTACTTCTCCAGCATGTACCCGCCGCACCCACTCACGGCGCAGTACGGGGTCAAAGTCCTACGGTCCTTCCCGCCGGTGAGCCCATCTGCTGGGTCGACCTCGGGGGGCTGCCCAGCCCCACGGGGGGACAGAGGGCAGGCCTGATTGAGGGTGAGGACGTGTCCTGGGGGTGGAGTGACAGCAGGGCCAGTCCAGGTGGGGTGGGGCCCTGGGACCCCTGTCCTGCCTGGTGCTCTCACCCCTTCCTGAGTCATGACTGCTCCTCCCCCACCACACAGGATGCGATCCTGTTCTACATCCCCCAGATTGTGCAGGCCCTCAGGTATGACAAGGTAAGGCATGCAGCACAGGCCGACCAGCCTGGAGGGCCGGGCGGGCAGCGGGACGGAGCCCAGGAGCAGGGCCACTGAGCTGGGACCTGGGCCCGAGGTCTCTCACCCCCATGTGGTCATCCAGCACCCGAGGCCCAGTCCTGCTGTGCTGGGTGAACAGGTTCTGGAAACATTGCCGGCTGCTTCTTCAGGGTGGGTGACCTGGCCTGGGACCCGTACCTGCTGGATGGGGGTCTCAGCAGGTCCCCTAGCTCCCAAATCCAGCTCCCCGTCTCCTGGGGGGAGTGGCCAAGGGGTTGGAGGAGACAGCATGTGTATTAGTGAGCTCAGGCCACCCTGGCAAAGTACACAGACTCGGGGCTTAAACTACAGGGAGCTCGTTCCACACAGTCTGGAGGCTGGACATCTGAGATCCAGGTGTCAGCAGGGCTGGTTTGCCCAAGGCCCTCTCCTTGCCGTGTAGACGGCGGCTTCTCCCTGTATCCCCACATGGCTGTCCATTTGTCTGTGTCCTAATCTCTTCTTATAAGGATACAAGTCAGATCGGATCAGGGCCCCCTACTGATCTCATGTAACGTCATCAGTTCTTTAAAGGCCTATATCCAAATACAGTCACATTCTGTGTGTGGGGGGGGACTTCAACATATGAATGGGGGGTGGGGGTGGATAATTCAGCCTTAACAGTGTACATGCACATAGGGGCCTGGCAAAGGGCCTGGCCAGAAAACACCCACGGGGTGACCACAGCCCGGAGCCCTCACCACCCGCGCTTCATCACAGTGCCACACCCAAGCCTGCGTCTGAGGGCAACAGCGTCTACCCCTCCTGCTCCTGCCCATACACCCCCCTGCCCTGGGCCCACAGGGCCCCAGGACACCCCATGCCCTGGCCAAGCCTGGAGACCCTGCACTGGAGGTTGCACATTCATGGTTCATCTTTAGATCTAGTTGCTGGGTTAGAATTGGGTTATTTGAAGTTTGACCTGTTTGGGAAGCCCACCCACCCAAGTTGAGGACATCTGTCCAAGGAATACTTTACCAGATGGGCCGCAAATGACTGTGGGGAGGGAGAGGCTGCACCCCAGGAGTCTTCCAGAAAGGCCAGCTGCCTTTGTAACCTAGAACATGGGAATTCAGCCTGAGCTGGGAGTGACGCAGGGTTTTCTGGGACCTGTCCGTCACTGGGCAGCGTCTTCTAGACAGCAGTCCACAGGGGTGCATTTGAAACCCGCCTGCCCACGCGTCATGCTTGACGACAGCAGAAGCTGGTTAGAGTCCAGGGCTTAGAGTCCAGAGGAGGGAACAGAGGAGACAAAAGCTGGTGCATGCCTGCATAGACAAAGACCCCGGCGGCTGGCCAGCCAGCTGGACTCGGGCTCAACTCCGCCACGCAGGAGAGGTGCTCACAGCCGGCACCGCTCGACCACGCTTCTTTCTGGGTCTGCCAAGCGTGGAGTCATTGCTGCTTGGGTGAGAGTGGCCTCTCTTGGTGGAGTGTGGCCAGCCTGGGCTGACCTTGCTTTCCTACAGATGGGCTATGTGCGGGAGTATATTCTGTGGGCAGCATCCAAGTCCCAGCTCCTGGCACACCAGTTCATCTGGAACATGAAGACGAACATCTATGTGGATGAAGAGGGGCACCAGAAAGACCGTGAGTGCCTGTCCCTCGGACCCCACCCCGTCCTCACTACCTGCCCAGGGTCATCATTCCTCCACTCCCACCTCTGACCCCTGCCTGGCCCCCAAGACCCTGTGGCTCCATCTGCAGCTCCACGGGCAGCGCTTCCCAACCCAGGTCATCTCAGGACCCTCACACCCTTGAAAACTACAGACCCTCAAAGAGCTTGGGTTTATGTGGCCTTGGGCTATCCATGCTCACCAACATTAGAAATTAAAAATAGAGGGCTTCCCTGGTGGCGCAGTGGTTAAGAATCTGCCTGCCAATGCAGGGGACAAGGGTTTGAGCCCTGGTCTGGGAAGATCCCACATGCCGTGGAGCAACTAAGCCCGTGCGCCACAACTACTGAGCCTGTGCTCTAGAGCCCGCGAGCCACAACTACTGAGCCAGTGTGCCACAACTACTGAAGCCCGCACGCCTAGAGCCCATACTCCGCAACAAGAGAAGCCACCGCAGTGAGAAGCCCGCGCACCGCAACGAAGAGTAGCCCCCGCTCGTCGCAACCAGAGAAAGCCTGCGTGCAGCAACAAAGCCCCAAAGCAGCCAAAATTAAAAATAAAAAAAAAAAAAATAGAGACCCATCTCACATAAACATAACTTTTAAAGAAGTGAGCGAGAAGAGTAGCATTGTTTAACACGTTTACAGGCCCCTTTAGTGCCTGTGGGAGATGAGGTCATCAGTGCGGTGCGAGAGCCCCTCACTCTGCCTCTGCATTTCATGTCAGAATATGCTGTTTGGGCTGAAGTGGCTGCAGGAGATTGGGCCTTGCTGACCCGTAGTTGGAAACGGAGGAGTGTCTTGTGTTCAGGCCCCCATGGGTGCTCCCCGCCAATGCTACCAAGCTTGGCGGGACGGTTTCTCAAGGGTTCAGTGCAGTGAGGAGTCTGAACCGTGTTATGAGCCTCGCTCTCTGTTCATCCAGCCCCTGCTTGCCCTGCACTCGCCCCTCGCAGGACCTGTAACACCCACTGTGGTCACACCCAACGTGCAGGGCAGGGTCTCCAGTGCTGACGCATTTCGTGACACAGTATTTAAAGATCCTGTGTGTGGAGCCCCAGCTGCCTCACAGGACAGAAACGTTTCTGAGTGCTGGGAAACTGTCAGGCTTTTTTGTCAAGTTTAACAAAGTTTTGTAGTTGTTTTCCTTAAATGGCAGATTCATTTTATTGATTTTCAAGAAAATATCTGCCATAAGTCTACGTCTGAGTGACTTTACCTTATCTCTTAGTCACTCCTTCAAGTAAAAATGACGGTCTCTGGAAGAGGGGACAGTCAGATGCAGGTACTCCCCTGAGACCACCACACGCTTCAGGTGCGGCCCCCGTGAGCATCCGTGATCCTGGGGCCCTCCACTCGCCACAGCCTCACGGGCATCAGCACCCTGAGGAGGGCAGACCTCCTCTGGGTGGGGTCTGGAGAGAGGGTCCCTGGGACTGCAGGCTCACCCTCGGTTTCTCTGCAGCTGACATTGGCGACCTCCTGGAACAGCTGGTGGAAGAGATCACAAGCTCCTTGTCTGGCCCGGCCAAGGACTTCTACCAGCGTGAATTCGACTTCTTCAACAAAATCACTAACGTGTCAGCCATCATCAAGTAAGTGGCATCTTCTCCAGGCCCCACTTGCGGGAGCTGCCCAAGGAGCTTTGTAGACTCCTGACGTCCCCCGCTAAGGAACAGCCAGACAGGGAGTTTGCTTCCACCGTCCAGGGCCCCCGTGGGCATAGCAGATGCACAGAAAACAACATCTCAGGTTCACTTTGGGTCTTGCCCAAGCCTGAGGACATCTGCTCTCCAGGTTCTGATGGTCCCCGTGGTGTTAGGGAAACCAGACTCCTTTGCAGCCCCGAGGTCCTTTCTTGATTGACCTCCTGGGCCCTCATTCACGTGGAGCAGACGCCAACCTTGGAGGTCTTGGCCACCCATTTGTGCAGGATGGGGCCCCGGGGTTGCGGATGCTGGCCGAGCGCCTGGGGAGGCAGCAGGGGAGCCCTAGTGCTGTTCCTCCAGGCGCCTAGTCGCCACACTGTCCCCAGTGCTCAGGCTCCCCCGCTACCCCATCACTGCGGGCCATGTGTCCCATGGTCCTCTCCTGACCAGTTCTAAGCAGAGCGGCAACGTGGCTGCAGAGATGGAGGGTCAGGGTGGACTCCCTGGGCCTCTGCCACGTGAGAGGCGTGATTCCATTTCACTCGCCTTGTCGTGGGGCGCAGAGGTCTGAGGGTCTGCCCGAGGCCACACTGCCAGTAAACCACGTAGCCCGCAGCCTGACCCCCACAGCATTGCACACCCCCTTCCCCTGCCCCAGGTGGCAGAGTGCAGGGCTAGGGCCCTCGGACAGGAGGGCCTGTCTGTGCCCCGAAGCCACAGACACCAGCGTCTGTGTCTTGTTCTCCAGGCCCTACCCTAAAGGTGACGAGAGGAAGAGGGCTTGTCTGTCGGCTCTGTCTGAAGTGAAGGTGCAGCCTGGTGAGCAGTGCTCGAGGCCAGTGGGACGGGGGTCTGGGGGACCCTGGGTGCCCGGCACCCCTCTCCAGAACCTGCCCCTGCCAGTGGTCACTCTTGGTTCTCCTAGCTACAGTTGAAGGCCGAGGCCCTGTCCTTGGCAGCTGTGGTTCTAGAAGTTTCCTGAGCTCCAGTGTAACAGAAGTAACGCAGGCCACACAGTGGGCTTAGGGAGGAGCGGGGGTGTCCCAGGTGTGCTAGGGCTTGTGGGATGAGGGGGCCCATGCCCCCCTCCCTGCTGCTCTTGCCACGTGGTCAGATCCGTGTCTTTTCAAGACAAGATGGGAACCCAGACGTCACCGCACAGCTCTCCGTTCTTAAGTCTTACACATTCGTTCTTCAAAACCCTGGCCTTGCACACTTGCCCACTGCCCACCTCAGTGGTGGGCACCAGTGCAGGGCCCTGGGTGGGCCTCTCCTGACTGTGCTGAGCCCTGCCCAGCCCCGCCCCAGAGAACACTCAGCCTCCCAGAGGACACCATGCTGCTGGGTCGTGTCCCCGAGGCACTGGGGAGCCAGCTGGGCTCTAGAGCAGAGTGGAGCTCGGGCCGTTTGAGGGAGGCTGGGCTGGCGAGGGAAGGAGGGTGGATGAGGTGGGGGCCTGCATGCTCCCCAGGGGCCCAGTCCCTCCCACCAGGACCCCGCCTCAAGCACCCCCACCTCCGGGGGCTCGGGGAACTGTGGTCCCTGACCAGGAAGGGTCTTCTCTCGACCTGCGCTGACAGGGTCGAGCTGGGGGTGTCAGGTGGGTGGGTGCTGGGGCTCCTGTGTCCTGTGGCATTGGCGGCCAGTGGCTTGAGAAGCTGAGGGTTTAGGGTGTCCTCTTGGAGAAGCGTCTGCGGGAGGTGGTTGCCCCATGTGGAATGTCAGGATGGGCCCAGGGAAACAGCACAGAGTCAGGGAAGACAGCCTTACCGGCCTCGGAACAAGGAGTCGGCGGTGCCGCAGGCAAGGCCCTTGAGGCCTCAGCACAGCCCCGTCTGCTGGGAAAGCTTCATCCTGGTCGGGCCCTGGGATGTCCCTTCTGTCCCTCATAGGCTGCTACCTACCCAGCAACCCCGAGGCCATCGTGCTGGACATCGACTACAAGTCCGGGACGCCCATGCAGAGGTGAGGCACCCCCCGCAAACTCCCCCTCACGGGCTCCCATTCCCTGTCACTTGCGCCCCATTCTGTTTTGTTTTCCAGCGCTGCAAAGGCCCCATATCTGGCTAAGTTCAAGGTGAAACGATGCGGAGTTAGTGAACTTGAGAAGGAAGGTCAGTGGGGCACGTCCGATGTAGTTTGGGGTCCCCATGAACGGTGACAGCCTCCGGCCAGTCAGTCTGGGCCCTTGTCTGGGGGTGGCAGGCACGTGTGCAGTGACAGAGGCCCCAGGGAGGACTGGTCGGCTTGGCTGCCGTGAGAGTGACCGCAGGCTGGCAGCCTCCACAGCAGGAGTCGATTCTCTCCGTCTGGAGGCCGAGGTGTCAGCAGGGCCCTGCTCCCTCCTGAAGTGCTGTGAAGGATCCTTCCGGCCTCTTCCCGGGACAGGGCATGGTTGTTCTTCAGCTGTGGCTGCCACATACATCACACTCTGCAGTTCTGGGGGGGCATGAATGTTGGGAGCACAGCAGCACAAGGGTGTGGCCCTGGGTCCTTGCTCCTCAGCTGTTCTTAGGAAGAGACCCTGGCCCCGTGGCCCCACCCACTGACCCCTGGTGTCTGCTGGGCCTCGTTGGCCTCTTTAGGGTTTTGCAGAGATGATCCCTAAGGTTCTGTGTTGCTTCAGGCACATGATCAGGGCTCGCCCCCAGCATCCTCAGAGGGCCTCTCTGCCCGCCGCTGACAGGCACCCTCTCCCTGTGCAGGTCTGCGGTGCTGCTCAGACTCCGAGGATGAGGGCAGCACGCAGGAGGCCGATGGCCAGAAAATCTCCTGGCAAGCAGCCATCTTCAAAGTGGGAGACGACTGCCGTCAGGTAGTGGGCTGGGCAGGCAGGGCAGGGCCGGGGGTGTGCGGGGCTGGGGCAGGCCCGCCTCTCTCCAAGGCTCCAGGCACACTTCTCAGCATCACACAGAAATAGGAATCCTTGGTTCCCCATTTGGTTCTGTTGCCTTGGAGTACATCAGGGCTTTCTGCTAAACCCGGAGGCCTCTCCAGTGGCCCCCCTCCCGCTGTACACCCTGGCTGCTCAGGGAGAACTGCCCCGGGGGAATGGGTGCCCCTTACTCACACCCACCGCCAGGCAGTGCATCCTTGCAGTCTGCCCAGGGAGCAGTGGGCAGTGAGGCTCACCGGGGCCTCCCTCCCTCCTCCCCCTCCCCCTCACTGGGCAGGGCCGCAGGCATCTGGAGCCAGCAGCCCACTACGACCCTGAGTCTCTCCTGGTTCCCAGGACATGCTGGCCCTGCAGATCATCGACCTCTTCAAAAACATCTTCCAGCTGGTTGGCCTGGATCTCTTCGTCTTTCCGTACCGGGTGGTGGCCACCGCCCCTGGTGTAAGTTTCCCAAGCAGTTGCTTGGGCGCTGCCCCTGTCCCTCGCCCTGTGGTGTGCCCGCAGCCTGAGCCTCGGCCTTTCCTCCCTAGTGCGGGGTGATCGAGTGCATCCCTGACTGTACCTCTCGGGACCAGCTGGGCCGCCAGACCGACTTTGGCATGTACGACTATTTCACACGCCAGTACGGGGATGAGTCCACGCTGGCCTTCCAGCAGGTGGGCAGCAGCGCGGCCCCACTGCCCGCCAGCCCCAGCTCCTGCATTGGTCAGCACCCTGTTTTCCAAGTCCTCGTATGTCTGGGGGTAAAACCAGGGCATCTGTAACCTTCCTTGGGATGAAAGGCATGCCTTGAGAGGGGCTCCCCAGGAGAAAGCTGACAGGAGTTGAAGGGGGGAAGGGGCCACAGCCCTGCACCTCAGATGCACCCACTTGTCACTCCGACTACCAAGGTCTGGCTTGCTGATCTAGGTGCAGGCCCAGGGGTTCCAGGGTGCCCACAGGCCCAAGAGGGCACAGCTCCAGGGCACCCTGAGCATGCTGTCTCTGCACAGGCACGCTATAACTTCATCCGCAGCATGGCTGCCTACAGCCTCCTGCTGTTCCTGCTGCAGATCAAGGACCGGCACAACGGCAACATCATGCTGGACAAGAAGGGCCACATCATCCACATCGGTGGGTGGGCATCCTGCCGCGGGGGCACCGGGGCAGGGGCTCTGGGGGTTGGGGAGCTGGGCTTCCTTTCCAGCCGCTGCTCCCCAGTGTCCCCAGGAAACAGCGGCTACAGGGCATACACCCAGCTTTGCCCTGCAGCTGATCCCAGCACGATGGCTCTTTGGGATATTGCAGACTTTGGCTTCATGTTTGAAAGCTCCCCGGGTGGCAACCTCGGCTGGGAACCAGACATCAAGCTGACGGACGAGATGGTGATGATCATGGGGGGCAAGATGGAGGCCACCCCCTTCAAGTGGTTCATGGAGATGTGTGTCCGCGGCTACCTGGCCGTGCGGTGAGCCCCGCGGGTGGGGTGGGGGGCGGGGAGGGGCTTCCATACTGGGCCCGTTCATCCAGCAAGCCCCACCCACTCCTCAAAGTTCTCCTCGGGTCATCTCAGGCCTTTGGTGGACACAGAACTGGGGTTGGGGCAGGGGGATGCACGGGAGGCCCCCTGAGGCCTTGCCTTCCTGTCACGTCTCTGCCACCTGTGCCAGCAGCATCTTGCTCCAGGCACCAGTGACCCGCCACATTCTGCATCTCCCAGGCTTGGCCTCGCCTGCCGACGCCTTGGGGCCCCTCTGAGCACCCCACCTGCCCTTCCTCCCTAGCCTGAGCCCCTGCACCCCCAGGCTGCGTGCCGGGGACTCAGGTCCTGGCTTCCAAGTGTCATGTGGCTGACGCCACAGAGCAGTGTGGGGACACCTGGACTCCAACCCGAGTCTGCTGAAGCCTGCATGGCGCGTACGCAGTTCCCTTCAAGAAGGGAGGATCCCTTCCTTAGCCAGGCACAGAACCATGGCAGGGGCCGAGGGCAGGCCCTGGGCAGGGGCTGCATGTTGACCACAGGCAGGGCCCCCACCCAGGCTGGCCTCTGTCCACCTCCTTCCCTGCCTCTCCCCAGGCCCTACATGGACGCCGTCGTCTCTCTGGTCACTCTCATGCTGGACACGGGCCTTCCCTGCTTCCGCGGCCAGACAATCAAGCTCTTGAAGTAGGTCCGGCAGGCAGGCCACTTGGGGGCGGCTGTCCCCTGAGATGGGAGCCCTTCGACTGCTGGTAATGGGGACTGTTATCGAGGCCAAGTGCTCCCCCTTGGACGCCCAGACAGACGGGGTCCTGGGTGAGGAGCTGTCCCCAGACCTTCCATGTGTGAGGTGCCTTGACTTAGGCGGAGGATGTACCCTGCAGCCCTTCGTCCCTCAAGGGTGTGTCTGCGCCAAGCCCCGGGGCTGCAGTGGCTCAGCCCCCTGCCAGTCCTACCCTGGCTGCAGGCCGCTGGGCCCAGGAGGTTCTGGGAAGGGGCCCAAGCCCTCCAGGCCAGCTGGGAACCGTGTCCCCACAGGAGGCCAGGCCACTAAGTGCAGCCCACCGGCCAGACCACGTCCCTGCAGGGAGGGCAGCCTGGAGCCCTGGGGGCAGCAGCCCTGACACGGCCCTTCCCCCCACCAGGCACAGGTTCAGCCCCAACATGACAGAGCGAGAGGCCGCAAATTTCATTCTAAAGGTCATTCAGAGCTGCTTCCTCAGCAACAGGCAAGTCACCCTGTCCTGCCCCACCCATGCACCCGTGTCACCTATCCAGTGTTCAGTGGGCACCTGTGCAGGCCCCCACCTGGGCCAGGTGACAGGATGCACTGCCCCGAGACGCCCAGCCCAGCGGGGCAGGAAGTGAGTTCTGAGAGGCTTCAACCCCTTCAGCTGCTGTGGGGGCCGTGACAGGAGGGGCCTGGTGGGGGAACTGGGGCCACTAGAAGTGGTGGGGCCAGGCCTCAGTGACAGGCCTGGGAACAGGCTCCCAGGGGCTGTGACAGTCGAAGGTGGCCTTGAGGTTTATAGGCTCAACAACAGAGTGAGCGAGGGGAGTCCAGGCCCCAGGAGGTGCAGAGGCCCCAGGTCCACACCCTCGGGACAGAGAACTGGCTCCGGTGGACCCGCCGAGGTCCAGTGGCACAGGAGCGCCACTTGGTTTTGCTGACTGGGGAGCAGAGAAGTGGGGTGGCTCAGGGCAGCAGGAGGGGTTTGGAGGGCAGCATGAGGCAGGCTCTCCTGATGGTGATGTGAGGCAGGGCGGAGGGGGAGTGCACAGACCCCTTCCAGCCACATGCGAGGCCCCAAGGCTGGGAGTCAACTCCTACAGACGCACCCCCGGGCCACATCCCGGGCCCCAGGACTGAGGGTAGGCGTCTGGCTGAGGAAGGGCATCCTCTTGAGCCCACTTTGGGGCCCATGAGCAAGGAGGAGACGGGGCATAACAGGGAGGCTGTGGCCATGGGTGAGGGAGCAAGCGTCCCAGGGAGAGAGGGGCTGGTGGGCAGACAAAAAGTCTGCGATCGGGCACTCGACCTCCAGGGGTGTAGCAGGGTGGCTCAGGGGGTCAGGTCCCCAGACCAGCACAGGCCCCTCACAATCCCCTCTGCTCTCTGCTCCCAGGAGCCGGACCTATGACATGATCCAGTACTATCAGAACGACATCCCCTACTGAGGGGCAGAGTGCCGCAATCACTGCTTGCTGCTGCGCACGGCCTGCCACCTCATCCGGCGGACAGATGGGCCGAGATGCCCCTGCAGAGCCCGGCAACCCGCTGCCTCCCGAGGTGTCGCCTACATGGCCCGTGTGGCTGGAATGACAATCAGAGCCAGTCTTTGCGCAGGTGTGAGCTGTGCTTACACTGGACACATTCCCTACCTGTCTTGTTCTCAGAGGTACATGAAGTATTTTCTTGTGTATAAAAAATGGAAAAATTATATTTAACCTAAGATTCAACCAACGTGAACAAAATAAAAACAAAAAAACTGCGTTGGAACCAATCCAGTACTAAGTGCACATTCAGCTAGGGGTGGGGGGCGCCCGCCCAGGAGCCTCGCAGCCAAGTGGGGCCATCCCCGGTGCCCCGGCTGTGAGCTTCACAAAGACGACTCACCACAGCACAGATGTACCGAAAATAGCACTGTATTTTCCCTGATGGCTCTCAGGGCTCCCGCAGAGGGCTCCCGCAGAGGCCACCCGGCCGCCCCATTCTCATCTCTCCTCCGTAGGCGTTGCTCTGCATCCTGCCTCTGCTCCGGTCCTTCCCGGTGTCCCTCTTGACCACCTTCAGGTCCTCTACTCCAGGACACCACCGTCCTCACGCACCAACCTCCCCGCAGTGTCCATCCCCACCCACGTGACCCTCCAAAGACCCAAAACTAAAAAAACGATGACAAAATACCTAGAAATAAGTCACACAAAAGATTGGTTAAAAAGCAGGTAAGGACTTCCCTGGTGTCTCAGCGGTTAAGAATCTGCCTGCCAATGCAGGGGACATGGGTTCAAGCCCTGGTCTGGGAAGATCCCACATGCCGCGGAGCAACTAAGCCCGTGTGCCACAACTGCTGAGCCTGTGCTCTAGAGCCCGCAAGCCACAGCAGCTGAGCCCACGTGCCACAAGTACAGAAGCCTGTGCGCCTA
Source organism: Globicephala melas (assembly GCF_963455315.2). Classification (NCBI taxonomy): domain Eukaryota; kingdom Metazoa; phylum Chordata; class Mammalia; order Artiodactyla; family Delphinidae; genus Globicephala; species Globicephala melas. Next base: position 63,800,199 of record NC_083326.1, read on the forward strand.
GAGCCCGTGCTTCACAACAAGAGAAGCCACTGCAATGCCAAGCCTGCGCACTGCAACAGAGTAGCCCCTGCTCGCCACAACTAGAGAAAGCCCGCACACAGCATCGAAGACCCAGCACAGCCAAAAATAATTAATTTTAAAAAGTAATTTTTAAAAAAAAGGTAAGATACAGGTGAAGAGACAACCAATCAATGAAAGGCAGAACAATGAAATTACCAAAAATGAGGCATAAAGAAAAGGAGAGTTGAATGAGACGCTCCAGTCACCCACAACAGGATTCCAGAGTTGGTGAAAAACACCCAGCTGCAGGAAGCACAATATAAATAAATATAAAGAAGCAGCCAATATGTAAGTTAAAAAAACTTTTTAAAATATTAAATTAATCCAAAAGAAGGCAGGAAAGGAAAAAGAAAAGATGGGACAAAAAGTTTTGCAATAGCAGACGACAGTCCCACTGCATCATTAATTCTGTTAGGTATGGACAACTAAGCACTCCAGTCAGGAGGCAGGAATTATAAACATGGATAAACATGAGACCCAATTATATGCTGATGACAAGCAGTGCACTTTATAGTCATGGACCTGACGCAGAAGTAGAGGAAATAGATTCACCATCATTGTGTGTACGTGTGTTTCCGAAGCAAAATTTGACAGAATTCAGGGGAGAAATAAACTAATAGAGCTGGAGATTTCAACATCCTTCTCTGCACAAGTGATAGAACACAGGATGCCGTCACACATGTAGCCCTGATGGCGATTATGAAATGCAGTCCAGGGCTTCCCTGGTGGCGCAGTGGTTGAGAATCTGCCTGCTAATGCAGGGGACACGGGTTCGAGCCCTGGTCTGGGAGGATCCCACATGCCGCGGAGCAACTAGGCCCGTGAGCCACAACTACTGAGCCTGCGCGTCTGGAGCCTGTGCTACACAACAAGAGAGGCTGCAATAGTGAGAGGCCCGCGCACCGCGATGAAGAGTAGCCTCCACTTGCCACAACTAGAGAAAGCCCTCGCACGGAAACGAAGACCCAACACAGCAAAAATTAATTAATGAAATGCAGTCCGTCAGCAGCAGCACCCCATCCGTACCTGTTCACCACGTCAGGCTGATCCCACGGAATTGTTAGGAATCAATATCTGGAAGAACGCTAAATACTTAGATATTGAAAGAGTGGAGCTGAAACACCAGACAAAATACACGTAAGAGCCAAGGCGATGATCCGAGTTAAATGCTTTAAGGTCGGGTTTGGGGAGGTGGGTAGAGGTGAGCCCGTTCAAGTAGAAAGGAAAGCAGAATATCGGGTGTGACTTCCAGAAAGATCAAACAGAAGACCAGGAAGAGGGGGGAGCATAGGAAGTGCAGGACAAACACACTATAAAATGTAGAAACACACGCGAACACAGTAGAACTGATTTGAAACCACAATACTTGGAAAGAAAGCCTGTCAAACGGGCTTTAAAATGAAAGTCAATTGAATGGCACGTCCAAGACTCCGGCAATATGGCAAATTATACATCTTGAAAAGTTAGAAATGCTATTTACAGTACTGGGTAGAAAAATCTAAATCCACAAGCTGACAAGCAAATAGATTTCTTTAGAGACAGAAAACAAAATGAAATTTAAAATCTTAAAACAGTCAAGTTCCTCTTTCGATGACACAGGAGACAAAAGACCAACCCAAGAGCCTGATACCTTCGAGGAGTTTCTGGGGAAGCTTGGTCCACACTCAGGACGGGGTGTACCCAAAACATCACTCCCTTGATGTGAGTGTCTGCGAAAAACTCTGAAATGCTTAAAGGTGATATACTGACAGCTGTCCCCTTAGACAATACTGTGTTTCACCACCTCTGTTCAGCTCTTGGCACTGGGGGCCCTCGCCAGTCTAGTCAGGCCACAAAAGGAAACAGTGTAAGAATCTGGAAAGGAGAAATAAAACTCAGAGATGGCCTTTGTGTACATAAAAATCCAAAATAATCTGAATATAGTCAAGGTTCAGGATACAGGTTAATATACAAAAGTCAATTATGTGTGTGTATGTGTGTACATATATCTTACAACAACAAAAATGAAAACACTACCATTTACAATTGCACCCTAAACAAATACCAAGAAAAAAATCTAATGACCTATTCATAAGAAACACTGAAAACTACAAATGTTGAAAGAAAGAAGATCTAAACAAATATCCATGGGTTGGAAAACTCAATATTATACAGATGTTTGTTTCTCCCCAAATTGATCTGTAGTTTCACTGCAAATGCCAATCGAAATCCCAGAAAGTTCTGTAGTGGAAATTGGCAAGTCTAAAATCTATATGGGAATGCAAAGGTCAAAATATAGCTATTTGGATCTTGAAGACCCACAAGCTAGATATCAAGAATTATCCTTGGGCTTCCCTGGTGGCACAGTGGTTGAGAGTCCTCCTGCCGATGCAGGGGACACGGGTTTGTGCCCCCGTCTGGGAAGATCCCACATGCCGCGGAGCGGCATCCCTCTCATGAACACAGGCACAAAAATCTTTAATTATACTTAAGCCATGGAAGTTAAGACACTGTGGCTTCCTGGTTCAAGGAAAGACAAGTGAACAGTGGAAGAGATGAAGTCCAGGGATGTATACCCACATACATGCAGACACTGCAGAGCAGTCAGGGAAAGATGGTCTTTGCAATAATGGTGCATTAACTGGATAGCAGTATAGAAAATAACTCAACCTCGACTGCCTACCTCACATCAGACATAGAAATTAATTCCAGGTGGACTGGAAAGATGTACGTTAAAGGTAAACTTTAAAGGCTTTTAGAAGAAAATACAGAAGCGTGTCTTGATGACCTCAGAACACACAGATTTCTTAAGCAGAACCAAAACACTAATTTTAAAGGGGAAAAAATTAAATTGGACTCTATGAAAATACATGCCACAAACCTGGGAAGATATTTGCAATTACCTATATCTGTTCAAAGAACTTACCGCCAGAATATATAAAGAACTACTAAAAAATCAGTAAGACACAATTGAATAGAAAAATGGGCAAAAAACCTGAACAGGCATTTCACAAAAGACATTGTCCAAACAGCCAATAAACATAGTAAGAGGTGTTCAACTTCATTAGTCGTCATTGCAAATTAAAACCACAATGTGATACCCGCTCACCCCCCTGCCTGTCTGAAACATAAAATGATACATCATGTCAAGCATTGGGGCATGTGGAGCACCTGGAACTCTCAGTTGCTGCTGCTGGGTGTGAAGCATCCAGCAAGGCTGAGCAGCTCAAGCCAGCAGTTCCCCGCCTACACACATACCCAACAGACTTATGAAATCTGGGCAGGAAATAGTGTCCTGAGGTCGCTACTCCTAACAAACAAAACCTGTAAATGACCAAAATGTTCTTGGACAAGAAAGAAATCATTGTGGTTATTCATGCAGAAGAATACAGGGCAATAATGGAAATAAATGAACAACTGCAGCAGGCAGTGTGGATGCTGCTGAGCAAAAGGTACTTGCTGAATGACTCCATCTGAGGTTCCAGAACAGGCACCATTATTTGATGGTGTTAGAAGTCAGGACACAAGTTAGTTTTGAAAGAGGGAGCCACTAGGAAGGCAGGGGGAGAATCAGATGCTGGTAACATTGTTTCTTATTCTATGGAAATTCACTGAGCTACATACACTGATGACTCATATGTTTTTCTGTGTTAAAATTATTGAGGTGTAATTTTTTTCATCATAAAGCCAAGATGGGTCTCAATATGTAAGGAAGCAATAATGCCAGTGTTACACACTATCCTTCAGAAAAGAGAGGAACAAACACTTCCCTATTCATTTTTTTATGAGGGCAGCACAGCCCTGATATTAAAAAGGACCTTCTGGGACTTCCCTGGTGGTCCAGTGGTTGAGAATCTGCCTTCCAACGCAGGGGACGGGGGTTCAATCCCTGGTGGGGGAACTAAGATCCCACATGCCGCAGGGCAACTAAGCCCGCGCGCTCTAGAGCCCAAATGCTGCAGTGAGGAGCCCACACTCCATAATGAAAGATCCTGTGTACCGCAACTAAGACCCAATGCAGCCAAATAGATTAACTAATTAAAAAAAAAAAAAAAGACAAGGACCTTCCAAGAAAATCAGAAGACAGGGCAACATCCCTCTCATGAACACAGGCACAAAAATCTTTAAGTAAATTTTTTTAGTTTAACTAAATATTAGCAAATTGAACACAATGTTTAAAAAAGGACCATCATGACCAAGTGGGCCTTACCCCAGGAAGGCAAGGTTGGCTTAAGACGCAATCAGGGTCATTCACATTAACAGACTAAAGAAGGAAAACCATATGATCAATAGGTGCAGAAAAAGCACTGCACAATATTCGACACCCATTCGTAATAAAAAATCAGCAAACTTGGGAATTCCCTGACCGTCCAGTGGTTAGGACTCGGTGCTTTCACTGTTGTGCCATGGGTTCGATCCCTGGTCGGGGAACTAAGATTCCTCAAGCTGTGCTCCATGACCAAAAAAAAAAAAAAAAAAATCAGCAAACTAGAAATAGGAGAACAGTTCCTCAATCTGACAAAGATCTCTAAGAAAAACATGGTTAACATAGTCATGATGAAATATAAGATCCAGAGCAAGATCAGGGCACTCCTCACCACTTCTAATCAGCTTTGTACCGAGTGTGTGGCCAGCGGTAGACAGTTTGGAAGGAAAAAGAGAAACAGTCCTGCCTCACAGACAATAAGATTGTTTATAAAATCCTGAGGAAGCTACGGAAGAGTTTCAAAGCACTAACAAGGGAGTAGTTCAGCAATACCACAGTTTACAAGGTCCATACACAAAAGTCATTGTATTTCTATATGCCAGCAATAAACAGTTGGAAATTAAAACTAAAAAATCCTATACCATGTATAATAGCACCCCAAACATAAAATCCCTCAGAATAAATGGAAAGACATGAAAGACATTTACACTAAAAAAACCAAAATGCTGAGAAAAATTAAAAATGGAGAGAGATGTCGTCCGAGGTTTGGAAGACATTTCTCTGCAAACTTATCCTAACTTCAGTGTAATCCCAATCAAACAAATGCAAAAGGTCCTCACATCCTAAACCATACTAAGTCCCTACCTCCAGAGGCAGACAACAGGCTGAATATAAACTAAGGAAGCATGCAAGTGTTGGAAGAAGATGGGAACAGTTTCCTTCATAACCCAGAAAATCCAGGATCAGTACAGGAAAGCAAATTGTTACGAAAACAACACATAGCAAAAGAGCACCCCAAACAAAGCGAAAGACAAACTGGGGAAATATTCACAACGGATCTCGAAGGTAAAATGCATCCTAAAAATGAGCGTTGAAAAAACTGAGGGAGAATGAAACCCTACAATCCTATAGTTTTAACATGAAAAAATAATAAGAATTGTTTGCAGGAAAAGAAATGCACTTGGCCCTTAAATATAAAAAATGTGCTCAGGGCTTCCCTGGTGGCGCAGTGGTTGAGAGTCCGCCTGCCGATGCAGGGGACACGGGTTCGTGCCCCGGTCCGGCAAGATCCCACATGCCGCGGAGCGGCTGGGCCCGTGAGCCATGGCCGCTGAGCCTGGGCGTCCGGAGCCTGTGCTCCGCAACGGAGAGGCCACAACAGTGAGAGGCCCACGTACCGCCAAAACAAAACAAAACAAAAACGCACGTATGTGTGCACAGGAGATACAACTTCACTACCAAAAAAAAAAGTAAATGATAAAAATCGAGCAGCATCTGCATCAGAGACTAAGTGAAACACGAGGTCCATCTCCATTAAGCAAAACATTTACAGAAATGAAAAGACGATGCCCGCGAAGACCGCAGTGGTGAGCGCGCACGGTCCGCACAGCCCGGACGCGGGAGAGCGCCGCGGACCAAGGGGAGGAGGGGCGCCGCGGGGACTGCGTAACCACAACGCGGACGCGGGACACGGACCTCCGCGGGGACCCGCCAGCCGGTGCCCCGGGCTCTGCTCCCCGGAGGGGAGAGCGGGTTTAGTAACAATTCCTACCCCTCCCGAGTGGGCGGCGGGGCTGGAGGAACCGAAGGCCCGGCAGCCTCTCGGGACCAAGGTCCACCCGGAGGAGCCCGGCGTCCGCTGGGCCCGAGGACACATGACGCCCCCGCCCCGGTGTCTCCCATTCTCTCGCCGCCACCCCCGCGTCTCGCCGTCTCTCGCCGCCACCCCTCGCCAGTCCCCCTTCCCCTCTCCCCTCTCCTCGCCAGTCACCCCCGCCACCCCACCCCTCCGCCTGACGCCCAGAAACCACGCGGGAGACACGGGTGCTGGCGGCCGCAGCCGGCGTGATGCACTAGGCGGGCAGCAGTCCGCGCGCGCGCAGCTCCAGCAGCGGGGCCAGCGTGTAGCGCAGGCGACGGATGGCGGCGTCCGAGCCGGGGCGCATGAGCCCGCGGCGGAGGGCCGAGGGGTTCACCAGCGCCAGGTAGAGCAGCGGCAGCGCCACGACGCCCAGCAGGAGCAGCAGCAGCGTCTGCAGCGCGCCCAGCGCCCACAGCCTGCGGACCACGACGCACCGGCAGACGGGTGGTGGCGGGGCGCCGGGCGCACCCCGGACCCCAGACTCCGGCGCCGCGCCCGCCGCCGGCTCACCTGATGCCCGCCGCGCCCGCGCCGCCGAACAGCCGCTTCTGCGGGGAAGAGGGAGCGACGTACAGCTCCGCGCCGGGGAGCGGTGGGGGGAAACCCCTGGGGGAGCGGAGCCCGTGGGTGCGCGTCGCTCCGTGGGGGGCGTAGCACTACGGGGCGGGTCCCCTATGCGGGCGTGGTCCTTGGGTGGGCCGTCCCGTGGCAGGCGTGGCCGCCCAGCGAGGTTGGTATCAAGGGGAGGGTCCCTGGGGGAGGGGGGGAAAATCCCTGATGGGGTGGTCACGTGTGTGTGGGTGGCCCCGGGGGCAGGTCCCGGCTCCAGCCCGTCCCCGCCCAGGCCCGCACTCACACAGTCCGCTTTGGCCACTTCCTCCATGAGCGAGCCCGCGCATCCCTGTCCCCGGCCAGGCTGCGACTCGCACCTGTGGAGACAGGCATGGCGATGTGCCCTCTGTCCGGGCCCACAGTCACCTCCCCACACCCGACAGTCCTAACCCCTTACGGCTCCGGGTCGCCCTGCGAGGCGTCCAGCGCAGTCGCCGCCTCCATCACCTTCCCCTGCAGCTCCTGGAGGGGTTGGGAGTGAGGCCTCACACCTGGGAAGACCTTGGTGAGGCAGGCCCCGGCAGCTCCGGGGGAGGAGGCCGCAGTGGGGTCGGAGGTGAGCGGCTCTCCGAGTGGAGGGTGGCGGCACCTGCAAGACTCCGCTCTGCTCCTGGAAGCTGGCCCAGGCCTCTTCCATCCGCTGTGCGCTCTGGCATGAGGGGAGCCCTGATTAGACTCGGGGAAGTCAGCCCTCTCCACCGTCCGGCACCTGCCCAGGCCCCACCCACACCCCAAGCCGACCCTCCCACTGAGTACCCGGCTCCGCCCGCACCTGCCGCAGGGCCTCCGCCTGCCTGGCGTGCTTGGCCTCCACCAGCTCCAGTTGTTTCTTCCGGAGGATCCAGGGAAGGTCAGGAGTCCGGCACTCCCCGAGCTCGCCGCGCCAGACCCCGCCCCAACGCCCGGCCAAGAGGTTCATGCCCACCCCCGCCCGCCCTCAGCCCCAAGGCCCCGCCCTCAGGTCATCAAAGGCCCGCCCACACCAGCGCTCCTGCCCTCGGGGCCCCACCCAAGCACCTGCAAAGCCACCAGTTGGGTCCCGAGTTGCCGCTCTGCGCGCTGCGGACTCAGTTGTTCTCCATAGTAAAAGAGCTGGAGGGTGGGGCTTGTGAGGGCGGGGCTTGCGGGGCTTCTAGGGGTGGGGATTATCCTGGGAGGCGGGGACGCGGCGGAAATGGGGACGGGGACTAGGGTGGGGCTTCCTAGGGGAAGCGTGAGACGGAAGCCGTCTCCTGAAGGTACCTGGCTTGACAGCTCCTCCCACTGCTCCTGCAGCTGATGGTTTTGTTGCTCCTGGACGGGATCGAGGGGGCGGTCCGGGCCTCTCCGAGGTCCCCGCCCCCACCGCAGTCCCCGCCCCATTAAAGATCCCTCTCTTCACTGGCCCCGCCCACCAAGAGCCCCGCCCCGTCCAGGGTCCCACCCTGCTTCAGGCCCCGCCCCACACAAGGTCCTACCCCGTCCAAGGCCCCCCCCTCCCCAGGCTCCGTCGCATTCAAGGCCCCTCCCCCTTCACTGGTCCCGCCCATCCAGAGACCCGCCCCATCCAAGGTCCCGCCCCGAAGGCTCCGCCCCATTTAGGGCCCCGCCCCACCAGGTCCCGCTTGTGCTGCTCCGCAGCCTCCAGCCGCCGGCGCGCCCGGCCTGCGCGCTCCCGCGCCGCCTCTCTCGCCTCCCCGCGCAGGGCCCGCGCCGCCTGGCTCCGCTGCCGCTGCAGGCTGCGGAAGGGAAACTGAGGCTCCGCGGCCCGGGGTGACGCCGGGATGCCAGCCACCTCGCGGTGCCCCCGCACGTCGGCTCGGTCCCAAGGCCCGGGTGGAGGCGAGGAGCAGCCCTCACCTGCGCTCGCGCTCGCTCAGGTCGTCCAGGCGCGCTGTGAGGCTCTCGCTCTCGGCCTCCAGCCCGCGCACCAGCTCCTCCAGCTCCTGCTTCCGCAGGCGCCCGTCACGGTTGTCCTTCAGCAGCTGCAGCAGTAGCTCCTGCGCCTCGGCCATGCCCCGGCTCTGCCCGCCGCCGCCGCCGGACCCGCGTCACAATGGATGGAGCGCGGGGCTGTTCGGAACCGCTGCTCACGGGCAGCCATCGGACCGCGCAGGCCGGTGGGTGCTCGCACCTGAAGCAGAAGGCGAGGCTGGCTTGTTCCCGCTCGCTGCCGACGGCACTGCGGACTGAGAAGCCTCCTGTGGGAAAGAGATCAGGATCCGTAAACAGGTTCTTATCTTTGGACCCAATGATCCCACTCCTGGGAACTGAATCTAGGAAGAAAAAAATAAAATTCTTAAACCACAACGCGTTAAGTGGGTTCACTCAGGTGGGTAGTTACAGTCATCACAAAGAGGACACCACTGTAGTTACTGAAATGATGTATTTTATGTGGCATACATAGAGATATGATGTCTAGTGAAAAAAGAATATGATTTACTATGTATGCTGAAATAACTAAGATTGTAATGTACACGGATAAGATCTTTAAAGGAAACAAGAGAAAGACAAGCTATTTCATTGGTGAAATTGCAGGTAAACTTGTCCTTTTAAAGTCGGCTTTCATTTGGCCAACTTAGACTATGAAGCTGGATGCAAAAGTCCTAAATAAATTATTAGCTGACCAAATCCAAAGGGGTACATTGAAAAAAAAAAGGTACATGAAACCAAGAAGACTTTATTCCAGAGATTGTTCAAGATCAGAAAATTGACGTCATTCACCACATGGATAAAAGAGGGAGAACACCAGCTTCAGTAGAGCATTTCAGTAGGAGCAGCACGCGGGATAGAGCTCCTCATCTGTGGAAAATTTAAAGAGGGATCGAAAGGGACTCTAAACTGATGAAAGCTGCTTAGTAAACACACTCCTTAGGGAGGCAGTATTAGCAGCCTTCCCGTTAAGATTTTAAGAGACAAGAATGACCCTCCTGCTCAGGTCTAACAGTGCTGGAGGACCTACAAGGAAGCAAGAAAAAGAAATAGGAAAGTCTGAGGAGTCAGCAGATACAGCTGGATGCCTACCATAAAGCTGCCCCTCCTGCACTGCTGGTGGGAATGTAAATTAGTGCAGCCATTTTGGAGAACAGGACGGAGGTTCCTCATGAAACTAAAGATAGAGTTGCCGGGACTTCCCTGGTGGCACAGTGGTTAAGAATCCGCCTGCCGGGCTTCCCTGGTGGCGCAGTGGTTGAGAGTCCGCCTGCCAATGCAGGGGACACAGGTTCGTGCCCCGGTCCAGGAAGATCCCACATGCCACGGAGTGGCTGGGCCCGTGAGCCATGGCCGCTGAGCCTGTGCGTCCGGAGCCTGTGCTCCACAACGGGAGAGGCCACAACAGTGAGAGGCCCGCGTACCACTAAAAAAAAAAAAAAAAAAAGAAAAGAAAAAGAAAAAAAGAACCCGCCTGCCAATGCATGGGACATGGGTTTGAGCCCTGGTCCGGGAAGATCCCACATGCTGCGGAGCAACTAAGCCCGTGCACCACAACTACTGAATCTGCGCTCTAGAGCCTGCAAGCCACAACTACTGAAGCCTGCGCGCCTACAGCCCGTGCTCCACAACAAGAGAAGTCACGGCAATGAGAAGCCCGCACACCACAATGAAGAGTAGCCCCCAGTCGCCTCAACTAGAGAAAGCCCACGTGCAGCAGCAAAGACCCAACGCAACCAAAACTAAATTAAAAAAAAAAAAAAGAGTTGCCATATGATCCAACAGCCCCACTCCTGGGCATATATCCAGACAAAACTCTAATTCGAAAAGATACATGCACCCCAGTGTTCATTGCAGCATTACTTACAACAGCCAAGACACGTAAACAACTGACAGATGACTAGATAAAGAAGATGTGGTATATATACAACAGAATACTACTCAGCCATCAAAAAGAATGAAATAATGCCATTTGCAGCAACATGGATGGACATAGAGATGATCATACTAAGTGAAATAAGTCAGAAAGAAAAAGACAAATACCATATGATATCACTTATATGTGGAATCTAAAATATGACACAAATGAACTTACCTATGAAACAGAAATAGAGTCACAGACATAGAGAACAGACTTGTGGTTGCCAAGGGGGAGGGGAGTGGGGGAGGGATGGATTGGGAGTTTGGGATTAGCAGATGCAAACTATTTTATATAGGATGGATAAACAACAAGGTCCTACTGTATAGCACAGGGAACTATATTCAATATCCTGTGATAAACCGTAATGGAAAAGAAAAAAATAAATAAAAAGGTGCTGGTGTGAGTGCCCCACACCCCCCCTCCAGTTCTGCGGCTTGGTTTCTCCACCTGTAAAGTGGGGCTGTTACCAGACTCCCTCATAGAGCCAGGGGGCCAGTGACTCACACCACACGGCTGAGGCTCTGAGCCTGGCACCATCACTGGCTCCAGCGTTGGACGTCCAGCCCCAGAAGGTGGCGCCGAGCTCCTGAAAGTCTGGTCCCGACCGAGATGTGAACCCTGCGAAGCACCATCTCATTGATAATTTTTGTATCGATTACATATGAAATACCGTGAATATACTGGGCTCAATGACACACTAGAATCTGGCCCACTTGTTTCTCTTTCCAGTTTCCCGTGGCTCCTGGAACACAAGCTCCAGTCCCGTAGGACAGCTCTGCACCCCCGGGGGCCCCTCCATCCCCTCACAGCGTCCCCATGACCACACCGCGCCCACTGCCTAGGCGTCCTGATCCCAGTTTACGTGGGGAAGCTCAGTGACGACAGGTCACCAGGCAATGGCAGCTCAGGTGCCCTGTCTCCGCGAGAAGCTGGGCCTGCAGCCAGCCCTCACGGCGGTGACATTGGCCACCCCCTGGGTTGCTGTTCTGCAGCCTCAGAGGGTGAGCCGAGGGGCGCTTTGACCCCTCCCCGCCCCTGGTCTTTAGGAGGAAACTCTGCAGGGAAAGCCTGGGTCTGAGGAAGCCTCCGGTGAAACCCAAGCCACTTCCCTGGCGGTGGGGGCGACAGGAGCCATGGAAACAGACCCCCGGCTGTGGTGCCCCTGCCCTTTGCTCCCACTGGACCCGGTGGAAGCACCTGCCTATCTTCCCACCCAGCCTGCTGGCCCTGCTCTGCCCCTCCCCCAGGACTCAGGTTCAAGGTCCTCTTCTCCGGGCCTCCCTCCCCACCCACGCCCTCACCGAGGGGCACAGCCCAGGAAAGGGGTGGTGCAGGGCCCCCAACCCTGTCTTCAGGGCTGAATGCAGTGGTTGCACACTCAGTGCATGGTCGGGTGAGGACATCTGCGTGGTGCCAGGAGCTCAATAAATGTCTGTCAAATCAGAGAAAGAATAGTTATAAAATCCATGCCTGTTGTGCACAGTCCCTTTTTTTGTATTTGAAACTTGTATTTTTTGCCTGATAAGAGAAAAAAGGGGAATTCCCTGATGGTCCAGTGGTTAGGACTCTGCGCATTTACTGCCGAGGGCATGGGTCCGATCCCTGCTCCAGGAAATAATATCCTGCAAGCCTAGCTGCACGGCCGAAAAAAATAGAAAAAAGATTCCCGTAAACCACGATGTATCAAATAATGGCTCAATGGCACAGAGTCCCCCCATTGTGGGCCCGCCTCCCAGCCCCCCACCGTCTCCCACGCCAGCCACAGGGAAGCCACCTCAGTCCCATAAACAGACCACGTGCTCTGATGCCTCCACACTTTGCATGCACTGTTCCCCACCCGTGGGGCAGCCCTGCCTGAGCGCCTGGTGTCTGACCAGCTCCTCACAGCTCTTCACCAGCCTGTTTAATGGTTAGACGTTGAGTTACTGTGACGGCAGGTCAGGTGATGAGCTGTCTCATTTGCTGCCCCCGCCTGCAGCCCCACCTCCTACCAAGGGCCGGAGGAGGCCGGTCAGCAGCTGCCTCCCCCGCCCTGCTCTTGAAGACTGAGGTCTGCATCCCTGTCAGCAGACAGGCAGTGTGGGGACAGGAAGAGGAATTCTCGGGGGGTGCGCTGACGGCCACTGGCATGAGCTCTGCCCACATCCTGGGAGGCACCCCAGGGCCGAGGGATCACTGCCTGTAGCATCACAAAGTGGGCAGGTTCTGGGGATACCCCCGACTCCCCAGGGGGCACACTGCGAGGGGCGATGCCTCAGTGAGGAGCTTGTGACCCCAGCAGGTACCTGCTGAGGGCAGAGGTGGCCTGTGCCCCGAGGCAGGAGAGAGGGTGCCAATGGCGCCAACACGGACAGAGGGTCACTGGGGACCCCCACAGCCACCCGAGGCCGCACATGGCAGGTCTGTGTGCCCCATGTGGGCTGAAGCGTGTCCCCCAGAATTCCTATGTTGAAGGCCTGCCCCAGCATCTCAGAATGTGACTGTGTCTGGAGATGGGTCTTTGGGTTGGACCCTAACCCAGTCTGACCAGGGTCCTTGTAAGGGGAAATCTGGCCACAGACACACAGAGGGACTAACAGATGGGGACACAGGGTGATGAGGGCATCTACACGCCATGCAGAGGCCTCTGGAGAGAGACCACCCGGCCGACACCTGGGTCTCAGACTTCCGGTCCTCAGAACCGTGAGGAGTCAACCCCATGCTCTGCTCCCAGCCTGGGGTCCTTTGCTACATCGGCCGGATCCCCCACAGCCTGCCTTCCCCCGCTGTGAGGGAGTCCTGGGTGGCCCCTGAGGGCAGGGCAGTGGTGGGAGGGTCATCCGGCCCTTTAACCAGGGGTCAAGCCCAGACTGTCAACTGGCATTTTTCAACTGTGGTATAATTGACACATAACATTAGTTTCAGGAGCTCAACACGATGATTCCATCTTTATGGACATTGTGAAATGATCACCACAGTAAGTCAAGGTAACATCGTAAACCACACAGTGACCAGAAAAAAATCTACCCTCAGCCACGTTCCCAGGTGCCCCACGAGGCAGGAGGCCCCTCAGAATCAGCAGCAGCAACATCCTGCAGTGTGGAGACCTTTAACGACACGCTGCCCCACCCCCCACCCCACCCCCCGGCTTCGGGGGGAGCCGTCCAAAAGCTTCCTCTCCATTTGCTGAACTCAGAAAATGTCTTTCCAGAAGGTCTATGAAAACATTCCGCTTCGGGGCTGCCTCCTGCGTGAAGATGGGAGCAGCCTCCGGCTCACTCTCCTCGAACTTTCCTTTCTTCCCTCCCTCCGTCCCTTTCTTTAGACGCCAGGGCACCCAGAGCAGCTCTTTTCCTGCCCGACTCCTTTTCTTGGCTCAAACCACCTCCACCGCACAGGATCAGGAACAGCCCTACTCAGATGGTTTTCAGAAAGAGGCAAATTTTAAACAAAACCTTTATGAAAGGAAACAGCGGTGCCTACAACTCAACCCCATCCTTGGCCTCCACCCACAGAATGACTCCGTAACCAGGCCCAACTCACTCAGGCTGTGATGGAGTAACCCCTCACCTCCCACCTCCTCCAGTGATCCGCACTAAGAGGCGTGAGGCCTCGCCTTGGCGCCTCCGTCAAAAGCACCACGGCCAACCCGGCACACGGGGAAGTGGTGCTCATTCCCTCCATCCCACCTGCAAGACGAGTGCGATGAAACCCACACACCCTAGGTGACGGTTGGACTGGTTCCGAGTAGCTTTTTAGGGTCTCATTCTTAAATATGAACTGCCAAGACCACCCAACATTTGAGGAAAAGTCTTTAAAATTATGGAACAGGATAAAAACAAACCAAAAGTGGACCTAAAAGGGAACTAGATACAATGCAAGGAACAGTAGAAAGTGTCAAAAAATTACAGTTTCCTCAGAAAGAGATTACATCCAGGAAAAGAGAACAAAATGCAACAATCAAGGTACAAACAGAAGAAAGAAAATTTAAAATAATCGCTAACACAACAATTGTAAATCAACTATACCTCACCTAAAAAAAAAGTTGCTAAGATGCTTTAAAAATCAGTAAGAGTTTACTGAAGGGAATGAGCCTGCAGAGTAGAACCAACACATCACCTGCCCAACGAACAGAAAACCGTCTAAATGGAGAGATGACACCAAAGCTTCCAGGGAGGAAATCAGGTCACACATAGGGGACTGGGCTTCTTCTCATGCTGGAAGGTAGAAGCCAGGGGAGCAACTCCTTCAAACTTCAGCAGGAAAATGACATCCAATCCACAGTTCTATACCCAGCCAAACTACCAATTCCGTGTCATTTAAAAGCATTTTCAACATTTTAAGTCTCAGGAAACCCACTTCCCATGTGTTCTTTTGTCAGGATGGTACTGGAGCAAATACGCTACCAAACAAGCGTGTCACCCAAGAAAAGAACACACAGAAGCCAGAAAACAGGACTTCTGTTACAGGACAAAAAGGCAGGACGCCAGCCCAATCTGTGCAGAACAGTAGGCGCCAGAACAGACAGTGTCTGATTCTGTGGAAAACTGTACTGGGAGGCATTTCACAGAGTCAAAGGGTGGAGAAAGAAGCTCAGATCAAACTGAGCAGTTAAAAAGATAAGATCATTATTAAACCTCAAGAAAAATAAGAAGGGCCAATACACTTGTTGGCCCAGCAATAAACAAATGTACATGGTGATAACCATTATGGCTTGGCCAGTTGCACACTGCACCAGGGTTTGTAAATGCAATTGAACGGGACATGGCCACACCCGTCTGCTTACACCCTTTTTGGCTGCTTTTGCTCTGTGACTGCAGAGGTGAGTCACCACAGAGACTGAATGGCCCACTTACTATCTGGCAACCTTACAGAAAAAGCTTGCCAAGCCCTAGATCACAGGAAATGTCCAATAACTATTTGCAGGGGTAGGAGGGAAGGGGAAGAGGGTAGAGATGAACTGAAATGATCACCTGCTGTGAGGCTGGACTCTGGTTGCCTGCACGATGTGGGGATGGGCTGGGAAGACGAGAAACCATTTTTTGTTTTAAGCCTTTTTAAGAGCCATTTGATTGTTCAAACTATGTTTGAGTATTGCTTTGATATACCAAAAAAAAAAAAAGAATTTTAAAACAATTGAACAGAACTTACTGAGATTTAGAGCAGCAAAGCCCATGTTCTTCTGGGGTCTCGCCTGCTGCAGCCCTGTAGCTGCCTGAATGCCTGCAGTACATGGAGTTCGGGGGCTGAGCTGGCTGACCACGCTCCCAGGCCCAGCGCGCTCCTCCTCCTGGGTCTTCACTCAGCCTGGTACCCCCACCCTGGTTCAGGAGGGACAGTCCTCCAGGGAATAGGGTCTACTGTCCCCGACCCTAGAGACTAAGATTATCCCCCTTCCCGGCTCCCACCCACCCCACCCCAAGACCAAGCGGCAGGAGGGAGCAGTTTGCAGTAATGAGCACCCCCTGCCCCAGCCCAATCCTGCTGTTCCAATGCATGGTCCTGGTCATGGGCCAGACCTCCTCTCACCCAGGCTACCGGGTCCACACCCCACCCACACACCCCCTGCTTCCCAAACCGCCTCGGCCAGCTTTGGCCAACAATGCCAGAAAGGATGCTGACCCAACTGCCAACTCCAGACGCACACATGCCACCGAGGGCCTAGGCCCCTCTGAAACCCACCCTTAGGCCTGGGGCAGGAAGATGTCCACCCCAGCTCCCACCCCCCCAGGTCCTGGAAGCACTGGACAGAGAAAGGAAAGCAGTTTCTCATTTAGCAAGAGAACAGCCAGAGAACAGAGGCCTCACACAAGTTTTCAATCAAGCTTTTAATGAAAAGATCATAAAATAACAGTTTCTCATCACTGTACATTAAGACTGCACGCTTCTGAATGGAGAGATCGGTGAACTGCTTTACTATGACACTTGAGGGTTGCATACCTGCAGCTCTGACCTGAATTTATCCAAATTCTCGAGGGAAGTGAACTCAGTGTGATGACTGACAGTGGCGGTGGCCAGTACAGGAGTGCGATCGTGGTCCCCCCTTCCGGGGAAGGGCGTGTAGCAGGACATGATCCCTCTTCCAGTTCCCATTAAACAAAACAGCTATAACCCCATCCCTCCCCTCCCCCTCGAGGTATTTGTGAATGGGCCAGTGCCCAACCTAGGGTCCCTCAACGGGGGAGGGGGAAAGCAAATGATGGGTGGGGGACAGAGAGGTTCCCCTCAGCACCTGGCCCCACAGGGCCCCGCCAAGTGGAGGGGGGGAGCCCTGGGGATCCTCTCTGCCCTGAGTGAGGTCTGTTATGCAGCATATTTGAGGTCAATAAATTACAGCAATAAATAGCAAGGTGAGGTAGGGGGAGGGGTTCCCGGTAGAAAATTAAAGTGGGGTGACAAGCCCGGTGGGGGATGGGTGGTCCTAGGCAAGGGGTCCCAGGCAGCCTCAATTCCCACAGCGTACACCCACCCCGATTTGGAATGTCAGACTGAGGCTCTGGTCAGGCCCCGCTCCACAACCCCTTCCTGGCATCGGGTTCACAGGTTCAATGATGCCCAACCTGGCTCTGGGGAATAGCGAGGGCCTTGGTCCCTACAGGGGGCCGGTAGGGCTGGGATCCCTGGTCTGTTCTGAGGCCTGGCGCCTCTGCTTTCGCCCCCACAAGCCAAGGGGACGGGACGGATGCGGCCGCCTCTGCCCTGATCCCTGCCCTCCCGGCTGCCCAGGCCTCACCCTGACTCAGGACGGCCGCGGGGAGGGCGGCTGGGGTCCGCCTGCCCAGCCAGCCCGCCCCGATCGCACTCCTGCATACGGCCAGTCCAGTGAATACTGACGGGTGGGTGTGGGGGCGGGGGCGGCGGACAGCCCAGAGCCCCCAAGTGGCGACCAACGGTAACACACACGGCTGTGTGAGGTTCTGAAAGTCCGTCTGTGTCCAGATTGTTCGTTTCACAGGCTGAGGTGTATGGCTATGCTGCAAGTCTCTGAGATTCGTATTTGCTTAAAGGTTCATCTTTTCTTCTTTACCTTTTTTGCAATCCTGGAGGAGCCCCGGTGGCGGGCTCGGTCTGGCGGGAGCGTGCGGTGGTGGAGCCGTCTACCGCTCGCTCGCCCCAAGTCTGAGAAATAAATACATTCATCACTGCACAAACATATTGATACAAAAACAACACTGTTCAGAGTGTTTGCACCGTCTGTGTAGGTAAGGACCGGCCCAGTGAGCCCCTCCCACTGCCGGGGTGGAGGTGGGGGTCCCCAGGGGGGCGGGGACCCGCTGGAGTCGACGGAGCTGTGCAAAGGTCCTGGCTTTTTGGCTTGAGAGGGACCCTCACATCAACCCACCCAAGGGTCGCAGGCAGAGCAGCGGGATGGGGGCGCACATCCATCCCAGGGCCCAAGCCCAGGCTCAGGTCCTGTGGCCAGAACTGACAGCCACCCCTACTAGCTGGCTAGCTGGCAGGACCACCACAGTCTAGCCAGGAGGCCTGGGGGGCGGGTCAGCACGGGCCCAAGCTCTTTGGTGCCAGCTGGGCTGGGAGAGGCCCGGGCTGGGAGGAGGGCTCAGGGGCCTCCACGCCTGCCCCGGCCCCACGGCGGCCCCTCTGCCCGTGAGCCATTCCAGGGCCTACTCAGAAGGGGCTCCGGCGGGAGGTGGGGTTCACTGGGACTGGCCTTTTATCTGCTGAGGTCTGAAACTGTAAAAGTTTATGTAAACAATGAGATAAATATATTAGTATCTTTTTTCTGAGCCCATTGAGGTTCCATACGCATTCAAAATGTGCTTTGGTTTAAAAAATAGGTTTTGTGAATTTGGATGTGAGCTTTTTTCTTTTTTTTGTTGTTGTTGTTTATCCTCTTTCCTACATGACATCTGCTATTTTCTGTTTCCTGTTTCTCCGAAACATTCAGGAATTAAGTGACTAAAGCAGAGAACTGTAAGCCGCCCTTGGCCTCCAACAGCCTAATCTCCTGGTGAGGCTCTAACACACGTCCATGCACACACTCACAAGCACACATTCCACATGAAACCAAAGGAAAAGGAAAACAAAACCAAGTGTTGTGTTAACCCCGCCCGCCCCACAAACCCTTAAAGTCTTAAATAGGAAACTAGTGTTTTGCTTTCTTGTTAAAATACAGAGAAGGCTCGATATATGATACAATACTCAGGTGGGTACAATACTACGTCGCACGAAGGTCGTCGAGTGAGGGCCTCTGCGCCCAGTCCCTGAAGCTCTGCCATGAACCACCTGCTTCACCGGGGGCCACGCCCAGGGGCGTGTGTGCAGCTCCCGCTACAGACTTCTGTCGTGTGGCTTAAGTGCTGACGGAGTAGGGGGGTCGGGAGAGCAGAGGCGCTGGAGGGGCCCCCGCCTGACTTGCTGGAACACAAGTCCCCAGAGGGGAGAGGAGCAGCCCGAGGCCGGGGGTACCCCAAGGGCTCAGCAGGGCCCCATGTGGCCTGCGTGCCCTCACTCCCAACACCCACCACTCGGGTCCCTGAACTCAGGCTCTGGTTTCAGCTGGAGGGTCTCTGGAGGGGTGGAGGGTGGGGGTAGGGGACGACTCCGGAATTTTTTGGTCTGAACTTAAAGTAGAAAAAAGAAAAAGAAATGAAAACATGAAGCAAAACGAAGAAGATAAAGCCGCTGGTCCAGCCCTGTGGCTGCAGTAGGCTGAGGACAGTGGTGCCGACCTCTCGACCTTGGCCTGGCCTTGTGAGCATGGCTCTAGGCCCATGGAGGTGTCTGAGGCTGGTGGAGAGCCCAAGGCGAGAGGTGAGGGTAGGGTGGGATTCAGGGCTGAGCCCATGGGTGGCAGCCAGCCTCTCCCCAGACCGCCCAGAGATGCCAAAGCAGAACAGGTCCCCACCCTGCCAGGGGGGTGGGAGAAGATATACACATCCCTGTGGTCAGCCCCTCTGCACTGGTCAGGTAGGGGCTGCTGCTCTCCCGAGGTCAGGCTCTTGCAGGCCCAGGGGACAGGATGGGGGGGGCTCACTTCCGCCCCGTCCTGGCCTGGCCGGGAGCCTCCAGGAACTTGTCCCACTGTGTGGCTCCCGTCTCCTGGCACCTGGTCCTGTGCCGGGGGCTCCCCAGGGGCTGGAGCACCTATACCCCCACTCAGGCCCAGATGAGAGGCAGCTCGGGCTCCCTGACGCCCAGCAGCACACTCAGAACACCTTCAGGGTGGCCAGCTGGCCACACGCGCACAGAGGAAGTACAGGTGCCCCTTCTGAGAGGGGGCACAGGTGGGGGGCCCAGGAGGGCGACAGAAGGGAAACACAAGCGTCACGGCCACAACTGCCATCACCAACCAACGTCCTGTTCTCACAAATTCAAGAGGTAGCAAAAGGTCAGAAGTCTCTCCACCTTGATGGGCAAGGAAGGAAGGAAACGCGACATGAGTCCACACGTACCGCGCACACCACACACACGGAGAAAATGGAAACGCGTACCAACGTCCTGGCACCGCGGCCAGCCTCCCCCCGCCCCCCACCAACCCCAGACCTTCCAGTTCCAACATTCACATACACGTTACACGGGGTTTTCTCTTAATAAAAAACAAGTACCTCTAAACAAAGAATATTCCTCAGAAACTATGGGAAAAGCACTCTCTCTCCTGAGGCAGCCGAGGCAGGGCTCGGGGCCCAGGGAAGCCTTTGGCCAAGAAGGGCTTCTGGGGCCTGGAGGGTGGGCGCCCAGCCCACAGTCGGGCAGGGGGGGGTGGCTGCCCTGGTACATTCAGTCTGCAGACCCAGGCTCAGCCCCGAGGGGCCGGAAGGAAAATAAACTCTTGTTGGTTTTGGTTTAAAAAACAGAATTCAAAAAGAAAAAAGGAACAGATCAGTAGGAATAACAGCCACACAGGCCCAGAGGGCTCTTTAGTTGTGGAGAGGTAGGCGGTGGGGGCCCCTGACTGTCCCAGCACCAGTGAGCGGTGACCCCTGGCTCGAGGAGGGAGGGCGCTGTCTCCTCCCTCTGGCACCGCTCCCCGCAGAGCCAGGCTGGCAGCACAGACACCCCGGCCGCAGCAGCCCTGCTCCCCGCAGCATGGAGGGAGGCCCCCACTCCCCCTGCTCCAACACAGCCTGCGGGACACCCCCCGTGACCCACTCCCGCAGGCCCCGCCGTGGCCCTCACGGGGAACTGGGCCGGGCAGGATCAGGAGGCAGACGGCGCAGCAGCCACATGCACTCGGGTTGGGTGCTGGCTGCCCGCTTCTCCCCTTGGTACAGACTGTGGATTAAAGCTCTGGGCGGGGTGGGCTGCACCAGGAACTGCCCCACACCCGGGGCCTGGCCACTGTGCCCCTTCTTTCCTGGGTGCCCGCAGGCCAACAAGTGTCTTTGGCTTCTAGGAGGGGGAGGTGTGCATGCGCAGGTGGCTGATGAGGTTGCGCTGCTGCGTAAACTTGCCCCCGCACAGCTGGCACTCGTAGGGCTTCTCGCCCGAGTGCACGCGCATGTGCTCAGTGAGGCGGTACTGGCGGGTGAAGCGCATGCCGCACTCGTCACAGGCAAAGGGCTTCAGGCCCAGGTGGCTGCGCATGTGGCGCGTCATGGTGCCGCGCTGCGTGAACATCTTGCCGCAGATGTTGCAGGGGAAGGGCCGCGTCAGCCAGTGAGTCTTCTCGTGCTGCCGCAGAGTGGCTGGGTCCTTGTAGGTCTTCTCGCAGACCGAGCACTTGAAGGGCCGGGGCTCGGCTGCGTAGGCCGCGCTGGGCGCTGACAGGTCCTCGGCCTCCTCCTCGGCGCCCCCGCTGCCTGTCTCATAGGCACCCTCCTCCTTGATGAAGAGCTCCTCCTCTGTGTGCGTCTCCACGTGCGCGTTGAGCTGCTCGGAGCTGGGGAAGCCCTTAGCGCAGGGGATGCACACATACAGGTTGTCCCCATAGGACACCGTCTCATAGCCCTCCTGCCGGTACATGTAGTGGGCGCCGGCATGGCCGCTGCCGCCCTCGCTCCCGCTTTGCCCACTGTCCTCACTCCCATCCTTGCCGTTCTCCTCCTCCTCCTCCTTGCAGGGGTATGAGGGCTCCCCGTAGGGCCCGCCCGCCACCGCATTGCTGGCCAGGATGCCGTTGGGAACCCTGTCCCCAAGCCCTTCAGCCTCCTCCCCTGGGCAGGGACCCTTCGGCGCTGCTTCCCTCCGCTCAAAGGGGGAGGCAGCCACGGGCTCCTTCTTGGCCCACTCCTTCTTGCGGGCCGAGTGCCGGAGGCTCTTGCGGGGGGGCTGCCCGCCCGGCCCCTCCAATAGGCTCAGGGGGTTGTCCTCGGCCCCCTCCAGATCCATGGGCTCACTGGGGTTGCCCCCCAGCTCGGCGTAAGAGGCACTGTTGGCGACGGGAGGGGCGGAGGCCGAGAGGGGTGAGCCTTGCTGACTGTCACTCAGCTGGGCTGGGTCGTCGGGGGTGAGGGGGGGCCCGGGGGTGGCGGGGGGCAGCGGGGGGCTTTTCTTGGACAAGTCCAGGCCCAGCTCCTGCTCGCAGCCCCCACCACTGCCATTGGTGCTGCAGCCACCCAGGCCGGCCTCCCCGCTGGCTGGACAGACCGGCCGACCCAGGCCGTGCGCGCTCTCCTGGCTGGAGCCGCCCAGGAAGAGCTCCTCATCGGAGCCTTTGGCCTGGGGGAGCTCCTGGGGGGTGTGGGCCCCCTTGCGCCCGTCCACGAGCCCCGGATACCGGGCCTGGATGACAGAGGCCGTGGACAGCCGCTGGCCGCGGGGTGGCCGCCCCAGGCCGGCCCCACCCCGCCCGGAGCCAAAGGGTTTGCCAGCTCTCTTGAGTTTGCGCCGGCAGAGAGCTGCCAACTCGGGCAGCTGGAGGTAGCTGGCGGCGGTGAGGAGCGTGCTGAAGTTGGGCTCGGCTGGCTGGTCACTGGGCAGCAGCTTGCCGGTGTAGATGAAGTCCAGGATCTGCTGGAACACCGTGGAGCTGACCATGTCCGTGTCCAGGTTGATGAGGTTGTCGTGCAGGACCAGGGACTTGAAGTAGATGCTGCTGGCGGCCAGCACGTTCTTGTGGGCCCGGAAGATGGAGTTCTCCACCATGATGATGACGTCACACAGGAAGCCCTTGGTCCGCTGCTGGTTCAGCTGCAGCAGGAGCTGCTTCGAGTGGCTGGGCAGTTCCATGTCGGGCCCCATGTCCCCACGCCCTGCCCACACGCACCACCTGCGGGCAAGAACAGGTACGCGTGTGCATCAGCGGGGGACCCTCCTGGGGTCCGGCACCTGGGCAGGGAACTCACGCCACCCAGGCTGCCTGAGAAGGGGGGCGGCACCAGCCCATCTGCAGACTTGAAAACACAGAGGACAATGCACATGGTGGCAGGCAACGAAACTGGGATTTGAACTTGGCCCAAGGTATCATCTCCGCACTAAAGGAAGCCAACCACGTGCCCAGATGGGACCCAAAGGTCTTTGGCCCGTCTTTGGCCTCATAGACCCAAAGGCAGGGATCTATGAGGTGCTGGGTGGCTGGACTTCTCACGTGGGCATGCAGCTTCCCAGCTTTCGAGACAAGCCAGAAATCCAGGTTTTCAGGTGAAATCACCCCATGCAAAATGAAGCTTCTTTTTCCTTAAATACCACGTGGGCCAGATCAAACATGCAGCCTCTGGTCTGCGACCTCTGCTCTAGGCTGGGTCTCTCTCCAACAACCCTAGAGGCTTCCCAAACTCTGAGGTTTACCAGCATCACTTGACACTGCAGCCCAGCTGCCACCCCCACCCCACAAGGCCTTGCCCCACCACAGGCACTGAGCACCCATCCCCCCTACCCCCTGCCTGGGCCTCCAGGTGCTGAGAAGAAAAGGCAGCCTGGCCAAGCCCTGGCACCGCTGGGCCCCAGGGACTTTCTGGGCAGGGCAGGCAGTGCTGTCTGAGCCTGGGAAACTCGCCAGACTGGCACAGATGCTAACTGATGTCACTGAGGAAAACACATGCAGAGGAATTCTGTGGTGGCTGCGTGGCAGTGTGCACAGGGGTCTCTGGGAGCAGCGTGCCCCAACCATGCACCCACCCCACTGGGCAGCAGGGTCACAGCGCACGGCCGTGGCTTCCCCTCTCGAAGCTCGTGCCCTCCCAAAGGTGCTCTGAGCCGTGAGGCCGACAAGGGGCTTTCATGTCCTTCTGCTCACGGCCCAACCTCGGAGAGAAATTGACTGCTCTGAGCCTCCCCCACCTGGGATCAGCTCCTACCAGGCGCCCAGCCCTGCCTCCCTCAGGACAGAGCCCGGAGGGGTTGCACCCACCTGCCTTCCTCCCACTGGTCCGTACCTGCCCTTGTTTGCAAAGACAGAGGAAAACCCCCCATGATCCTGTGCACCCCAAGGAAGACTTTGAGCACCCAATGACCACGTGGGCCGGCACTCAGGGCCTGACAGCAGGAGGCAGCAAGCACCTCAGGCCAGCTCGGCCTTGTCAGGCTGTTCCGAAGCTGGAGCCCAGATCGCGCAGAAACCAGCCCTCCGCCACTCCCTGCCCCCAGAACCAGCCAGGCAGGGACAAAGAGCCCAAGGCGCGGCCTCCACACTGGCCTAGACACCTAGCCCCAGCACCCAGGACAACTGGCAAGGGGACTAGCCGAGGGCAGGAGGTCCTGGCCTCCGAGAGCCAGTGAGTCCACAGCAGCCCTCCTCCCCAAGCCCCAGCCTCCCCTCTATGCTGCCAGCGCTGCCCGCACACAAAGGACTGCAGGCCAGGACACAGGCTGAGAGCTGCAGGCTGCCCAGAGTCCCAAGGAGGAGGAGCAAACATCCTCCCTCTGCCGCCCCCGCCCCCAGCTCCCCCTCCCTGACCTACCGGAGTGCCAGGGGCCCAGAAACCATGTGAGCAGCAGCCAGCGGGGGTGGCCTCCTTGAGCGCGTGGACTCCCTGGGGGTGCATCAATGCCTGGTCACCTGGGGAAGGGAAGACAGACAGACATGGTCACCCACAAAGGCATCAGCAAGGGGAGGGGGGAGGTGCTGGGGGACCTCGCTCCCAGGAAGGTCTGGGGGTCTCTCTGGCTGGGACGCCCAGACAGCTGGGCAAGAGACAGTGGTCATAGTGCCCACAGTCAGTCCCCATGGTAGGAAGAACGCAAATTTGGGGAGCTCGCCTGCACCCTCTTCCCACCCACCCCCACAGATTTAGGATACTGCAAGGGCTACCTAGATCTGGGGGAGCTGGTGGCAGGCACACAATTCCTGGAGGGCGGGCAGGCGTGGTGGCAGGAGGCCTGGGCAAGGCCCTTTCCAGGCTGGCCACATTTACATAACAAAAGGTCAAAATTGGAGGCGCTGGTGCAACGGGCTATTTATAAGAACCAGTCTCAACCGCTTCTGGCTCTCCTGCTCCTTTCCTTCCCTTCCCTCCGGGTCTGCTCTCCCCCCACCCCACCCCCGCCCAGAGCGCCCAGCCCCCTCCTGCCCAGCCCAGCCTGACCACATGGCGTTTGCAGGCTCGCCCTTTCAATACCAGCCCGCCAAGGCCACTGGCAGCTGCTGCCAGATGTGGGTGGGCTCCACCTGCCCCCCCCCCAGAGCTTTGGGTCCTGCGGGAGGGGGTCCTGAGGCTCCAGCTCCTTGTCCCCCACTCCAGCAGGCCTGGGCGCCCTTGGAATGGAGCCAGGGGTGGGGGAGGAGGCCTGCAGCAGCCCAGAGCCCATCCCTGCCTGCCCTTCCCCCGCCCCCAGGGCCAGGGAGGCTCAGCAGGTCCCTCAGGAATGTGACCAGACCCGGGGTGCAGGGTGGCCGGGAGGCCTCGGCTCCAGCCTGCCAGCTGTCTCTCGGCCCCAAGCACAGCTCCCCTCTTGCAGGGGTTGCTGGGGGGAGGGGGGCACGGTCAGCCCAGAGGGCAGGAGAACCAGCTCTGTAGGTCCAGCAGCCTGAGAGCGTCCACGTTTCCCCGAGGGCAGCCTGGGCCCCTCATCAGGCTCCCGGCCAAGAGAGGCCAGAGACGGAGCCAAACCCTGCCTGGGGAGGGGGGCGGAGACCACCGCAATGCCGCCGCCAGTGAGAGTGGCCCAGGAGAAAGGATGGGAAGCCACATCAGGAACCCCACCAGACCCAACGACAACCCAAGCCCCGCCCGGGCACAATGCCCACCACCTCAGCCTGGGCCAGACCCTGCAACTGGGGCTTCCTCACCCTTGTTGGAGATCAGGTCGACCAGCCTGGTCACTGCAGCCTGGAAAAGGCCCAGCGACTGACCAAGTGACTGCCCTCGAGCCTGACCTACCCGCAGGGAGGCCCAGCAGGACCAGGCAGAGCAGGCTGTGCCCTCCGCCGGGCAGGGGTGGGGTGGTGTCGCACAGAGCTGCCTGCTGGGAGTGCACATCCACCAGGAAGCTGCCCCGCCTGCCAGGCACCCCAGGCTGGGCCAAGAGTGGGTCTACATCGTGTCCATAAGCAAGGACACACCTCACCACAGGTGAGGGCCAAGACCCCTAGAAAGTGTTGCTCCTTCCCTCCCAGAGGCCTCTGCCCTCCGGCTCAACGGCGGGTGTGGGAGCAGCAAGTGCCCACCCTGGAGAGCCCACAGCAGCCAGGGAGAGAGGGCTACAAACAGCACCGTGGGGCTGGCCAGGCAAGCTGGCAGCGGGATGCCCACTGGGTACGGGGCTGGTGCTCAGCCCTGGAAGGAGCCCACCACGGGCTGGAATGAGGCTGCCGCCTGGCCCCAGCTCCTGGCACCCAGCAGCCACCTGGCAGCAGGCCCAGCAGCGTGCCAATCAGCCCCAAGGATCCCACGCCCAGCGCAGCCACACTGCCCACCCAGAGCACTGGCTCCAGAATGCCCAGGATCTTGGGCAGTGGGACAGGTCAGTCAGATGGGTGCGTGGTTGTCCCCAGATGGGCTGACCCTGACCCCGGCAAGGAAGGGGGGGAGGGGGCAGCTCTGCTCTCTTGTGAACAGAGGGGCCTGGATCACCTTCCCAGGTCTCTGTTCACAGGACGGCCAGCACCCAGCTCCCCAACAGGGCTGCTACACGGTGACGTGAGACAGGTCCTGACTGAGATCTTATTTCCTCTTCTTCCCTCCAGGCTCAGGCCTCAGAAAAGCCAGGGAGGCTGGCCCCCGCCTGGCCCCGACCCCACACACACTGAGGACAGGTCCGGGGCCTACAGAGCACATGCCCAAGGCCAGGTCCCTACAGCTGCACAGGGATCCCAGGCAAGACAAGGCCCCACCCACGTCAGGTGGTCCACATGGGCTCAGGGCTCGTGGGGAGGTCTCCCCTCCTGGAACCCACAGAGCGCAGGAGGCCATGAGAGGAGGTCTCCACATGAAAGTGGCCCTTGTTTAAGCAGGAAGCCAAGGAAAATGGCTCCAACCCCAATTCCGACAGGAGCCAATCCAACTTAGCCTGGACACCCACTGAGCCCAGAGCCTGGGTGCCAGGAAGCCTGGGCCCTCAGCCTGCTCCATCCTTTAGCCTTCAGGTGGAACCCCCTGGGGAACAGGCAGGCAGCCCTGCCTCCCTGGAGCCTGGCGGCGGGCACCCCTCCCTTCTGGAGACAGAGGAGGGCATCCCATGCCTACCTCCAGCCCACAAGGGGGGCCCAAGCTCAGGGTGTGGTTTCACCCTTGGGTGATGCTCCCAGGAGACTGTGGGCCCCTCTCTGCAATGTCCTATCTCCCTTGGCAAGAAAGAGCACCCAAAGAACCCCCGCGCACCCTGGCTGAAATGACTCGCCCCGCCCAGCCAGGATGGAGGGTCCTGGAGAGAAGGGTGAAGACAGGAAAAAGGGGTCCCCACCCCTCTTTGGGCAGGCCTCGTCACCCAGGTCCCCGGGAACCCTGACCCCTCCTCCCTCCCCAGAGCACACTTTCCGCAGGAAGCCCAGAGCTATGCTGGGTCCCCCCCGGAAAAGTTCGCTCCCGGCCCAGCCCAAAGCACCCAATGGGAGGCTATTCTTGCTCCTTAACCACCTTCTGGCCAAAGAACAACAGCCAGAAGTCACAGAAGAACACAGGACTCTTCCAGCTGACAGCGGCGTCGGGGGGGGGGGCTGCCCAGCACCCACCGAGGGCTCCACTGGCGGTGGGAGTCACAAGGACACCAGGCCACCGCCATACCCCTAGGGGCTTAAGCACATCTGACCGTGTCATTGAGGGCCTCAGACACTCGTATCCACTGCCCCCCCAACTCTGGGCCCAGCCGACCCCTGCTGTGGCCACCTGGTGCTCCAGGTGTGGCCCCGACAGGTGCGAGCACTGCCCCTCCCTGCAGGCCAGGCCCCTCCCAGGCTGCAGGAGGGCAGCTGGAGGGCAGAGCGAGAAGGCCTGGAAGGTCCCAGCACCCAGGATCCAGAAGAGCCTAAGGCCCAGCCCCAGGTCCTCCTCACCCCATACCAGTTGGAGGGCACCCTGCCTGTGGGGAAGCCTCAGAGGTGTTCTCTCCACCTCCAGTGCCAGATAAGAAGACAGGTTCTGGGGGTTAAGCAACTTGCCCAAGGTCACAGGAGCAAGCAGGTGGCAGAGCCTGACTCCAGACTTTCCTACCCTGAGGACAGACACCTGCACCTCCTTCTCCCAGGGGCAGGGCAGGGGAGCCAGGAGGAGGGCCTCGGCCTGCAGGTCCCCCTCATCTCCCCCTCCCACAGCCTACCTCACAGCAGGCCTCACCTGGGCTACACCACCCAGGGGCAGGCCTACTCTTGGGGACCCAGGCTGTGCCCTCTCTGGCCTGCCCCTCCAGACATGGGTTGGCTGTGGGTGGGACCCACTGCTCTGGGCGAGTCCAGCGGGTAATCTGGCCCAGACCTGGATGCCGGCCAGCAGCTCCTGGCTCGTCTCCCAGACCATCCTCCTGGAAAGCAACGGGCTCCACGAATGCCAAGAGCCCTGCCCTCCTTCGGACAAGACTTCTACGAAATTAACAACTCAGTTCCATCAGCACGCTGGTGACGTGGTGATCGGGGCCTGGGGCTGGGCTTCTCCCTCAGGTCCCTGAGCAGTGCGGGAGGTGGCATCCATCCACCCCAGCACGACCTCCCTGAGTCTGCCCCCAAATGCCTGCAGCCCCGCCTTCCCACATGTGCACTCCCACCCAAGAGGCTCATGGCACCACGAGGGGAGGCCTGGCGGGGCCACAACCACAAACCCCACTCTCCAGGGCTCCAGGGCGAGCCTTGCACACTCACCTCACCCCTGGCCTACAACCCGCCCGTTACTCCCACTCCCAGGACGACCCGGGTACCTGCAGCTGGATTTCCCCTGCTGGCACTGGCACAGCTAGCTGGCTGGCACCGGGGAGGGTGCGGGGCAGGGTCACACTGGGAGGCCCCCAGCCTGCCTGAGTCTGGCCAAGAGTGTTGAGCCAGTGAGACAGGGGGTGAACTGGGGAGAGGCAGGTGAGAGTTGCCTGGAGAACAGTCACCATTATGAAAACTTCCAGACTGTGCCCACACTGCACTGCCCCCCATCCCCACCTGAAGGGGCCTGAGCTCTAGGTAAGAGGCTTGCTTGCAGCAAAAGAACTAGAGCCTGGAGGCAGGGAGCCTGTGGGAAGCTGGTGGGGCGGCACGGCCAACTGGGAGCATCCCGATCAGGCAAGGAGCAAGGAACTCCTGCTGCAGGGAGACAGGCCCTGGCAAGCTGGCTCCTGCGCCCCCAGCCCCACTTCCTACTTGTCCTGCTGGGTGTCCGGCACAGTCCAGGGACCAGTGGCAGCATCGCCCAGGGTTTTTGTTTCTTCTTTTAGTTTTTTTTTTTTTTTAATATTTGTTTATTTGGCCGTGGCATGTGGGATCTTTGTTCCCCAACCAGGGATCAAACCTGCGCCCCTTGCACTGGAAGCACGGAGTCTTAACCGCTGGACCACCAGGGAAGGCCCTAGCCCAGGGTTTTGAGAAACGCAGACAGTCTGGCCTCACTCCAGACCTCAGAACCAGAACCTGCACGCACACTGGACTGTGGGTTACAAGCTTTCTACTCCCCAGAAAGCCCGAAGCTCGGCAGGTAGTAAATGCTCAGTGATGGGTGTCAAGAGGAAGGAGGCGGCCCCAGAACTTGAGAGATCGAGGTGGCACTCTGTTACTGAGGGCGTCTTAGAGGCAGGACAGTGGCCGCGGGCGGGCAAGGGGTTCTGGGCACGGGTGGCAGGCAGAGTGCAGGGAGCCTGGGCCACCCGCTGCAAAGGAGTCACCGTCCCCCACCTACCCCGGGATACCTTTCAGGAGTCACGGAGCAGCAGCTGCCCAGCCCACGGCTCCTCCAGGACAGAGACTCCAACATCACAACTTCAAACCCAACCCTAGAAGCTCACTATGTCTTACACTAACTAAGGACTCTCAAATATTTAAAAAACAAAATAAAAATACTCTGCATCTTCTATCATCATCCCTTCGTACCAGAAGACACTTCATGACTGAAAACCAGGAAGAACCACCTCAGGGTATAGGAGTCCTTCCCCGAGAAAGCGCAGCTGACCCATCCACCCACGCAGCCGTCGAGACTCCCAGTGGCTGGCACCCAGGCCCTGTGCCCTGCCTGTAACGGCCTGGCCCTGGAATCAGAAAAACAAAACCCAAACCGGATGCCAGATGGCAACGACGGGCTTCAACTAGCTGACCAGACACTGAAAGAGGTCATCCCAGGCAGAAAAGAGAACGGTCAGACTTTAAAAAGACCCAGACTGAAGACACACAAACCCTGGGTCCCAGAAGCCATGCAGGCGTGGAGCCCCTCCAGCAGTGGGCAGGCCCCAGGGCTCAGGCCAAGCCTCGCACGGGTCACGAAGAGCTGACTGTCACCGTATCCCACGGCCTGGCTGCCTACACGGGGAGCCTCCAGCAAGCGGCTGAGCAAAGCAGCCAGACCCGAAAGGGACAACACAGCCAGTTCTGGTCAAGGTGGAAAGCAAGGGTGGGTGAGGGGAGGGATTGGGGAGTGGAGGGGGCTTGAAGGACACACGAGGGCCTTCTGTTCTGGTGTTTTCTCTCAGGATGGACGCTGGATGCGTGTCCACCTGGGAAGAGTCCGTGGCGCTGTTGCTCACAACTGCGCACACTTCTTAGGTATGACTATGATGTACTTGGCTTCAACAGGTGCACAGAAATCTTCAGGAGGGACAGCAGGGCCCGTCCCAGGCCTGATGAGCAAGCTGACCGAACCCCCAACTAATCACAACAATCCCCAGACAAGACGCGGCACCAACAGGACAGGAGGGAACCCTACAGTCCAGCCACGGACCCACAGGACACCTAATAAAGACCACCTTAAAACCTCTTATCGGGGCAGATCTGTGCCTGCCATCTGAAGGCAGCAACAACCTAATGACATTTTTAACCATCCTAGTGTCCAAGGAAGAGGGAAGGGGTCTTCAAATCCTGACAGGCATGCTTAGGAGAGGAGAGGACATTCCAAGTGCACCCAGCAAGGCACCAACAACGGCCCCAGGAGCTCCAGGCTGGACAAGGCCCTCAGGGATCGGGAGTCAAACAGAAGGATCCCTGCCCTGAGTGAAGGACCAACCCCCAAGCCCAGGGCCTCTGACCAAGGACTCAAGGAGCTAAACCAAAGATCAAGGATCAGGTTGTTTTAGTCCAAAATGGAAAAAAAAAAAAAAATCAAGTAGACACATCTTGGGCACCTACCAGTTTTTAAAAAGCCATTTTTAAGGAAAAAACTAGGGAACCGCTGTGGAAGACATTTCAACCTGTGGCTCTGTGCCTGAAACGCCTGCAGGATGGCACTTACAGAGAAGAAGTCTCACCTGTCCAGCAGGTAATGTGACGGGCCCAACAGAGGAGAGGCCGAGCTCAGAAAGGGAGTCAGACAGAGGGGCCCCCAGGACTCAAAGAAAAGTGCTCACAGAGCTTCTTCAGACGGCATCCCGGGGGCGCTTGGGAGGGCTGTTTGGCATTAAGGAACCCGGTTTAGAGACAGAAAAAATAAACAGGCTCTTCTCTGCCTGAGGAAGCAGAGCTGGGGGAGGGGGGTGAAAGCCGGGCTACTCAGGCAGCAGCAAAAACAGAAACCCTGACATTGCCCCATGATGACATGTGGGGTCAGTGCCACCTTGGAACACGACAAGGGGGGGGCCGGGGCGCAGGAACCACAGTGATGCCCAGCACTTGGGTGAGTCTCAAAAGCACAATGAGCGCCCAGCTCTATGTCCACAGAGAGCAAACCCGCTGTCCAAGAATGCGGACGAGTGTGGGGAACCGGCACACACTCGGCAACAGTTAACCCCAAATTTGGAAAAGCAGTGACATTAGGAGCGGCCCAGGGAGCAGCCCGGGGCGTGGGGGCCATTTCTTACAGGGGTGGGGGGAAGGGTGCACGCCTCCCACTCTTTACAGCCAGATGTGTGCACACGTAACTCACACCTTGTGGTTCATACTCGTGACAACCCACAGCACAGCCCAGGTCCACAAGGAGCCAACGCGCTCGGTGCGGAGAGACTAGGGTATTCCCGATCCAGGGAGGGGTTGAGCACCCCCTCCCACCCCAGGGGACCCCCGCACGCAGCCACATGGCCGGGAACAGGGCAGCACCGTGTGAACTAGGGCTTCAGGGGCCAGTCCCACAGGACATGCCCAGAAAGTGTCACTCAGTCCCAAGAGAAAGCAGCAGAAGCCAGAGCCCCTGCACCTGGGGGAATCCTCCCGACGGGAGCCACTTTGAAGGACCGTACAAGTCCAGCATGTGAATCCGACCCCCGTGGTCCCAGCTGTCAACCCTCAGTTCTCTCCTCAAACGCCAATCCCATCAAGTCACTCTCCTGCTTACAGCTCTCAATGGACTCCCGGGGCTTGGATAAAGTCCACACCTGGGCCGGCCCATGGAGGGCTTCCAGAGGGCCAGGCCACCCCTCCACGCGGCCCCCACCAGTCAGGCCCGGGTGCCCCCTCCTCAGCGAAGCCACCCAGCACTTCTCCCCCCACCCAACATCAGCACTAGCTGCCCAGCTGCCACCCAATAGGCTCCTGGGGCCAGGGACCTTGCGTCCCACTAGCCTGACGGCCACAGCTGCTCCAGCCATGCAGGTTTGCTAGGGGAGCAAATGCCAGAGGGGAGAGGCAGGGCTGAGGGGACAGGATGGGGTGGGGAGAGGGGAGGTGTAAAGGAGGATGCCACCCGCCCGCCGCCCCAGCCCTAGCCCACCGGTCAGAAACTGTTGTCCACATTCTTGAAAACTAGGAAGGACCCCCAAAGAACTCTTTGGTGGCTTGTATGCTACTCTTCTATTTACTGTGTTAGAAAAACTGGTAACTTAAAAAATATTTACTTGATTTAAAATTATCAACAATAAACCCATTTTATGTTAACATAAATGATGTTTTTATGGAGGAAAAAAACTATCCCAAAAGAAAAGAAAATCAACAAGAAGGGTGGCACTGTTTCACATTTTTGCAAATGTCTTTAACGCCTGGCTGAACAGACGTAGCTGGATCCTCACATCTGCCCTGCGTTCAGCCAGTGAGGATGCGTAGTTCTGACTGAAGTCTGTGGAGAAATCCAACCTCACACAGACAGATGGGAGGGGTATTTTACCCTTTTCAGATAATGGTGGCTATTCTTCCTTGTTATTACACTTAAACTCAACAAGTGGTAGGTTCTTAAAAGGTGCAATGTAGACTCTGAAATTGTATCGGTGACTAATTCATATCTGGTTACACAAAAATCCAGTGGCCTACCCTGCACTCACATCCACCCAGGATTTTGCAACACTGAGCGCTAGTCATTCAGAAAACAGTGGTCCCGAGTCAATCACATCTTCCCACTGTTGTCAGACTTCATTATACGACACCAAAACCCGAGTGCTTCCATCACAAGAGGTCTCAAGTCAGGCTCGCAGTGAAGGACAGTGGTTCCCAAAACTGTCCCTGTCCTCTGCTGGCTCTATGGCTGGCAAAACTGTCACCTGTTTTCCTTCCCATGGTAAGGTTCACTTTGCTCATTTGAGAAAAGGTCTGACCAATTCTCCAAGTCTGAACAACCACCTTGCCTGTCAGCCCTTCTTTCAAGTAAAACTAACATTCCATGAAAAAAAGCAGCTCGCAGACACTGCTGTTCCTGGAATGACGTCCTGCTTCGGTGTGAGGCAAGAGAATCCACCGGGTCCTCCCCAGCTCACCACAGAGAACACTTAACATGTGTGTCCTCCAGGGTCAAGACTCACCACTGGGTCACCTGCACGGCCTCCCTGGAACAGCATGAGGAAGACCAGTGGTCCCAGCTCGAGCACCCAGGGCTGGAGCATGCAGTGTGCACCTCGGGCAGGGCTGCCCACCACGTCTTCACACCGATGATGTGTCAGTGCGGGGACAAAGGCCAGTAATGTCTAAGTATTTTGAAGAGTCCTGGGAATCCCCAGGGGTCTGCAAACCACTCTGAGAACGGCTGACAGCCGTTACCGCAAATATTTCTACCAACCCATTTTACAGGCAAGGAAAATGAGGCACGGAGAGGTCTGGTCTGGCACCTGGAGGAAACAGGCTTGACATCAGAGTCCTCTTCCCCCAAAATCACAGTTGTTCACCAAATGCTGAAATCCCAGGCAAAGGGCCACACCTGAGAGTAAGGAATTTCAAAGAAAAGAAAGGAAATGCCACTTTAAATGGCCTCCAAAAACACCCTTAGAGGCAGGGCCGGCAGAAACCACTGTGGGGCCTCCAAGACCTGCTAACTAGAGGCGGCAGTGTTGCCTGAGCAGGCGGGCGGCTGCAGGCTGCGGACTGGGTGCTCAGCCCCAGAGGCGGGCAGAGTGGAGGCAGGGAGGGGTCTCGGGAAGCAGGTGTGCACCGCCTGCCCACGGCACCAGGCCAGCCCCACTGCCCTTATCAGCGTCAACATGCATGGAATGTGGGACTTTGGAAACTATCCCCTCCCCTGCCCGCACCCCTCTGGGGCTCGAATTCACCTACCACAGCCACAGGGCAAGCCGAGCCCACGCCCAGCACCCCCCCCCCACCTGCAGCCTCGTGGCAGCGGCTTGCTGGTGGTGGCCCAGGGCCCCTCCCCTTGCAGCCCAGCGGGGATTGCCCAGACCCCCAGGCCCCTCTGCCAAGAGACAACCCCACACGCCAGAGGGAGACCCCAGCTGGTGCCCCCTATGCTGAGAGAACACCAAAAGGAGGACCCAAGCCTGGTTTTGAGCTCCGGGCTGCCCAGCCCTGCCGCCAGCCCCTAGGCCCTCCTGGAAGTGGGAGCACACGTCCAGGCCTCCAGGGGCAGAAGGGAAGAGCCACCACAGTAAGGGGTCCTCTCCGCCCCCGAGGCTTGGGGAAGGGGCCTCTCTCAGCTCCAGAACCAGACCCCCGGGCTCTGTCTCAGGCAGCCGTCTGCCCCCCACTCAAATGAAAACCCGGCTGCCCTCAGGCTCAAGCCCTGCTCAGCGGCAGGAGTCCACACGCGTGTCCAATGCACCCTCGTGCGTGTGTTGCATCGTGGTTACCCTACTCCTAGACTTTCTCCACCACATCCCAGCAGAAGGACTCTAGACCAAGTGCGTAACCTCTCCAGGCCACTCACACAGCAGGGACTGAGAAGGCAATCGGGACTGCCCAGGTGTGTCCCACCAGGCCCAGCCCGGGATAGGATCC
Organism: Globicephala melas; assembly: GCF_963455315.2. Taxonomy (NCBI): domain Eukaryota; kingdom Metazoa; phylum Chordata; class Mammalia; order Artiodactyla; family Delphinidae; genus Globicephala; species Globicephala melas. The sequence goes on from NC_083326.1 coordinate 63,835,267, forward strand.
TGAAAGGGAAGGCCCAGCCCTCTTGTGCTACCTCCCCAGCATCCCATCAGGAGCTCTGTGGGAACCATCCTCCTCCCAGTTTGCAAGCAGAGCTGCCGGAGCACCTGCTGGAAAGAAACCATCAGCCCTTTTCTACCAAAGGGGTCCCAGGGAGGGGCGGGGTGAAGAGGCCAAACACCTGAGACAGGAATCCACCCCCAGGACTACTCACTCTCAAGGGAGAACACATGGGTCCGTCTACCAAGATGTGCGCAGGCCAAAAACAGTGACAGAGGACACCCTGACTGCCCCGGACCACCCCTCCCCCAACTGCCCAGCCCAGACCACTCAGTCCCACTCCTGCCTGGCCCCAGGCCAGGTTGCTCTTCCTGCACCTCCCCCCAGGACACCAACCAGGCCCATTCCAGACCTCACCACGCCCAAGGGCCTTGCTGCTCTCCTCCCTCGTGCAGTAAGCTGCCCAGAGCAGGCGGGGGCTGTCTTGTGTCCTGGCTGCCCTCAGACGTGAACTAAGCCCCAAGACAGCCCATTGTTCTGTCCCAGCAGAGGAGGTTGGGCTGGGCTGGCCATACCTTACCTGAAGCCCCACCTCCAGTGCCCCTCCCAGCCCTCACCCCACCTCCTGGCCCCTTGTCAGTAGTTCCCTCACACACCTTACCCACGTAAATAACCTCAGGGACCCATCTCTCTCTCCCAGGTACCCTGAGGTCAAAGAGAAAAAGAAGGGGAAAGATACAGGTCCCAGGGGTCCCCAGCTGCAGCCACAGTGGGCTTGTTAGGGAACCACGAGGAACTCCAAGGTCACTATGCCTGGGCACAGAGACCAACCAGGGCCCAAGAATGCAACCAAGAGACCAGGGCAGGCAGTCCCTTAAAGTCAAGCAGGAGCAAGAGTCCTGGGGTCAAGAGCAGCAGGTGTTTCCCGGGGGACCTCCTAGGAGACGCCCCCTTAATACTCACCAGCCTGGGGTCCCTCCCACTGCCACCCCAGGAAAAGGGACCATGAAAAGGGTGAGCCCCCTCTGCACATGATGCTTCTCCAAGACCCTGGTACCTAACAGAAGCCGCTGGCTCGCTCTGTAAGCACAACCCCACCGGGCAGTCTGTGACCACCCTTGCTGGTCTTTGTGGACTCACCACTCCCTGATTCTATTATCAACACAGCTTTATTCCTGCTAAAGCAGTTGGCTGCACATTGGATTCATTTTAAAAACCTTAGGAAGCATAGATGGCTGGGCCCACCCTAGAGGTGGGCCGGGCTGGGCTCCACCAGCTCCAGGTGATCCTGATATGCAGAGGTAAGAACCAGGGCACCATCAGGCAGGCCTCCACCAGGCAGCACGGGGAACAGCACACACACTGGAGGTCAGTGTGGAGCCCATGCTCATCACAGGGTAAGTTCCCTGTGTCCACATGGGGCAGACACTGAGGCTCCAGGCCCCACCCTCCCAGCCATCAACTCTACTCTCCCTTCTCATTCACTCTGGGAACAAGAATTCACCAAGAGCTTACCATTAGCTTCCAAAGCAGCGCAGGCAAGGGAACTGCAAAGGCCATGGAACAGTCCTGCCCCTTAAAAGGCCTATAACCAGGTTGAGGAAGAGGCCAAGGGGCTGCGACCCCAGCATGGGGAAGGGAGCAGCACCTCCAACCACCTGTGTGTATGTGGGGGGGGCTGTGCCCAAGGCACTGGAGCAGCCCCTCCCCACATTCACCTGAACACCCTCGCCCCCCCTCCCCCGCAAGGTGCTGCTGGGAGAGAAACCCGAAGCGGCAGCAGCATCCTGGACCAGTGTGCACAGTGGCCACAGCCATGCCAGAGCCAGTGGCCTCTCCAGGCCCACAAGAGGTCAACTGCCCACCTGGAAGCCCCCCTCCCCAGCCAAGCCCAAGCCCCACCTTTCCTTAGGGGCCCTCAGAATTCCCACAGAATGGAAGGGGAGAGCCTCGGGAGCCCCAGGAGCCAAGCCGCCTGCCCTGCCGTACCCCACCCTTTTCACCCACACACTCAGAGAAGGTGGACCCCCGACAGGAAACAGGCACCCACCCTGCCAACACGCTCAGCAGCAGGGGACCCTCGACAGGACCTGCTCTAACCCCAAGGCCACGCTCCCCCACCCCTCCACCCACCCACACAGGGCAGGCAGAGGCGGGGCTCTGAGCCTGGCAGTGTCTCAGGGTCCCTCTCCCCACAGTCTGGCCACACCCTCCCAGACTGTGCTCCCTCAGCAGAGCCCCCCCGGCCCCGGGCCTTCCCTCCTGGACTGCGCTGGGGTCTGGAGTTGACACCCAGTTTTCCCCTCCTCGCCAAGCGCGCTGGGGGCCCACTCGCAACCCGCACCCCACCCCCACCTGCTTTTCTGGCTTTGCCACTCCCAGCTCACACCAGGTTCTGGGGCTTGGAGCCCTCCCCCAGCCCAGGTCCCTAACCCTTAAGCAAGGCCCCTCCCAGCAGGAAGCACAGCCGGCTGCCAGGCAGAGCCTAACTGGCCCAGCTGGCTGAAAGCCCCTAACTGAGGAAGCCAGGATGGGATCTCTGACCTCTCCAGAGAGAACACCAAAGGCGCCTACCCTGCAACCCCAGGACGTTACTTAACCTCCAGTTACTTGACCTCCAAGTCTGTGAGAGTGCTACACCCAGAGCGAGCCCTGAAATCTCCCAGTGTCTCTACATCCCAGCTGAAGGCTGACCGCTTAGCGGCAAGTCTGAGCAACAGCACGATTTAGTCTAGCCACACGGGCTGGGCACTGCATTGGTTCTCAAAAAACTTCGCTGAACGGATAAAAAGCTTGTGAAAGAGACTCACAGGAGCACGCAGCGGGTGCTCCTGCGCCAGCTTCTCGCAGCTCAGTATCTGCAGGGCCACACTCCTGTCACCGTTCTCCTGTCTCCCCAGCACTGCCCTCCCCAAACTGCGCGCGCTCCCCATCAAAATCCCCCTCCTGAAGCTGCCCACCCTCCGCCCTTGCCACCTCGTGCTCCCCGCAGCACAGTGCAGCCCTATCACCCCATCCTCCGATCGTCTGTTTGCCAGTCTGTCTTCCCCAGGCTGAGCTCTGGAAGGCAGCGATACGTGAATGTGAACTCTAGCTCTGTTCCCATTTTAGAAACGGGGACACTAAGGCTCAAAGAGTCAATCCCTGTCCAAGGCCACAAGGAGAGTAAACAGTGCTGAGGCCAGTGCCCCTCACGCTGCCCCCAGGAGTCCCTCCTCAGTCAGGCTCCGAGGGCCAGGACGGGAGGAACAGGACTTGTGGTTTCTTCTCTGCAGAAGGAGTCAGGAACAAGAGCCCCCACCCTCTAGTGAACAGTCCCGGGGGGCACTGGCCCTCAGCCCCAGTGGGCAAGGCAGGCAGGCCGTGGGGTGGGGCTGACTGCTGGAGGCCAACAGGCCAAGCCGAAAAGGGCAGGGCAGCAGGTCCCCCGGGTAAACTGAACTTTATTCCTTCTTCACTCCTCAACTCTCGAGAACTGCCCTGCCAGCCCTTCCACGGGGGCGAGCTGCTGATTCAAAGGCACTGCCCCCACCCCCGCCCCCACCCCCTGGCAAACAATGAGGACTCAGGGAAGGCAGCAGGCCTGTCAGCTCAATAATGCAAAACCCTGTTGCTCTGAGTCCACGACAGCTGACTTCAAGTGGATCGGAGGCTGTGCTTATTAACAAAATGAGAAATCTGATCTATGGAAAGAAAACACTATGTGAGGATTAATCCAGGACTGCAGCTTGTGGAGAAGGCTGGGCTGCTGGCCAAGACCAGGCAGAGAGGACGGGACGGTGCCTACCTGTCCCCGGCAGGTACCTCGCTGCAGGACAGGGCATATCACCTCCGCCCCACCTGTGCTGCCTTCTCTCCTTCCAGCCACTGCAGCAATCATTTCGGTTTTGCTTTAATTAAAGGCCTGGCTCCCTCGGGCTGCTTCTTCCTCTACGCAGAGCCAGCAACCAGAGGGAGATTTTTCTTTTCAGGAATCGCTTGTAAAAGCCGACAGTCTAATTTACAAGTCCCAACAACTGGCAGGAAAACACTGCAGGAAGAAATCCTGGGTGCACACCAGCACTTGAGTCAACTGGCCAGAGGACAGTCACTCAGCAACACCCCAAAACTGGCCCGCAGGAAGCAGACCAACCTGGGCGCACTGACCCCAAGGCAGGCAGGCAGGCAGGTGGGACGCCCCCTCCCAGCCTTCCTAGGCTACTACCTGCCCATGGACCTAGAGATTTCCATAATAAGCACAACCACACAGGACCGATTTCACTCACAGGCAGGGCAACCTACTCCAGGGGCAAAGGACTCAGTTCAGCCCCCAAGTATCAGCCTCCCATTCCCCCCACCCCCTTGGTACTAAGAGCCCGCTACACCAGCAATCTCACCACACAGCTTTGTCTCTGGAGGCCAGCCTGAGGCCGGCCCATCTGCTTTTTTTTTCCAGAACATGCCAGCAACCCTGCTCTGCTGAGCGTTAAGTCCGCTCCTTGAGCCAGGGCTACAGACCAGCCACATGGCCTGTGCTCCTGAAAATGTCTGCTGAAAGGCCCAGGGAGTCCAGACGCTGGCAGATGGGAACGGAGAAAAAGAAGTAAAGCCAGGAGCCAGGAAGCAATAAATGCTAGCTCCAGAAAGGTCCAGTTCCATCCCTCGAGCGGGGGTCCCTGGAGAACACCCCCAAGTTCAGCCTAGAATCTCTGGAGGCCCCTCCACTACCTGCCAGCTCTCCCCCTCCCCCCTGCACAAGAGGCACAGCCATCCCCACATCAGTCAACAATCTACAGCCACAGGATTCCTATGGGCAAAGCTCTGCCCCTCCCCCCTACCACATATGTCAGAGAGGTGGCCTCCCCGGGTTACACTCCTCCTGCCGGGGTGGGGGGGCCGGGAACCTAGCTTTCCAGATGTGCTTGGCAACCCCTACTAGAAAAAGCACTGGAGGTGGAGGGAACAGGAGAAACACGGATAAATAACTTCAAAACCGTTCCGGGCCATCCGGATCCGCACTGGGCTCCCTTCCCTAGGCAGTCCCACGCTGTTCTGGGTGGGGCCGCTGCGAGCATTATCTGGCCGCGTTCCCTCCTCTCCGTAAGTCACTACCCCCCAGGGAGAGGCATCCCCGCCTCCCTCCACCCCAGCTAAGCCTGTGTGAATATGAACCATCTCAGGAGATAAACAGAGAGTGACAAGCTGGGGCCCTTCAGCCCCCTCCCTCTGCCAGCCGGTCCCCTCCCCCTGCCAGCCGACCCCCTCCCCCAAGCCCATTTCTCTTCCTGCCAAGCGGCCGCCTGCTAAAGAGAGGTCTGGGGGCAGGGCAGCGAGCCCACCAGCCGCAGGGCCCGGCCCTCGGGGAGCAGCCCCTCCAGGCCTGCCCCTACCATGCCCGCGCGCAGCCGTCCTCCTGCGGGGAGGAGGCTGGGGAAACGACGGACGGCGCGGGGCCGCAGTCGTGGACAAGGCGAAACGCCCCGCAAGGGGCGGCGGCGGGCGCAGGGCCGCCCGCATAATAGGAGCCCGCCTGTCAGGCAGCGCCGCTCGCCGACCTGCTCGGATTAGACCGCGGATGCAGAGGCACAAAGAGCCGGCGCCCGCCTCCCCGCCGCCCAGCTCCGCACACCCGCGCGCGGGGCTTTGTGCCATGACCGCGCCGCCTGCCCTGGGCCACAAAGCGCCGCAGGCGGCAGACCAGCCGGGGGTCCCGCCCCCTCCCACGCGCGCAGCAGCCCCACGTCTCCGGGCGCGCGCCCGCCCACGCCCCTCTATCGGGGGCGCGCCCGCCGCCCGCCTCCCGCGCCCCTCACCTCGTGTGCGTCGGCGGCGGCGCTCGCCCGCCGGCCGGCCCTCCCGCGGCCTCGTCCTCGGCGCCGCCCGCGCCGCCCGCGCCCGCCCCGTCCGTCCGCCCGCCGCCGGCCCGGCTCGGCTCCCCGCCCCGCGCGCCCGAGCGCCGCTCACAGCCGCCCGCTCGGCGCCATCTTGGAAGCTTGTGACGTCGGCACCGCCCGCTCACCCCTGACCCACATCTGAATGGACGAGCGGCAAGGCGGGGTGGGGCGGGGCCGGGCCGGGCCTGGGCGGGGCCAGGGCGGGGCCTAGGCGGCCGCGCGGCGGTGCCGTGGGGGAGGGGCGCGCGGAAGGAGCAGGGACCCGGAGCCAGGACCCCGACCCCGGCGTGTGGCGGACCGGTGGCGGGTGTGGGGCTGGCGCCGTGACCTCAGCCCCGGAACACCGGACCGCACCCCTCGGATGGGGGCTCGGCCCCCACACTCGGAGCCTACACCTCTTGAGCCTGACCCTGACCCCTGGCAGTCCCGCTCCGTGCCCCCGCGGGCGGCCATCGTCACCTCGCAGCCGCGGGCTGCAGACGGCGTGGTCCGGTCTGGGGTCCTGGGCCTCCGGGTCCGGAGAAGGAAGCCCCCAGCCCGGCCCACCGCCCGCGGCCCCGCGCAGCCCCGCCGGCCCTATCTGCTCCGAGGGCGCGGAGGTTGCCACTCGCCGAGCTCAGCCAGCCCCTTCCGGTGGCCGCAGGCCCCCGGGGTCAAGCGATGACCCCAGGCCGGCCGGCCGGACCCAGGCTGTTCGGAGGGGCTGCAGCGCGCCGGGGGCCGCGACGCTGCTCTAGGGGTCACTTGATGAACCGCTCCCCACTTTGGACACCAAATAATAGGACGACCCAGCTAAAGGCTGTGAGGGGCCCAGATTTACCAGTCAAGACTGGAATCGAGACTCCCCAGTAAGGCTGACTGTGGCCTCGTTCTTCCCAATAAACGTGTACTTCTTTTTTTTTTTTCGGTACGCGGGCCCCTCACCGTTGTGGCTTCTCCCGTTGCGGAGCACAGGCTCCGGACGCGCAGGCTCACCGGCCATGGCTCAGGGGACCAGCCGCTCCGCGGCATGTGGGATCTTGCCGGACCGGGGCACGAACCCTGCATCAGGCAGGCGGACTCCCAACCACTGCGCCACCAGGGAAGCCCTAAAGGTGTACTTTTAATGCAACCCTAGCAGGACGGTTCTGAGACTTAACAAAATTCTCACTTCAGCTGGAAGAGTAAATAACCCCAAACAGCTATTATTTCCCTCCTTGGGAACAGAAAAAGGAACAAGGTGGACTTGCCCTAACGTATTAAAACAAACTGAAGGTACTGTACTCAACTCAGGGCAATCTGACCCAGAAACAGAAAGCCTACAAACAGATCCCAGAAATGGTAAAGAACGTGATGAAAAAGGAAGTATCAAGCATCAGTGAAGAAGCAAAGAAACATCCCTGGAATGGAGCTCAGTGGAGGACTATTTGAAGAAACTACTGAAAAGCTGTCAACGCCCGACTAACCAAAGACATGCAAATTAAAACATTTTTCTTTGCTTTTTTAACAAATTGGAAATCAGTTTCAAATGATAACCTTCAAACACAGTCAGGGGTCTGGTGGGTAATCACTCTCCTATTCTACTGGAAGCATATAAATTACCTCAAAATTCATGAACATGAATTTGGCAGTAAGAGCCAAAAATAAAAATCTTTTAAAATGATCATACCCCCTTGGACCAGTAATTCCTCTTCTGGGATTTTGTTTTAAGGAAATTAACTGCATTTGTAGACTGTATGCTTGATGGTCGGTCTCTCTAACCAGACTGTAAACTTGAATTTGGAACCCCGGTGCCAGGAGCACACCTGAGACTTACAGGTACTCACTGGTCACTCGTTTCACTTGCGTTTGAAAATTAATGTATGAGTAATGATTCTCAATATCTTGTAATAACCTATAATGGAAGAGAATGTAAAAAAAGTATATATATTTATATATATATATAACTGAATCACTTTGCTGTACACCTGAAACTAGCACACTATAAATCAACTATATTTCAATAAAATATTTTTAAAATTAATGTATGATCATATTTTTAAAGTGTCATTTATAATAATGGCAAAATCATACACAAAGTAAATGACAATAGGGGATTGGTTAAATGGTCCACGTGATGGAATGGTAAACAGTCACTACGAATGGTATTTATAAATACCATTTTACAATTTGGAAGCATGCAAATGATATGAAGCAAAAAAAAAAGAAAAGAAAGAAGCAAACTACAAAATTGTATGTACCTGATGCATGCAAAATATTGATCCGTGGAAAAGCAAATGAAGAAAATACATCAAAATATTTACAGAGGTTCTTCCTAGGGTTTGGGATTTTTTTAAATACATGGATATATTTTAGTGTGTGTTTTTTAAATATAAATTTATTTATTTATTTATTTTTGGCGGTGTTGGGTCTTTGTTGCTGTGCGTGGGCTTTGCTCTAGTTGCGGACAGTGGGGGCTACTCTTTGTTGCGGTGCGCGGGCTTCTCATTGCCGTGGCTTCTCTTGTTGCAGAGCACGGGCTCTAGGCGCATGGGCTTCAGTAGTTGTGGCATGAGGGCTCAGTAGTTGTGGCTCTCGGGCTCTAGAGCATAGGCTCAGTAGTTGTGGCTCACGGGCTTAGTTGCTCCGCGGCATGTGGGATCTTCCCGGACCAGGGCTCGAACCCGTGTTTCCTGTATTGGCAGGCGGATTCGTAACCACTGAGCCACCAGGGAAGTCCCTACATGTTTTAAAAGTTACTAATTCTCCTCCCCACAGTCTGTGCTCTGAAGTAACATTAATAGCTGTGCATCTACACTTCTTACTCTGATGTCAACATGTATCTCTTCACATCTTACCAAAAAAGATCTTACTTGTGTAGAATAGTTTTCTAGAAGTAGAATCTATGGGTTTAGTGATATGTGGGTGTTTTCAACTTGAATAGGTCCTGCCAGGTATACTTACCCAAAATGATGTAGCAATTCAGATCCTGAGCGTGAGGTTTTATTTTTCCTGCTTCTTTAACTTTCCAAAACATTCTAAATTCTGCATACGTAGTACATATTTTTTAAAGCCAGGAAAAACATGTCTGGGATGGGGGGCAGATTTCTAAATCACAGTGAGCTAGACTCTCTCCATCTCTGTCCTGTTTACTGGTAGCCTTGCATGGTGTCCCCACCTCCAGGGGCCACCCCCAAGCCCACTTCCTGTCAAGCACTTCATAAAATCCAAGCATGGTTACGCTTCTGCTTCCAGTGCAATATCATTACATAGACACACTTAAAAAGTTGGGGGTGGTGGGGGACTTTCCTGGTGGTCCAGTGAGTAAGACTCTCCGCTCCCAATGCAGGGGCCTTGGGTTCGATCCCTGGTGGGGGAACTAGATCCCGCATGCATGCCACAACTAAGAAGCCCACAGGCTGCAACTAAGACCCAGAGCAGCCAAAATAAAAAATAAATAAATAATAAAATAAGTAAATAAATAAATATTAAAAAAAAAACTTGGGAAGTTTTGATATAATATTAAGTGAAAATAGCAGATTTCAAAATTTTGTTTTCGCTAACAGCAACCCCGTAAAACTATATCTGGGTGGAAAGTAACGTGGAAATATAAAAACCACATAGTGGCAGGAATGGGAGAACCAGTGAGAATGAGGTGTGTTTTTTTGTCCCAACTCCCTCTGGATTCTGTGTGTCTAGTACAGGACCTAACCTCTCTGATCATCTTCCCCCATCAGTCATTTGGGAATAATAATGGCACCTGCCCCTGGGGCTCCTGGGAGGATTCAGTGAGATGAGGCTGGGCAGGTAGAGTCGAGTCAGGCTCTGGCAAGTCCTGGGTAAAGTAACTAGGATTGCTATGTCGCTATGTTGGTGTAGGATGGCTCAAGCCAGGCAGGAGAGCTGATCTGCTACTTTTTTTTTTTAAAAATTGAAGTATAGCTAATGTACAATGTTGTGTTAGTTTCAGGTGTACAGCAAAGTGATTCAGTTACAATATATATGTATATGAATATACACATGTATTCTTTCTCAAGTTCTTTTCCCATATAGGTTATTACAAAATATCAAAGAGTTCCCTGTGCTATACAGTAGGTCCTTGTTGTTTATCTATTTTCTGTATAGTAGTGTGTATCTGTTCCTCCCAAATTCCTGATTTATCCCTCCCCCTGATCTGCTACTTTTACCATCATCCCATCTCAATAAAAACGGAAGAAAGAAAAAAAGAAAGGAAGGAAGGAAGGAAGGAAGGAAGGAAGGAAGGAAGGAAGGAAGGAGGGAAGAAAGAAAAACACACAAAATATCCCAAAAGAGTAAACTGCTGCTTCTTAACATGACAGCAAGATATAACAAATGCAAAAATACAGGATGCCCAGTTAAAATTTGCATTTCAGATCAACTAATAATATTTTAATATAAATATGTCCCATACAATATCACATCTCACCTCTCCTCCCCACCCCACCCCACCCCACCCCCTGGCCCCAACCCGTATCAGAAAACTCTGTTCCTTGTACATGCTGTGATTTCTCCTCCCACCTCTGGGCATTGGCACCCAGGGCTCCTGCTGCCTGGGCCACCCTTCTTCCTCCTCCCCACCTCTGCCTGGAGAACTCCTACCCAGCTCAGATGTCATCTCCTTCAGGAAGTCCGCCCTCCCCAATCCCAGGCTATTCATCCCGATCCAGTCCTGCTGCTGCTGCTGCTGCTGCTGCTGCTGCTGGACAGGTGCCTTGAGGGCAGGAAGACTGTCTTGTTGCTTCTTGTAGACCCAGTACCAACCCTGCTCAAGCCTGACATCAAACAGGTGCTCAAGGACTTTTCCGGTGGTCCAGTGGTTAAGACTCCATGCTTCCACTGCAGGGGGAGCAGCTTCAATCCCTGGTCGGGGTACTAAGATCCCACATGCTGTGCAACATGGCCCAAAAATTAAAAAAAACAAAAAACAGGCGCTCAATAAAAAGTCAAAGGAATGAGTGAATGAGTTTTCTCCTGACCCCGCTTCCCTCCTGCAGTAATGTACCCCACCTGCTGCTTCCCAAGCCCTGTGGGCTTCATTCATTCCTTGTCACAAGGGTTGCATGGCACATGGTACGCACAGGGGAGAGAGTGGCACTGCAGCAACTTGGCGTTCAGGCCGCCCAACGGGGAAGCAGAATTTCTCTTGCAAGAGCAGCAGCCCCGCCCGAATTTGAGCTGCTGATATTGGCTGCCAACATTGGTTCCTCACTGTAGGGACAGGCAAGCACTTCACGCATGTGGGCTTGCTACTCTTCAACACCACCTCTGAGAGAGGGGTGTTATTACCCCATTTTATAGATGAGAAAACTGAGGCTCAAAGAGGTTAAGGTCACCTGCCCAAGGTTACACAGCGAAGCTTGACCCAGGCCCCCCGACAGGCAAGAGCTCGGTGCAGCCTCTTGAAACAGCCAGCATCTGAAGAAAGGCCCCTAACGTGCACATTCTCTCCAGTTAAGGCCCTGCCTTGTGACAGGGCCCTTCCCTCACTAGCCCCCTCCCCTCACTTTGTAATCCTACAGCCCCAGGCAGAGCCAGGCACCCTGAGCCCAAAAGAGGCCACAACCCCTGATGGTCATTCAAGCCACAGTTGCTGACACTGAGAAGGAAGGAGGTGGGTACAGGCTAGTGAACAGCACACAGCGGGGGGTGCCCAGCGGACCAAGGTCAAGGCGGGAGATGAGAGAATGCTCACAGCAGGGCTGGACAGGGCTGGGAGCAGTGCAGGCTGCTTCAAGAGGTCCTGCCCTGGCTGGTGTGCCCTCTGGCTGGCACACCATTCCTCAGCATCATCAGCTCCAGCACCTCTCCAGGCCCGGCCGTTTTTCACTCTATCCTCACTCCCTGTTTCCCTCTCCATCCCTGCACCATCCATGATGACTCTATTGATCATCCACGGTTCACTGCTGCAGCCAGGTGCCTAGGACTGTGATCAGTAGTAATTTGGTTCACATGTGAATTAATAGCTGAGACCCAAAGGCCAAACTTTGGGTGGGAGGCAGGGTGAGGCCAGGCAGGGGAGTAGCAGGTACAAACTCCTGAAGGGAGAGAAGGCTTTTTGAGGCACCCAGAGGAGGCTGGCAGGGCAGGTGCCAAGCACAGGGGACTGTGGGGGCATGATGAGAGTCAAGAGGTGGGGAGCATCGCCAGCCCGGGCCAGCTTCCAGGGTCTTGAACAAATTTGTGTGGGAGGCGTGCAGAGGAGCCCAATCCACCGATCACCCAGGGGAGGCAAGACAGTCCTGGAGCCCAGCTGAAGGTGTGGCACTGTCCCTAGGCAGACAGGCCAGGAGAGGTGAACGGTTTACTGTTATGTCGGCCAAGACATTCTTCTAAGTGAGAGAAGCAAGATCCAGAACAGTGTGGACGATGTAATCACATTTCTGGTTTTCAGAAATTATATATGTGTTTCCATTTCTATATGTGGTTGTTAAATTCCTAAAGAAAGCCAGGGCAAGAGACCCATGGGAGGAGGCGATGGGGAGGGGTGGGGAGTGAGTCTTCACATTTAACTCAAGGTGCTCCTGTATTGTTGGAATTGTTACATCACGTCTATGTATTATTTTTATTTTTTAGAAAAGTAGGGAATTCCCCGGTGGTCCAATGGTTAAGACTCTGAGCTTCCACTGCAGGGGGCGTGGGTTCGATCCCTGGCTGGGGAACTAAGATCCCACATGCTGCGTGGCACGGCCAAAAAAAATTTAAAAAAAAAGAAAGAAAGAAAAATAATCAGGAATTAAAGAAAAAAAAAAATCTCAGTGAAGCCTCCCTTTCTTGGGAAGCTTTGCCTGCCCCCTACTTGCTTGCAAACTCCCCCAGGCCTGGGCCTCCCGCTCCTGATAACCCCCCACCTTGCTCTTCAGTTTCCTGGTTGCCTCCACCATTAGACTGGCAGGGTCTGTTGTGGGGTCTGTCTGCAGGAAGCTGCGGCCCCTGCACCTGGCCCAGGGGAATGGATGGATGAAGGTGGGGGCCCTGTTGTCACTCTGAGTTGGCGAGGGTGTAGAGCAAGGCTGGCAGGTCTGTTTCTAGGGGAAGCCCATGGGGAGGCAGTTGGACCAGGATCCAAATCCTGGCCGTGCCACTGACCAGCTGGCTGCCCTAGAACTGATATCCATCAGCCTTAGTTCTCCCACCTGTGAAATGGCGCTGATAGCAGTGTCTACTCACTTGGCTTGGGTGGCCAGGCAGAAGCCTAGCAGAGCCTCCAACCGAGGAGGGGGAAGAGGTGGGCAGAAGGAGGAGGGGGCAGGAGTGGAGAAGGTAGGCCCCTCCTGAATCCCAGCTGTGGGCAGTGTCCTGGGGGCTCTGCTGGGTCACCAGAGGGATGGTGGTGGACCAAGGCTGCACAGGGCGGGGAGCGCTTGGAATTTCCAAATTCCAGCTTTGCAGTTTTCTTTGGGGAGCCTCCTCCCTCACCAGGACCTAGTGGGGCTTCCTGTGCAGTAGGGGAGGGGCCAGCACCCTCGTGGCCTGTACACCAGGAAGCCCCTGGGCTGGGGCAGCAGGCTCTGGTCACAGTCACGAGGGAGGCTGGGCCCAACAGCCCTTATCTTGCCTGACCTTGTGGGGCTGACCACTCCCTCCATCTGGAAAATGTGGCCCCCTGCCCTCTCGGAGGCCTCTTTCTCCTTAAATCCCGATGGTGCTGGGGTGGGGCCTCAGAGCCCAATTCTACCCCTTGGCCCACCACCCTGAGGTGCCTTCACTGGCCCCAGCCCCAGCCACCTGCCAGACGCCTCCCCCTGGAGACCCTGGGGCGTCTCTGACTCAGCAGAGTCTGTACCTGCCCTGCTGCCCCCCCTCCCCCAGCGTCCCGCACACAGAGGGCCCTGTTGCCCAAGCCCTAACTACTGGCCACTCCCAGGCACTCCCGCCCTCCCCCACCAGCTCTACCAATTTGAATTCCTGACTATCCCTCCCTCTGGCCTCCTCCCTAGACTCAGGCCTGCCCCCAGGCTGGGGGAAGGAATCCTCCAGATAGATAAGGGCAAGGGGCAAAGGGACCCACCTGGGCTCAGACCCCCTGATCTGCCACCAACTTGCTGAACGACCTTGATGAATGACCTCCCATCTCTGAGCCCGAGTTTCTCCATCTGTAAAAAAGGGAAATAATTATACCCCCTGGATAAGGTGGCCTCGAGCATACATAAGCTGAGGCACATGGTGAGGGCTCCATACAGGCCAGTTCTCATTGGGAAGTGCGGCCACCAGGAGCCCCAGGCCAACCCTTTCTTAAGGCGGCGTCCAGTTTGATGTCTGCTCCACGCCTTGTCGCCAGGTCGGGATGCCTGCATGGAGGGCTCGAGGAGGACCCAGTCTGATAGGGGAAGCAGCAGAGTTAATGAGTAATTCCAGGCCATGGGGACTGTGCCTGGAGGCTGTCCATGCACCTGGGAGGGGCAGCCGAATCCAGTGGGGGTAGGTGGGATGGGGAAGGTGTGGGGAGATGGCCCCAAGACGCAATGGAGGGCACTTGTGAAGGACATCCGGAGTGAGCTGGCTGAAGGGGCCAGGCAGCTGGAAGGCCCATTTTAGGAGAGAGGAAACTGAGCAGGAGGGTCCAAGCCTCCAGGTGAGCCCCCTCTGACCAAAGCACCCTGACCAAGGGGATGTGACCCATGGGGTCCCTCAGGCTGAGGTCAGTGTCCTGGACGTCCAGCCAAGCAGGCACAGCGCATCAGGTGGTCAGTTACCGGAGGATGAAAGGGAATTTCCCTGAGGGCCCAGAGCACACTGGGGCCCGTAGCCAGGTATCAGAGACCAGGGCTTTTGAGAGAGGGGGAGCCTCTGTTCTGTTCATGGGTCCCAGAACAGACCCATGACAGACCCCCCCAGCCAACAGGACTGGGACAGACTGGTGGGGTCTGCCATGGGTCCGTTCCTATGGGACTGGCTGGGGTGTTCCTGGTGTCACCACAGCCCCAGGAACCCTCTGTGCCCAGGATCTGGAGCCAGCCTCACCTGGCGATATTGTCGGTTTCATAAGACCTGAGTTGGCTAGTGGGATCTGCCTTAGGTGGAACCCCTGACTCCCTGCCAGCCCCAACCCTGCTTCCAAATCCGACCTCCAGGGGGTGAGACAGGGAGACAGGGTGTTGACCAAAAGGTGAGATGAGCTTCAAATGGGCCTCAGAGGTGACTCTGAGCTTTTTATGTTGTGACCTCCATGCTGTGTTGCTCATATGAACACAGATTTCATATAAGGACTCTGGAATTGATCAGTTAACATTATGGGTTTTTTTAAAATTATTCTGAACATAATAATTTAATATTTTCTTGAGAAGTCAGAATTGACATTTTGGATATCAACTTTTTTTTTTTTATTTTTAGCACCTTTATTGGAGTATAATTGCTTTACAATGGTGTGTTAGTTTCTGCTTTATAACAAAGTGAATCAGCTATACATATACATATATCCCCTTATCTCTTCCCTCTTGCGGCTCCCTCCCTCCCACCCTAACATTATGTTTTGAATATGCACATTGGCAGAGGGCAGTCACTGAGAGGAAGAGAGGGATGGATGGGCTGGCCCCAGGGGCCCCCAGCAGGATGGGGTTCCCCACAACAGGTGAGCCTCTGGAAGGGCTGGAGGAGCCACACGGCCATCTTCAGGCTGGTTTGTGGGTGCAGCTCTTGTCTACTTGTCGGTGAAGGGGGGTAAATCAGACCGACATTGTGGGGAGCGAGAATGGGACATGAGGTCCCTGACGAGAAATGACTGGGAGGAGGGCTGGCGAGGTGCTGGGCCCTGGCCAGAGGCCCCCAGGCAGAAGTGGCTGTCACCAGGACAAGCTCAGTGACCCTCGCTCCAGAACTCTCCGGACTCTCCAGATACTGCCCGTTTGCCCACTCCATAGCTCCCTCTGCCCTCTGGCCAGCTGAGCTTCCATCCCCCATCCCTTCCTGGGCAGGCCTGAACAGGCTTTGGGCCTCCAGGTCGTCTGGTCAGTCGGGAGGGGCCCAGGCCAGGCATCTGCTCTTCTTCAGCTGCTCACCTTGCTGAACCTGTGTGGCCTCCCCCTGCCCCTGCTCAAAGCCTTCAGGACCTCAGGGCCCCAGGGGGAAGAGAGGTGGGCCCAGAACCATCTGCCCTGCGACCGACCCACACCCCCATCACCTGTGCCCTCACCAGCTTCTTTGGTCTTCCTTTGGGTCCTGACTCTGGGCCACGTGCTCGGTACATATGACCTGCTCAAATCAACCCTCCTGCCCCAGCCCTGCCACAGATGAGGAAACTGAGGCTCAGAGAGGCCTCCCAGCTGTCCACTGGCAGGCTAGGGTTCAGACCCAGGTGGCTGCTCAGTGGCCTCCCCCAGCCTGCCAAGCCCTGAGTTTCTTTGCTCATTCACTGACACTTCCTGTGGCCTCGGGGACACTGGGGTTGGCCAGTCTCCCCAAGGATGGAGGAAGGATGGCTTCTGTGGGTACATGGGGGACCCCCCAGGGTGCTCTGGGGAGAGGGCAGGGAGAGAACAGGGCTGGGCGGGGCCTGAATCCCAAGCCTACAGGGTCAGAGACTTTTCCTGCTGCCCTGACCCAGGGGTGCGGTCCCTGCAGAGCAGCCCTCGGTGCGCGCAGGCTGCCCCCTGGTGGCGGCGTGAGAAAGCTCCCGGGGACTGACTTTGAAACCCTTCCAGGAAAGGGGGCCCTCGCCAGCAGGAGGGCACCTGTCCCCATCCCCTCCCCGCCAGCCCGTGCCACTGCTCCCTGAGTTTCCCCAAATGTCCAATTGCTCATTATTCCCATGAGTCGGGGCCTTTGCTGTTCCTTCCGCCTAGGATGACCCCCTCCTCACCTGCCCCAGTGCCCGCGATCAGAATCACAGCCTTCCTCTGCTTCCCAGGGTCCATGTCTGACTCTATTCCAGGGGATGGGGAGGCCCAGTACGTGATGTGAACCCCCAGAGCCCTGCACAGGAGCCACACACAGAGGATGATCAAAAATTGCTAGCTCTGGGCTTCCCTGGTGGCGCGGTGGTTAAGAATCTGCCTGCCAATGCAGGGGACACAGGTTCGAGCCCTGGTCCGGGAAGATCCCACGTGCCGCAGAGCAACTAAGCCCGAGAGCCACAACTACTGAAGCCCGCGCACCTGGAGCCCGTGCTCCGCAGCAAGAGAAGCCACTGCAATGAGAAGCCGGCTCACTGCAACGAAGAGTAGCCCCCGCTCTCCGCAACTAGAGAAAGCGTATTTATTGAGGATCTGCTATCTGCCAGGCAATGAACAAGCCAAAGAGCTCCCTGCCTTTGTGGGGCTTACATTCCAGCTGGGGTGGGGTGACTGCAGGGATGGAACACGGACAGTATAAAAACCACAGGTGACATACCAGGTGTGGATAAGGGCAACGGAGAAAAACAGGCAGGGTGGGGGCAGGAGGGAGGGGTGGGGTGCCACTTCCTGGCCATGACACAGACTACTCTGCAGCTATCGGAAAAAAGGTGAGAGATGCTGGCCAATGGTCAGGAGAGGAGGTTAAGTAAAAACTGATGGGACGGACTTCCCTGGTGGCACAGTGGTTGGGAGTCCGCCTGCTGATGCAGGGGACGGGGGTTCGTGCCCCGGTCTGGGAGGATCCCACATGCCGTGGAGCGGCTGGGCCCGTGAGCCATGGCTGCTGAGCCTGTGCGTCCGGAGCCTGTGCTCCACAACGGGAGAGGCCACAACAGTGAGAGGCCCGTGTACCGCAAAAAAAAAAAAAAAAATACTGATGGGACAATATGGCTAGCATAATTCTCCTTGGGTTACATTTGTGGTTCCCATGGAATGACAGCTACTGTGTTTAATTTTGAAAGTGCTGGATTAAGTTTCTATCCTCTTGCTAAATTGTCGTTGCTCTTCCAGTATGTGGGGACCATACTTGTGCCCCCCCCTCAGACTGTGGGAAGCCCACTGAGCCCTCCAACCTGAGCCCACGCCCCGGGAGGGGCTGGGTAGTTCTCTCTTGCAAAAACAGCTTTCTTGTGGGCCTCTCTCATGGGCCTCAGGTTCTATTCTGGGTTGTGAGCTCACAAAGATCTGATGATTTGAAAGATTGTGAAAGCTGAGAGATGTTTGCACGCCCGTGTTCACAGCAGCATGATTCACAAGGGCCCAAAAAAGTGGAAGCAACCCCGATGTATGAATGGATAAACAAAATGTGCTCCATCTATACAATGGAATATGATTCAGCCTTAAGAAGGAACAAAACTGTGACACCTGCTACAACATGGATGAAACTTGAGGACATTATGCTCAGTGAAATAAGTCAGACACCAAAAGACAATTTACTGTGCAAGTCCACTTACATGACCTCCCTGGAGTAGTCAAATTCGTACAGACAGAAAGTAGATTAGAGGTTACCGGGGGCTGAGGGAGGGGGTGGGAAGCTGTCGTGTAATGGGTGTAGAGTTTCAGTTTTGCAAGATGAAAAGACATTCTGGAGATGGGTTGCACAACACTGTGAATGTACTTAGCACTACGGAACCGTACACTTAAAAATGGTTGAGATGGTAAATTTGATGGTATGTATATTTCATCCAAATTTTAAAAAAATAAGAAATTGTGATCCGGTCTGTGTTGCCCCTCCAGCCAGCCGAGGAGACTCTGTGCCAGCCTTCTCACTGGAAAGCCAGGTGGTTGTGCGGGAGAGGGGGTGGTCATGGCCCTCAGTGGACAGTTTCCTTCCAGGCTGAGACCTGAAGCTTCTGCTCACAAGTGGTGAGTATGTGCATGCACCTCATGGCCTCCACGCTGGTTCCTGTGTTCTCTGAGGATAAGGCAGGTTGGGTTGAGGCATCCCCTGGGCCTGCCCCTCCTTGTTCCCACCTCAGCCCAGGGGGCAGCACAGTGGAAACTTCTGGACCCGATTCACCAACTCCCCAGAGAACCTGCCCTTAGCTCCAATCCTTCTGGCCGGATGCTTCCAATCAGTTCCCCTTGCCCCCCGGGGAAGGTGGTGCCCTTTCTCTGATAGCAGTGGGGACATGGGGAAAAGTGGAACATCAAATAGAAGCAGAGAAGAATGAAGACCACCCTTGGTCCCCACCTTCTGGAGTGGGAGCCCCCAGAGGACCATGGGAGGAAGCAGCACGGCAGCCCTGTGACCTGAGACAAGGGGACCCTCTGAGTCTCAGTGACTCTTCTGTGAATGGGGTGAATGTGGACACGCCCTCCCAGGGAGGCCCCTCAGAAGTGAGAAGCGCTGGGGAAAGATACAGAGGGGGACCCCCAGCTGGGATGCGCTGACCCCACCCTCCACAAAGGGCTGACCCCAGGGACACAGTCTGCCTGCAGGGACACCTTGTGGGGCCTTGCTTCTCAGCCCTGGCTCTTCGCTGGACCCTCCACAGCCCTGCCAGCCGACGCTGACCTGAGCCTCCCTAAAGGGTTCGCACCCTCCCCCCCACCCCCCCAGCCAGGGAAACATGTCTGCAGAGAGGGAGGAGAGGCGGGCTTGGTTCCTTGGTTGTGCTTTCACTTCTAAAACATCCTTTTTCTTTTCTTCTATGAACATTTTAATGAGGAGTTGAACAAAAGATAGAAAAAATAACATTCTGATGGCTTTTTTTTTTATTTAAGAAGCAGGCTTTTCTTGAGACTTTCATACAAGGCAATGGGTGAGTAAGGCTAAACTCCTAAAGAAAACGCGTACTGGTGATGGAGCAGAAAAAGGCACTTCTCCCAAAACCTGCTGGTTACCAGCCTGTCAGCCTCTCGGGGGCTACTCGCTCTGCTTTCTTCTGGAAACAGGTCCATTCAGACCTAAGCCCTGCTGGCCTCGAGGCCAGGAGGACTGGGATGGCCGAGTGTTCCGAGCATTGGTGCATGGAGCAGGCGCTGCACACAAAGTGAGGAGGGCTTGGTGGTGGGTCCGCATGTGGGGCGCAGGTGGCTAGAGCAGGGAGCTGCACTCGCTCTCCCTGGAGGGACATGTGATCCAGCAGGTGGACTGAGACCAGGCCTCTGTGGCCACCCGACTCCCCATAGTAGAATCCCTTGTCATCTGCAGGCCCATAGACAGTGACCACATCCCCCACCCTCAGTGACATCTTGCCCTTCACCAGGCCCCCTGCCGGCCCATCCCTGGGGTCATAGTCCAGAGCCGCCACCATGGTCTTTGGAGTCCACAGTGAGGGCCTTCTGGGGCTCCCCTGCGGCAGGGGGAAGGAGCCCTGGGGGCCTCCAAGCCCCCCAAAGTCATCGAGGTGGGCCACGGAGGGCAGGTACCCTTGCCCCAGCAAATGCCACCTCCCACCAGTCCACTCCGTGCCCGTGTCCACCTTGTCCACCAGGTGCCTGGGGATGTTGCCCACTTGCCCATCGTGTTCGCCACGATAGAAGCCGTGGGTGTCCTGAGGGCCCCACACTCTCAGCAACTGCCCTTTCCGGAAGGTCAGCTCCTCCTCTGCAGCCTCGGGGGTGGCAGACATCACCAGGGGGATGTAATCAGAGAGGGCCACAAAGAGCTTGGCTGGAGGGTCTACCCTCGTTCCCAGCGGTGGGTCGCCACCCCTGGACATCCTGATGACCCTGCTGGATGGAGCGGGACACAGTGCCAAGCTGGGCTCCTGGAACCAGCCCTCTCTCTTGCCCCCCAGAGCCTGACCTGGCCTGCTCTGTCTCCTGAGCTCCTTCCTCTGCTCTCGCCCCTCTCTGCCCCATAGACCGAAGCGCCCTGCCTCCTCCTGCAGAATGTCACAGAAGTCAGACACGTATCGCTGGCTGGTGCCCAGCTGGGGAGGGGTGAATGCTGGAGCATTTTGCTTTTGTCTGAGGACCTTCTCAAGGGCAGCCTTCTCCTGACATGGCTCTTTCCTGGGTCCACACTCAGGGGACCGACAGATGACTCCTGCAGCAGGGCTTTGGCTGGTGCCCATGTGCCGGTACTGGTCCTCTTCCCCCCGAGACTGGCCCTGGGGCAGAGGTGGCCTGTGGTTCCGGGGACTCTTCTGGAAGAGCTGGTCCTTTCTGGAGAGCTCCCGGGCCTCTGTGGGCCTCTGGGCTTGGCTGTCTGACCCTGCACTTGGAAATTCTCCGTCTGAACTCAGTCTGGGCTTCAGGGACTGCCTCCTTGGGGGTTCTTCAGGGAATGCTTCTAGAAACTTGGCCTGGGGCTCCCCGCAGCTTCCGGGGCTGTGGGGACTGGCCTTGGCCCTCGGGGGAGTCAGCACCAGCCTCTGAGGGCAGATGGGGAAGGTCATTCTGCCAGTGGACGGGTCCCCACAGGTGCAGCTAAAGGGAGACATCTCTGGCAATCGGAGACAGGTGACGCAGTTGTGAGGGATCTGAGCCGGCACTGAATCCACGGATTCTCCACAGAAGGACATGGTTCTCACCGAGATATTCTGGCACATCGGTGGCAGCTGGAGCTGGGAAAATTCCAACAGGATGCTCCCGGCGGTGGCATCGGCCACCTCTGCCACCTTGAGTCCATCGGCATACACAGCATAGCCGGTGACCTGGACTCCGTTGGAGGACCCAGCTGAGTCGATGGTCACGGGGAGCCAGCTGACCACCAGGAGGCCCGGTGAGGCATGGTGCTCCACCAGCACGTCCAGTGGAGGGTCAGGGGGGCCCGCCAAGGGTGTGTTGAAGGTGATGGTTGAGGACATTGTTTCCCAGCGCTCCGGCAGCGAGTCCCACGGTGGGTGCACCTCCACCCTCACCTGGTACCTCGTGCCGGGATGCAGGTGGTGGAAGGTGTAGCAGCTCACGCCCGCTAGGGTCAGGGCACACTCCAGGTCATCCAGGTACACCATGTGGGGGTGGCTGCTGCCAACCCAGGTGATCTCGGCCGACGTGGCTGCAACACTCTTCAGGTAAAGTTGCGTAGGGGCCACACAAAAGACACTGTTGGTCCCCAGAAGAGGTCTGGAGAAGCCCTGCTTGCCCATGCTCTGCTGAGAGCCCAGCCGGCCATCTTCCATCTTGGCATCTGAGATTTCTATTGCCACTTCGGTCTTGGAGCCCACCCTCACTGTTGTCGCGTGTGGCCCCCTGTCCACTGTCCCCTGGGCTTTCCCAGGTACTAAGCTGTGACCAGTGTCTTCCTTCGAAGCTTTGCCCTGCCCAGCCGGGAGTCGAGTGGGGCCAAGGTCAGGGAACTCATGGGGCAGGCAGCCCAGGATGTCACTATCTGAAATCTGCTCCACCAGGTTGGACTGCACCAGCCCCTGCCGGCCGTCCTCAAGCTCCCCTTTGTAGAAGCCGTCCTCATCCATGTCCCCAAAGACATACACGTAATCCCCAGCAGTGAGCAGCAGTTCGCTCTCGGGGTGCTTGTTGGGCCCTTCAAATGGGTTGTAGCTATACCGAGCCAGAAAGATCTTGAGCTTGGGGGTGGTGGGGGCCTCCGAACTCCCCACTTCCAGGGTTGAGGACACGCTATAGGGCTCCAGATCTTCCACCTCGCTGGCTGTATCCACGTCCAGAGTAGGGCAGGATGGCACAGGGGCCCACATGGACTCCACCTCAGAGGAGGAGTTCGACTGGGAGCTGGTTTTCTTGGCCTGGGGCCTGGAGTCCAGAGGTCGGCTGCTTGGGACTCTGTCTGGCACTTTGGGGGCACTGGTTGCCTCCCCGAGGGCAACTGGGTTCTCCAGCAGGAAGTCTTCCTTCTCCTGTTTGGCTCTGCTAGGCTGAGACGATGCTTGGTCCTCAGGCCCTAGCTGCAACTTGGTTCTTCCACTGCTTCTCACTTGGGACTCCGGGGCTGGCGGGGCCTCGCGGGGTTCCTGGGGAGGGTGACCAGGCTGACACTGCAGTGCCCGCATCTCCTCCCAGGCCGTCTGGAGATCACACAGGGCCTTCTGCTGGTCGTGCAGCAGCTGTTGCTGCCTGTCCTGCCCTCGTGCCGCCTGCTGCAACAGCTGCCTCGCCAGCAAGCCGGCGGCGTTGCGCTCCCGGCACGCGAGGCCCAGCTGCCCGCGCACGTCTTTGTTCTCGGCCGCCACCTTTCCCATCCAGTCGGCCTGGGCCTGCAGCCGCGCGTTCTCCTTCGCCAGCCAGGCGCCTTCGCGGAGCGCCGCCTGCAGCCTCGCCTCGGCCTTCTCGCCGCGTCGCCGCGCCGCCGCCGCCTGCGCGCCCAGCTCCGCGCACTCTCGCCGCTGCGCGCTCAGCTCGCGCTCCAGTGCCTGTACTTGGCTCCGCGCCTCCTCGCATGGCGCGCTCTGGCCGCCCGCCTCCGCCCGGGCGCTGCTGGTGGCCTGCTGCAGGGTCAACTGCCTCTGCAGGCGCAGCACCTCCCGCTGGGACTCGCGTTGCAGCCGGTCCAGGTCTCTGACGTTGAGCCACTGGGCGCAGGCGGCGCCCCCCGCAGCGAGCGGGGCGCTGCTGAGTCCCGAGGCGATGCGCGCCTGCAGTAGGTGGCACTCCTGCCGCAGCTCTTCGATCTGCTTGTCCTTGTCCAGCAGCACGCTAGCCTGCTCCGACAAGTCCCGCGCACGCTGGCGGGCGAAGGCCTGGCACAGCTCCAGGCCCGCGCGGCTCTCGCCGGGCACAGGCGCGCTCACAGCACGCTGGTTGGTCTCCTGCAGCTTGTGGGCCCGGTCCTCCAGGCGCCGCGCGAGGTCGGTCAGCTCGGCATGCTTCACCTTGAGCCGCTTCACCTTCTTGTCCGCCTTGTCGGAGAAGCCCGCGCGCCGCAGCTGCAGGTTCTCTTCGCGCAGGCCGGAGCAGCGGCGCGCCAGGACCTGCAGCGCCTCGGACAGCTCCAAGTTCTGCTTCAGCAGCTCGCTGTAGTCCGGGCCCGGCGGCAGGGGGTTCAGGGCTTCGCAGGGCTGACTCCCGGACTCTTCCCCTCCTCGCGGGTCGCTAGGTCTCCTGCGCTCCGATAGTGGCGGCGGGGGGCTCAGGGACCCCGGGATGGAGGCGTCTGGAGAGGAGGATTCGGGGGCCTTGGGGCGACTCAGGGTGCTGTCGAGCGAGAGGGAACGCGCTGGTGCCAAGGAATCGAGGGAGCTGGCGCGCGCGGGGAGCACGCTGTCCGGGGAGTTGGAGCACGCCGCGGGCACCCGGTCGAGGGAGCGGGAGCGCGCGCGGGCGCCCGCGCTCAGGCCGTCAAGGGGTTCTAGTCGACATGAGGACTTGGCGGCGGCCTCAGGAGGTGGCTCTTCTGAAGAATGCGCGGCCTGGGGGTCGGGGGTGCCGGACAAGGCGGGGTGCCAGCGGAAGTGTTCCAGAATGTACTTGAGGAAGAGCTGGCGCTCCACGTCGAGTGCCGCCTGCAGGTGGCGGATGCGCGAGGCCTGCTCTCCGTTCGTTTCCCAGCGGAGCTGCGCCAGCACTTCCTGCAGGCGACAGCGGCACTGCGCTGCGGCCTCTTCGGGCGCCCCCGCACGGCCGCAGTAGCCGCGGTTCATCAGCTCCTCTGCCAGCTGGCGCTGCAGCTCCCGGGCCTCGCGCACCACGCCATCGCGCTCGCGGTGCAGCAGCTGCTGCAGCTGTCGCATCTCGGCCTCCTTCCAACGCAGCAGCTGCCGGATCTCGGCTTCGCGCTCCCGCAGCACCTCCTCCTGCAGCTGCCGCAGCTCCCGGCTGCGCTGCGCCTCCCACTTGGAGCGCAGGTGATCAACCAGCTGTTGCCGTTCCTGCTCGGCCTCCTCCCGCTGCTGCCGCGCTTGGGCAGCGAAGCGCCGCCGCTCCTCCCGCCCGCGCGCCCGCTCCGCCTCCAGCTCGGCCCGCAGCTTCTCCAGCTCGGCCCGCAGCTTCTCCAGCTCGGCCCGCAGCTTCTCCAGCTCACGCCTCTGCTCCTCCAGCGCCGCCGCCGCCGGGCCCGGAGTAGCCGGCTTCTTGGGTGTCACGCGGCCGCCGCCAGAAGGGCTGGGCGAGTCCTTGGTCATGGTGGTCGCGGCCAGGCAAGACGCCTGACCTCTCTTGGCCCAGGCCGCCGCTCGCCAACGGCCGCTGCCCTGGCCGCGGTCAACCGTCCCGCGCGCCCCTTCCGGGGTCCCTGAGGGTTCCCGCGCGCCCCTTCCGCCTCTGGGCGCGTTCTCCCACCCTCTGCAGTGGGTGCGGCTACCCCGTGCTCCTCTCCCGGCTGCCTATGTTGGTGCTGGGCTCTAGACACCCAGGCTAGACACAGCTCCTGTCCTTCCCAGGATGCCCACGAGTCTCGCTGGCCCCAGGCCTCTCCCTGATCCTGGCACTATATCTCTTACGACCCACCCCGGCCCTCTTCCAGGCACTGGACAATCCCTTTCAGGCCAAGGAACCCGTGGGAAGCCTGAGCTGCTTCTCTGGGCATAGAGAAAGGGGGCTCAGTGTTTGGCTCAAGATCACCAATGGATTCAGGTGGTGTGGTGGCTGGAAACTGCAACAGGATATGCCCAAACTTGGGGGTGTGCCCTGGGCTCACCCAGAGGAGGGGGCATCTGGCTCCTGCATCTCCACTGTGCCTACCCATCCAAGGACCCCTTCCAAGGACTGTTTAAACCTCCTATACCCATTTTACAGAGAAGTCTCAAGTCCATGACCTGGGCATGGTGCCAGCCGAGACAGGGGACAAGTGTTCCTTCGAGGACCATAGCCCTGGCCTGTGATTACTTGGTTCATTTTCACAATCATCCCGCAAGGACGCTCAGAGAGATAAGGGCCTCCCCACAGTCACATGGCCCAGAAGTAGCTAAGTTGGAATTCAAACCTGCAAAATTATACCTCCAGATTCCATGGGCACTCTGATGCCATCTGGTCAATCTCAGGGTCGCAGGTGGGAGGACCCCTACCCAGTCTTTCTCTCAGTGGGGAGCCTTATATTTCATATCTGCAGAAGGATAAGAGGGTCAAGTGGAACCCAGAGACTGGGACGGCCAGTTGGAGAGGCAGGGAGGGAGGTGAAGGATGGGGCCACCATGAGGGCCCAACCTGCCCTTTGGTCAGACTCAGGAGTGCCCGGGGCTACCTGCTTTCCCAAAAAGTAAAGCCAAAGGCCTGTATGGGCCCTGCTGGGTCCCCACACCACCTCCCTGGATACAGCAAGGCCAGAGAACTTTCCATGGCTTTCCAAGGGGCAGTGTGTCAGATGGTTAGGGCTGGTGGGACTTTGGAAGCAAATAGTCCTTAAGCTTTTCGAGCTGCTCCCATGTTCTCATCTGTAAAATGGGCTAATAATGCAGCTCCCTCCCTTGCTTTGTGACCTCCCAGAGTTTCCTGACCTCTCTGAGCATCCATTTCCTCTGTGAGGTTTCAAGGAGGTAAGAGTATACAGTGCCCAGAGCAAGGCTCTCTAGCAGCTCACTGATTTTAATTCTAGTCCCTCTTTCACAGCTAAGGAAACTGAGGTCTGCAAGGTAGGAATTTGGCTGAAGTCAGGCAGGGCCTCCATGGTGGAGGCAGCCCAGGTACTCTCTGAGTTCCCTGGGACTCACTCCATATACCTCAGGGCAGGTGGGAAGCCTGAGTCTGGGGCATCCATCCAGGCTTTGCCACTTTTTGGCTGAGGGACCACTGATGACTTCACCTCTCAGCCTCTTCACAATGTGTATATTGGTAGCACCAGCCTCCCAGGGTTGGAGGCACACCAGGGCTCTGTTGGCCGAGCGCTGGGTGTATAGTAGGTGCTGCACTGAGGTCTGTGCAAGTTCCTATCTCCCCATCTAGGGCTTGGCCTGGACCTTCACAAGCTTCTTCCAGGAGTCTGAAGAATTCCCCTGGCTCAAAGGCCTCTGGGCCTTTGCATGCGTTGTTTCCCCTGCTGGGATGCCAACCTGGCCCTACACAAAGGTAACATGTGCCATGCTCCATGCTAATGCTTGCCATTCGGTATTTATTTATTTATTTATTTGCCATACCACCATGAGGCTTGTGGGATCTTAGTTCCCCAATCAGGGATTGAACCTGCGCCCTCAGCAGTGAAAGTGTGGCGTCCTAGCCACTGTACCTCCAGAGAATTCCCTGCCATACAGTATTCAAACCACCCATTTCACAGATGAGAAGTCCCAAGCCGCAGTGGGTTAAGAGTTCTGCTCAAGGTGACAGGCTGATTAGTGGGTTCCACACAACCTGGTTTTGTCCACTCACTTATTACTAACCTTATCTTATCCTTTGGCCTCTGCTTAGCAGTTCCTCCTCCAGGAAGCCTTCCCTGACTCTCCAGCCTGGGCTGGGGCGACCCAGGACTCTGCAGCTCAGATCACACCACATGGTGCCTCTCCTTTTGGAGCAGGGATATGTCTAATACACAGGTGTGTCTCTGCCCAGAGTGGGCTCAGAGGAGGGGTAAGAAAGTCCCTCCCCAGAAAGGTGGTACCTGAATGGGGGAGGCAGACAGGCCAGGTGGCCAGGTGAGGATGTGCCCTTCACGCCCTGCCTGCCTGCCTGGCACTGGGCAGCAAGGGTGAGGACCCCAGGTTCAAGGCTGCCCACTGGGACCTTGGGCAGAGGCATCAGGCTGGCCGGGAGTGAGGCTCAGTTCTCAGGAGAGGTGTTGGCAGGATCGTAAGCTGTGGAATATGCGCGTGCCTGCACACACACACAGAGCTTCCCTTAGCCTGGCCACCTGTGTGGTTGGGAGCTTGGGACCCCTACTTAAGTCCGGCTCTTCCCTGCCCTTCCTGCTGTGGTACCACATAGCTCCTGGGAAATGCGGATGGACATCTGGTATCCGGCCATTTGCATCCAGTCTTTAATGCTGTGATCCCATTAGCAACACCTCTGCTTCTCAGGGTATGGTGCCAACCTGGCCCGGTGGCACCTGGGCCCTCTCACAGCTTGGGCTCTGCTGCTCTGAGGATGGCTGTCTAATCACGAGCCACCCACCGGACACTCGGAGTGAATTCCCCCCCCCCCCAGCCTCTCTTCTGTGACTGACCTTCCTGGGTTGCTCCTGGGGCAGGACAGACACACGGCCCTCTCACTTACACAGTACTTTCTCCAGGTAGGCAGGTAGATGACCTTGAACCCATCTCGCAGGTGGGAAAACCGAGGCTCAGAGAAGCACTTTCTGTGTTCATTCAGCACTTGGCTCTATGGGCTCCACCCTTTTTGTTGTACTCATGTTTTTCTTTTTTGTTGTTGTTGTTTTTTGTTTTGTTTTCTTCTTTGGGGCCACACTGTGAGGCTTGTGGGATCTCAGTTTCCTGACCAGGGATTGAACCCAGGCCCTGGGCAGTGAAAGCATGGAGTCCTAACCACTAAGCCTCCAGGGAACTCCTAATACTCAAGTTTTTCAAACTAGGTTCCCTTGAACCCTGATGTGCCATGGGAGATGCCACTGGGCAGTGGCAAGTGGCAAGAACACAGGGAATTTTGGTTCCAGATGTTCTCTGTGAGAGGAGAGGTGGATGGGAGGGAGGGGGGAGGTTAGACACAGGGACAGTCCAGGTGGTCGTGGAGCCACGGGGAGCATGTCTTCACGGGACCCTCAGCACTGCTCTGTTTGACAGAGGCCGAGGCCCCGAGGCTCAGCGGGAGCAGGTGGCTTGCCAGGGCACGTGGGCAGCTGTGGCAAAGCTGGACGGTCGCCTCAGGGCACTGGGTGGGGCGCCACAGCCTGGATGTCCTGCTGCAGCCCCAAGCAGGGCTGCCAACAGTCAGGGCAGGAGGGCAGGCTGCAACTGAGGAGGCGGACCCCAGCCTGAGTCCCTGGGAGCCCCACAGTGCCATCAAAGGCCCATCAGAGGCATCTGGAATGTGGTTGAGTGCATGAGCAAACTGTGCTGCCCTGGTACCCGGCTCCTGCCATCCCACACTTGTCACGTTGTGCACTGATTGTCCAGTGACCTGCCTGCCACCCCCATGGACTCTGAGCTTGGGGAACTTGACTGCTTTCTCTGGTCTCAGCTTTCTTCCCTAAAACATGAATGGGATAGATTATATGGGTAGTTTTCAAACTGGGCTCCTTTAGAGTCCGGGGCTCCTGGAAGATACTGTAGGGGTGGGAAGGATATGCCAGAGCTGAAGGGGAGACACTGCCCCTACAGGACATGGCCACTAATTCGTGTCATTTGTCAGGTTCTAAGGAGGACTTTGGTTGAATAGTGTTTTTTAATAGCGTTTAAAGAGGTATGCTGGGAATTCCCTGGCGTTCCAGTGGTTAGGACTCAGCAGTGCTGCCACTGCAGGGGGCACGCATTCCAGCCCTGGTCGGAGAACTAAGATCCCACAAGCCTCATGGCACAGCCAAAAAAAAAAAAAAAAAGAAGGTGTGCTGCTGGCAACAAGTTTGAGAACCTCTGGGTTAGAGACACTCCTGTCTATTATGGGCACAGACACCACTGCCCCAACACCCCATGATTCCACTGATCCTGAGAGGGGGCACGTGCCCCTCACGTCTGGCTTCGCCCCACATCACCAGCCCTGTGCTCCATGTGTGATCTCTGGGTCGTGTGGGGTCCTGGGATGCTGATCCGCATCCCTCCTTTGCCACCCACGCCCCGCGTTTTGCAGAGCTTGAGGCCTTGGTGAGGGCCCTGGGCTCCATCCTGAGAGCCCCCTGGAGAGTTTTAAGCCCCCAGCCTCTGTGGCCACAATAGCCCCAGCTTTCCAGCCCACTTCTCTTATGTGTGAGTCATCAATGTGTTTTCTGTCTGTTCTCTGATACCTCCTCAGCGTCTAGAACAGTGGCCAGTACATGGTCCACGCTCAGTGAATACGCGACTAAATACGGAGGCAGGCTGACCAGGTGTGGCCTCCGTCCTCGTGGAGTTTACAGTCCAAGGGCAGACACAGGCATTAAACACAAATATGGTAAAGGGACGTAGTGAACTCGGAGTGTGGACCAGTGCTGGGGGCTGAGGGTGGTGCTAACGGGGAGAAGACCCCAGCTGAGCTGAGGCAGGAGAGCAAGGGCTGCCCAGAGCTGAGACTGGATGTCGGGCAGAGAGACCTGCCAAGCTCCCGGCCCCTCTCAGTCTGTCATGGTCCTTGTGTGCCTGAGGAGGGACTGGGGCTCAGCAGGGAAGGGTCACTCAGCCGCAGCCCACCCAGAGCTTCCTGCTCCAGGTTGTGGGAGGCCTGGCACCCCCAGCACCAGCCCTTCCTGGATGGATATATTCTCTGCCTCCACTCCTGGGCCCTGCTGCCTGCTCTGGCCAGTCCACGCCCTCCCGGGCAGGCAGGGACAGCGTGTGCCGGCTTCCAGCTCTCCGGCTGGGGCTCCCTGGCCTGCTGGGCTGGCCTCTCACCTGGCAGCCTCAGCCTCCCCACACATGTGCCCCCGTGGGTGGCCAGCCCCCCCCCACCCCGCACATGACAGGCCTGACGCCTGAGGTCCCACCACAGCTGGGGAGGCTGGCACTGTCCTGTTCAGAGGAGGAAACTGCCTTGGCCCGTGCGACCCAAGTCTGAGCTCTGAACTGGTGCCGTCAGAGCCTGTCCATGGGCTCTGGCCACCCGGGTGCCATCGTAATCCCCAAGCTGCTGCCTCCTGAGGACCCCGCGGGGCTGCCAGCAGCGTCTTGACTTGCAGCTGCCCGCTGTTGCCAGGACAGAGCCATCCTCCGTCTTCTTCATCTGCATTCCTCTCCGCTCTGGGCCTATTCCGACCACCCTTCTCTCTCCATAGCCTGAAGCTCGAGGCCTTGTCCATCTCCCACTGACACTAGTGGCAAGACTTTTTGTCCAGTTATTTGGCCATTGCTCTAGGTCAGGGGACGGTCTTTCCTTCATCAAAGGGCACCCAGTCTGGCTGAGCACCCAGTCTGGTCTGGGCAGAGGGTGGGGGGCAGGTGCTATGTTAATTTCTTCATTCACTAAACAGAAATCCTCCAATGGGGTTTGTGAAGGAAGGGAGGAAGGAAGGATGGAAGGATGGAAGGAAGGAGGGAGAGTAGGGGGGCATAGCAGGGAAGGAGGGAAAGAGGGAGCCCTTTGGGTTGGCTGAGTCTCCCAGCCCTTACTTTACCCCACACAGTCCAGGAGCGGACTTGGACTAGACCCTTAGATGGCCAGGGGGCTGAGAAAAGCTTGATTGACCCCTTGAGCCTCAGTTTCTTCCTCTCAATGGGGCTGGTAACAGTTCTGACCACAGAGGATGGTTGGGAGCGTCAAAGAAAGGCTTGTGAGTCGGCACCGGCAGGACCCAGCACACTGCAGGCCATCAAGTTCCCCAAGCAGGGTGGCAAGTCATGTGCTGAGGCCTGACTGGCACTTGCAGAGGGACAAGTGAGGGAGGGAAGGACAAAGGCATCTTGGGCAGTGGGGGCAGCGTGGGCAGAGGCCAGGGCACAGGCTGTGGGCAGGTAGGGATGCGGGACTCGGGGGTTTGGGCCAGCAGAGGGAGGTCAAGGCAGAGCCTCACCACGTGGACCACATTCGGGTCTACTCCTGGAGCCCTCTTCCCAGCTGGGTGAGGTAGGGCAAGCTACTTCTCTCAGAGTCTCAGCTTCCTCTCCTGTGAGACAGAACATCTAAGCGCATGGCCCTGTGGTGCCGATGAGCTCAGTGGAGGGTGTAAATGTCCGGCCCAGGGCCGGACACCCCTTCGGCCCTATGGAGTGTGAATACCGTTGCCAAGTCCCTGCCTTGCCAGAGGCACTTCCTTCTTGCTGCAATGCCTCCTCCCATTCCTGGCCCTTCCCCTGTCCTCTGAAGGGCCCCTGTCTGAGCCTGAGTGCCTCAACAAACCCTCACACCTCTGTCATTTTCCTTGGTGCCTCCCCGGGGTGTAACAAGCCCCTTGAGGGCAGGGACCTGTATCTCCTCCCTGAACCTAGAGGTGAGCACCCAGGACATGTGCTGACTGGAGAAAGGAGCAGCAGGTGGTGAGTTTGAGCAGAAGGGCCTGGAACCCAGAAGGAGGAGGGAGGGGAGGAAGAGGTCACTCTTTTTTTTTTTTTAATTAATTAACTAATTAATTATAATTTTGGCTGCATTGGATCTTCATTGTTGCGTGTGGGCTTTCTCTAGCTGTGGTGAGCAGGGGCTACTCTTCGTTACAGTGCATGGGCTTCTCATTGTGGTGGCTTCTCTTGTTGAGGAGCACAGCTTCTAGGCGCCCGGGCTTCAGTAGTTGTGGCACATGGGCTTAGTTGCTCTGCGGCATGTGGAATCTTCCTGGATCAGGTCTCAAACCCGTGTCCCCTGCACTGACAGGCGGATTCTTAACCACTGCGCCACCAGGGAAGTCCCGAAGAGGTCACTCTTGATGGGAGGCTCGGAGAGGTAGCACAGAAAGGTCAGGTCTGGATGAACAGGATGGCTGAGTGAAGGGGAGCTGGTGTGACCAGAAGCCAGGACTGCTATGCGGAACAATGAAGGTTTAAGACCCAGAGAAGGGTCCCAAAGTCCAGGCAGCTTTCCCACCGGGACTGTGTGCTTGTTTATGGCCTTCTGCTTTCCAGGGCCTGTGCTCACTTGCAAAGTGGGTGCCAGGGAGCCATCTTGCCATGGGGGTGAGGATACAGGAGATGCTGCAGCAAAGGTTAGTTCTTGGCACTCGGCCTCTTCCAATCCCACCCCTCTATTCCTGGTTTAGCACGTCAAGGTGAAGGGTATGCACTGCACTTCCTCAGCTGGCTTGGGATTTCTTCAGGGCAGGGTCCCCTTCCCTCTGAGGAAGCAGTTCCCAATAGAATTGTGTTCTTTCATTGACCTGGGCCCACTAAGCACCAGGCCCAGTGCACAGGAGGACCATAAAGTCATTTCCCAGGCCAGGCTCCCAGGTCCCCTGCAGCTCTAAGGAGTAACTGATGGAGTCCCTCATACATTTGCCAAATGTGTCTTGTTTTTTTTTTATTTATTTGGTTGCGCCAGGTCTTAGTTGCAGCATGCGGGCTCCTTAGTTGTGGCATGTGAACCCTTAGTTGTGGCATGCATGTGGGATCTAGTTCCCTCACCATGGATCGAACCCAGGTCCCCTGCATTGGGAGCGTGGAGTCCTAACCACTGTGCCACCAGGGAAGTCCCTTGTTTTTTGTTTTTGGCCACGCTGTGCAGCATGCGGGATCTTAGTTCCCCAACCAGGGATCGAACCCGTGCCCCCTGCAGTGGAAAGGGGAAGTCTTAACCACTGGACCGCCAGGGAAGTCCCACATTTGCCAAATGTTTAGGAGCACCCACTGTGTGCCAGCCCTGGGGGGAGATAAAGGACAGGCAGGGTCCTCATTGCATGAGGCTTATCATCTAGTTTCTTCCCCACTCTCTCCCCGTGTTAAGCCTGGGCTCTCAGGTCTCTGGGTGGGAGGCCGGCTCTATTCCAGGCTATCCATCTCCAGTGCTCTTTTCCTCTGTCTTCTAGTGGGAAACCAACTGCTCTCAGAACGGAGAAAAATTCCTTCACAAGGCCTGAATGATCTGAAGCTGCACCCTCCACTTTGCCTGCACTGCCACCGAGGTCCAAACCACCATCACCTCCCTCTTTGCCTGGATGGCCACAAACAGCTTGTACGTGGCCCTGCTCCCCTTCTTACCCCCTACCTACCTCATCCTCCATTCTCCAACCAGAGTCTTCTCCTCATACACATGCATCTGACCATGGGCTTGCCCTTCTGTCCTCAGAGCTGCTCCTCCCCACCCTTCACAGGTCCCAGTGGTGGCTGTGGAGCCAGCAGCCCCGTCTGGAACAGAATTGGGCTCTGCTCCTTGCGGGTTGCATGACCTTGGGCAAACCCTCGGCCTCCACTATGCTTCTGTTTCCTGTGAAATGGGGCTGTTCGTGGTGAGTGTTGGCTATAATTACACTATTTCCTCAGTGAGACTCCCTGACTCCCCCCCCCCGACCCCCCCACCCCCGCCCATGAGAAGCAGGTTCCCACAGTCACATTCCCATCACCTCGGCGCTGATTGGTGCCTGAAATAATCCTGCCCCTTACCCCATCTCCCGCAGCCAGTATCACTGTGCACCTACTGTGTGTCGGGCTCTGTTTCCCAGTGCCACCGCACTGGGCGCCCCGCAAAGGCAGGGTCCCCGCCGGTCCCTGCGCCCCGGCGCTCCCAGGCCGCCGGCGCTGTGCCCGCACCGCGCCCGCACACAGTAGGCGCCTCGTTCGCCCGCGCCGCCGCCCCTCCCCCGCTCCAGGAAGTGCGGGGGCTCCGGCGCCGGCCGCCGCGATGCATTCTGGGCCAGCAGCAGCACCAGAGCCAAGATGGCGGCCAGCAGGAGGCTGATGAAGGTAAAGACCATTCTCCGGCGCCGGCGGGCGGACGGGGAGTGGCGTCGGCCGGGGCCGCGCGGCCGCCCGGACCCCTCGGGGGGCCGCCGTCGCCCCCCGCCTCGCGTGGCGCCGCCGCCCAGGGCCGTGTGATGAGGGAGCTAAGGCGGCCGCTAGGCCGCAGCCCAGGAGGGAGCGCCAGGCCGCGCCGCCCCGGCCCTTCGCCGGCCGTCCGGCTGCCCCGCCCGGCCCGCGGGCTCCCTCCGCGAGGCGGCGGAGGCAGCAGGAGGCCCACCGGACGCCCGCGGGAGGCCCGAGCGCCGAGCCCGCGCCGCGGAGCTGCCCCGCCCTGGGCCATAGCGCACCGGGCTGGAAGCCGCCGGGCCGGGCGGGCGGGGGGCTCGGGGCGGGGGCCGGCGGGCGAAAGTTAGGCCGGGCTGCCGTGGGCGATCTGGGTGTGCGGGGGCCGGCAGACTGTCGCTGCGACTGCCGGTAGACTGTCGCTGCAACTGCAGAGTCACACAGCGGCAAGTTCGGCCCCGGGGTGCAGGAGAGCGGGAGGGCGGGGGGCGGCCGGCCGCGGCGCGGGCCTCCTGCCCCGTCCTCGTCATCCGCGCTCCGGGCCCTGCTGGAGCAAAGTGCCATTTTAGGGGTGGGAGTGGGAGTTAAAACCAACCAAAGTTTATAAAAATAACTTGCTACTTTGTATGTTGAACGCGGCGGGGTGCATTCTTGCTCGCTGGCTCCCCGAGTGAGGAGCACAGATGTCACCCGGGCCCAGTCCTTTCTCGAGTGTGTTTGCCGGCGTCCCCCAGAGCCGATCTCGCCTAGGTTTGCAAGTCGGCCGCCCTGCCGGTGGTGCTGCCGGGCTGCACCGGGCCGAAAATCAAAAGGGCCCAGGAGCTGATTTCCTGGGGGGAGATAAAGGGCTGGGGTTCCTCCTGGGCAGAGCAGTGCTCCGGAGAGCCAGACGCTGAGTTTGGAGTCCCAGCCTCCGGGCCCTCCCTCCCTGGGAACGTTTCCTTTCTTTTGTTCCCTAAGGACTAGACACGACATTGAACTTCATAAGACTGGATTGGAAATGGGCACAAAAGAAGAGTCAGCAGAGTCCAGATTTCTCTCTTCTCTGTCAGTGACACCACCGTCCACACAGTCGTCCGGATGGGAAGACTGTTATTCATTTATTTTCCTCTCTACTTCCCAGAGGCAGTCATCCTTGATGCCTTTCGGATTTTACTTTAAAGGTTTCTTGAGTTCCTGACTTCTCTAATCTTACTGAGATTACTTGAATCCATACCCTCACCTCTCAGGTGCCTTTCTGAGTTCTCTCCTTCTCTGACTCGCCTTCTTGGCCACCACAGTTCTTTTTCTAAAGCAGATATTAATCCTTTCATGCTCCTGTCCTAACCTCCGTGATTTTATTGTCCTCGGAAGTTAATCCTAACTTCCTGGCAGCAAGACCCTTAGACTGCTGGAAAGTAATCTGTTCAGCCACACCCCCTGCTCCTTGGTTTGCCATCACTCTTGCACCTAATCACTGTAGCTGCCATTTTCCTTAGCCTTGACTTTGTGCAGCTCCGTACTTCATGTTCATGATGGTGTGTAATCCTCCCTGTGAAGTAGACTCTATTATTCCCATTTTGTAGGTGAGAAAATGGAATGCAGGGAGAATCGCTGGCTTGCCCCAGTTTTCTAGCTAGGGAGAGAGTGAGCTGTGATG
Organism: Globicephala melas; assembly: GCF_963455315.2. Taxonomy (NCBI): domain Eukaryota; kingdom Metazoa; phylum Chordata; class Mammalia; order Artiodactyla; family Delphinidae; genus Globicephala; species Globicephala melas. Next base: position 63,870,839 of record NC_083326.1, read on the forward strand.
TGACTAGTTCTGTCTGACCCGAGAGCCCCCGGCCCTTAGGTGGCCTTTGCACACGCTGTTTGCTCTCCCTGAGAAAAGCTGCCTTCCCCTCGCCTTTCATCCCCTTCCAGGGAAGTCCTGGGTTCAACTCCGAGGCCAGCTACTCTGAGGCCTCGCCTCCCCCATTAGAATGAGTTGTTTCCGCCTTTGTGTGACCACAGCACTTTCTTTATGTTTCTCTTTGAACACTTGTCACAATCGGATTTGTGTTAGACTTGCCTTTCCTACCAGGGTCTGAGGTCCTCAAGGGCAGGGATCTTGACCTAATTCATCCTGGTATCCCTTAGTCTAGGCCAGTTGACCCAGTTTGGGGCTCCCAGGCTCCCAGGGGTCTGAGAGGGGAGTTACTATGGTTTTTCAATTATTTTTGTGTTTCAAAAAAATTAGAGCTTAGGAAAAAATATGTAACATTAACTGAGTACTTGTTAAGTGCTAGATCATTTAGGTAAGTTTTTTTTAATGTTTTCAATAACTCTTAAAGGTAGTGTGTTGTCATCTTTATTTTACCAACGAGAAGGTTGTGAGGCTTAGCGGACCATCCTGGGGAGAGATGAGATGCTACATCTCCCTGTCTCCATATCCCAAGTTCCACGCCCCTTATCACATGGCCTCCTTTCTTATTCCAAGGATGCACGGAGGAGTATGTTGATTCCTGACTCTTGCCTGGAGATTCTTTCAATTTAGTAGGGGATGCTCGTTACAAGATGGTAATCATTGGCTCTGAGAGTCAGTGTTTAGGCCTGGTTAATTTAGAAAAAAAATTATTGAATCAGGTTGATCAGTACTTGGGCTGGATAATAAAAGGGATTTTCAGTGGTGAAAAGTAAACATGTTGAATAATCAAATGGATTACATCTTAAAGAACTGGAAATTTCCTCAAAAACCATTTTCTGAGACACTTGGAGTCAAAGATTTCTTTGTAACAATGGACTATCTGCAGATAGTGTAAAATACATTATTAAAAGTAGAGTGATTTGCATATATCAGGCTGAGAAGTTATTTTAGGCAAAGTGAATATGATAAAGTCTTTAATTTAAAAAGCAATTGCCAAAAGGATTAGCCTTTTTCAGAACACTTTTTAGGAATTACAATGTTAATAAAACATTAAATACATTTTAATTTGCAAGCAGCTAATTCAGCATTGATGGCAACCACCAGATTGTAACCATTGCTTCAGTCAGGAGGGGAAATAGCTACAAAAGTGAAACCTGTAGGTGTGGCTGAGGGAAATTGATTGCAGTCTGTTCATTTCTTTTTAGCCTCTCAATTGCACACATCTCCTGGAAGGGCCCTCCAGCTGGGTATCTTCCCAGAAGGGCTTTTCTCAGTGGGGAAGTTTGTAGATTTAAAAGAGGAGTGACATTTTATTAGTTATTATGGCATAACTCTTGAGATAAGGAATTGAGATTTGTAGCAGCCTGTTAATGCTATTTAAATACTGCTCACTCAGAGCTCCATATTGGTGTGCTTTCAGCCCATAATCACATGTGAATGAGTAGGAGGAGTTGCTAAATAATAGTTCATTCCTTGGAATTCATTGTACTAAGCAGTGAACTAGTTTGCTCTTGAGTGCAGGTATAGTACTCCCTGAGGTTGGGTAATGAACACAAGGAGCGGTGAGTGTGTCTGGTGGGTGTGTTGTGCGTGAGGGGAGTTTTACAGATGGTGTCAGTGTTCTGAATCCACTGGGTTTTTGGGACTCGAGGAAAGCACAGCATTTTTTACCCTAAATTCATGCATCGCAGTGAGTTGGGACTATTTTAGCCTCCCTTAATGATATTCTTTGTAAATGTTTCTCTCTTAAGAGACAATTGGGACAGGCCCTGGGAAAGAGAGTATTCTCATTATTGCAATCTTGGAACCTTTTCTTGAGGTGTACACGAGCACAAAAACACTTGTTCCAGGGTACTTAGACCTATTCTGATTTTGCTACAACTCTAAGTTAAGAGGCTGTTGATTTAGTGTTTTATTACATCAGGTCACTTGAAAGTATTCTCACTCTTGGAAAGTATCACTAAATGTTCAAGAGATAACTTCTCTTTTCTTTGATGCAACAGTAAGTTGGGAATTAAAGCTTACAGAACCACAAAGCCCTCCCTCCTGGGCCTGGACTCTGGTGGTCCCCCACACCCCACACCCCCGCCCCTCCTCAGGAGTTTCCTTTGAATGGCGCCGGACCTGCAGGCCTCTGGGTCTGAGACCCGCCTGTGCCCCCACGTCTGTCTTGCCTCCCTTAGTTAATGGGCCACTTGTCTACTCCATCACCAAGGAAGAACCTGGGGGAACCTGCCTCATCCCTTCCTTCCACATTGAGCCACTTGCCAGATTCTGCTGAACTAGGCCTTTATCTCCCTTCTCTTTCTGTCTTTTCTGCATCTCCACTGCCATGCCCTTCATGCAGGCCGTCCCTGTTGTGGTGGACACCTGCCTGGGATCGCTCAGTGGGTTCTTTGTGCTCGTCCCCAGTCAGCTCCTCACTCCCACGTCATCCCTAAGCGGCAGTGCGTTTGAGAGAAGTGCTCACGCCCAGGCCTTGCCCCCAGAAACCGGATCCGGGTTCAGTAGGGCAGGACCCGCGCTCCTCAGCGTGTCCTGTCCGGGGTTGGGCTTGTCAGTCTCATCTCCCCCGCTTGCCCTGGGATCCCCTGGACCCGCAAGCTCTGCACTCCCCGGCTCGTCTCTCTGCACCAGGGCGACTCCTTGACTCAGCTCCTGGGGGGTCTCCTCTGCACTGTGCCCTCAAGGAGCTGAAGGAGGGAGAAGAACGGCCCAGCCTAGAACAAAGGTCCTGGGCTGCCCGTGTGTGCTGGACGCCTGCCAGCTGAGGAGTGAGGGGGGGCGGATAAGCCCCTCTGGCGGGAGGAGGCCGAACTTGGTCTGGCCCTTCACTCTGAGCAGGGCTTTGGTAGCTTACTGGGCAGCTGGTGAGGGTGAGGAGCTTTCATCCTTCAGAACAGATGTAGTAACCCCTGGCCATGTGCTTCTTACCTTGCTCGGTCCCCTCCTTGAATTTTAGGGAGGCCACCCCTGTGGCGCTTTCCAGAAGCACTGGGGACTGACCTGGTTTTACCCTCTTCAGCGTGCCCAGCGCGCCTGGCCCTCTAGGACAAGCCTTCCCTCCCTCGGCTCGGCCGCTGGCAGAGCTGCCTCTCCATGAGGGGTCTCACGAAGCCAGCGCGGGTGGATTTCAGGACAGGTGGCAGAGAGACGCTGTGCCTTTCAGTTGAGGATCCAATGGAGCCCCAGGTGCGGCGTCCAGAAGTGGCTGCTCGCTGATGAGGGCTCTGCTGGCATGTGTCTCCTGTCCAGACTCATTCTGTGTGTTCTCGAGGGCTTGGGCGAGCCTCACCCTCGCCCGGGAGAAAGGGGGAGGGAAGGGTCTTCCATTCAGGGCAGAGCTATTGAGAGTGGAATACTGCAGAGCGATTAAGAGCTCAGGTGCTGGAGCGTGTGTCCTGACCCGCCGCGTCTTAGCTGACTGAACCCAGGCAAGTTGCTTAACCTCTCTGTGCATTAGTCATGTCATCTGTGTGAAGATTGAGTTACTACATATCAAGCGCTCAGAAGAGCGCCTGGCATGTACTAAGTGTGGGTGTCAGCACGGGAGCCAGGAGAGTGGCCTGGTGGGAGGGAGGGAGGGTTTGGAGGAAATGGTGCTGCCCTCGGGGGTCGTGGGTTGGGGCAGGGAGGACAGGAAGTCCCCCTCTCCACATGCCCTCCTGACTCTTGAAGTCACCTGTTCCTTAGGGTTAGTGAGAGGTTTCCTGAGACAGCTGTGCGAACGTGTCTTTGTTTAAAGATGTTTACTTTTTCCAGCAAAATTACACAGCTCTTGAATTCAAAGTCAGTGTCTCAGAATCTCACCCATGTGTTTTTTCTTCCTGTGCTGAGTGTGTGGGCCAATGAGGCTGCTGAGCTGGGCTGGTGGTCCCATCAAGGACGCTGTGCCTTTGGTCTCCTGCTCCAGGTCCTCCAGGCCTTGGCCGCAGTCTCTAGTGTCCAGAGCTGCAGGGCCCTGACAGGCGGGAGGCTGAGGCCCGGCCACCACCCACGGGTGGGGCCGCCAGGTGCTCCCTGCTCTCAGGGTTTCTCTCCTGCTTTTCACATGGCTTCCCGTAAGAAGGGACGGGATGGAGAGTAAAGTTCGTCTCAGGTTAGGTGGTGGTGGGGTTTGTGCTGTTTTGAATAGTTCCAGGCCTGTATCAGTTGGAGTTTTCCGTACTCCTTATCTTGCCAGATTTTGTTTCTGCTTCTCACTAGCAAGTTCGGCAAAGGGGTGAAGTGTGCCGGACAGCCCCTGGCCCAGTGGACACATGTGCAGCCAAAGCAGGGACTGGCATCAGGTCCAGTGCTTCTGCTGGTGCTCCCTGTCTGAGCGGGCTGGGCAGTGGCTGTAGCTCCAAAGTCAGATGGCCCTTGAGCCCTTCCTGAGATGGTCTGTAAATGTGTGCACCCGCCCCCCGTGCCAGTCATTGGGAAACTCAGCACAGGAAAGCCACTTTACAGGTAGATCCGCTGCGTGGTCCACATGACTGTCCCTGTCTCCATCCCGGGATGCTGAACTCCAGAGTGTGTGATGCAGGTCAGAGTGCCAGGCCCACCCCCGTTCAGTTGGAGGCACACACGCATCCCGGAGTGAGGCCACCGTGCAGAGTGGGCCAGAGCGTGTGGGCAGCGCTGAGTGTCCCCTGCAGCCGTGTCCTGTTGGCACGACCATGCGCAGGCGGCCTGCTTCCTGGAGCAGCGTGCTGTGGTTGAGTTCTCCAAGACCTGGTTCAGATCCTCATCTCTGCCGCAGGCTCATCTGTGTCCTCGCCCTGAGCCTCAGTGTCCTGATTTCTCCAAAGGGACAGTGACACTCCCTCATAGAGTGAGGACCATCGCTGAGTGTGTCCATCATGGCAGTAACTGAGTGTGACATAGCTGGCACACCACTGGCTCGCTGTGGAGACGTGGTGGTGGGGCCCCCTTGGCTGAGCAGTCACTGAAATAAGAGACTCATGTCCTGGAGCTTTGAAGCCTTATGTTTTAGATTTACAGTGTATTGAATTACATTAAGGTCATAATTGAGTGTCATTGCCACTGGTTCCTTTGTGCAAGCTTGGAGTGTGCATTTCTGTCAAAATTAGTCACTTTGATACAGTCCCACAAGCAAGAAGTAGCTCTTTCAAATTATTAATGTCCCACCAGTTGCGTGGCTGGTATTTGACAGGGATCTTGTACTTTCCCTTGAACGTCGGGCTCTACCTGCCGGGTTTCATTTTGCCTGGATGGGAGAGCCTAGAAGTGTTCCGGGCACAGAAGAAACAGTTGCGGGGTGACTCGCCATAAATGGAGGGCTCAGGTGAAGGCTGTGTATGTTTGTCCTTTTGTCGTCGAGAGTCTGGGAAAGTGCAGTTCCAGGGCCGCCAGGCCCCCCAGGATCCTGACCAGGGAATGGGAGCCCCCGCCCCCCTTCCCCACCACTCTGTGGCTGGACATCCATGGAACAAAGTCTCTGGCTTGGGCTCTAGTCCTGGCTCCGCCCTGTCCAAGGTCTGTCTGTGACTGGGCCCCTCTCAGCCTCTCTCCAGCCTTCCCTCCTGTCAAATAAAGCTGACGGGTTGGCCTGGCCCCCCTCAGGGGCATCGTGAGGCTCTGGTCTCTGCTTCTCACTTGGGGTCTGGCTCCTGCTGTTCACGTGGCTGGGTGGGGTGTGCGACTCTTGCACAAAGGCCAGCATCTTCCCTACCATGCCTCCTCCTGTTCTGCTTTGTTGGGATTTTGAAGGTGACAGTGCCCTGTGGAGGGGAGTGTGATGCGCCATTGGCAGGCCCCTGTCTTATGCTTCTTTGTCTTTTTCTTTTTAATTGGATCAGGTCATTTCTGAAAGCTTTGTGCTAACCGTAAACATCTTCATTTCTCATTTAAGGCCCCCGTGAGCTCTGGTCGTAGGCTGTCAACACCAATGTCATATCATGTGTATGTCCTGTTATATAGAACAGATAGAATATGTACGTTGGTGCCCTGACACTCTTAGATTTTAAGAAGTGTGGTGACACAGTTGTGGAGGGGAATGAACCGAACCCTAATTGAGTACCTCCTGCCAGCTTCAGCAACATCCAGCGTTTCTTGTAATTCTCAGCAGGGCCCTATGGAGTAAGCTTCCTACCGTAAGACTAGACTCCTAGACTCGAGCTTCAGGTGGTGTGAAAGGTGGGGCTAGGTTGAGCCCGGGCCTGTCTGACTCCAGAGTCCTCTGCTCTTCCTGGTCCACTGATGATTTGTTGAAGCAACCACCTACCAAATCAAAATATTGTTTCTGTGTATTATATATAAAATAAATGTTGAAGAGAATGGTTGGGGATTGAAATATTCTGCTTTTATCGCCCATAGGAAGGTTCAGCAGAGAAGGTTCAACAGTAGAATAAGCAATATAAGTCACAGTATGCACCTTCTAAGAAAAGTTCAGACCGGTTTCCGGGTTTCTGTCGGCGCAGACTTGTTGCTGTCAGAGGGACTCCTCGCCTTGCTTCTGTGTGCTGGCCCGGTGGGAGGCCTTTGCTCTGGTAGGAGCTTGTTTGCAGATGTGGAAGTGACACTGACTCAGGGAACTGGTCTCTTCTTTGCTGGAAGGCTGGGTTGTTCTCAAGGAGGGGTGCCCCTCACTGTGGCCTGGGACCCCTGGCCCAGGTGCCTGGTGCTCTCTGGAGGTTCTCAGTCTGTGGGTCCACGGGAGTCAGGCACCCCTCACTCCCCCCTGCGCCTGGGACCCACACCCTGGCCGAGTCCCCAGAATTAGTAGCCTTTCCAGCCAAGCTCTGTTCCTGTTGCTTCCCGAACCACCTGGGGGTTCCTTCCTTCTACGGCTCTGCCTGCGTCTCCCACGGGGACACCTATTCTCTTCACCCCAGGGTCCATCCTCCCCCTCCCTCAGGGCTGGTGTCAGCCTCTCCCGTGAAGCTGTTGGCCTCTGCTGTAGGCGCCCCCCACACCCCCGCAGGTCCCCAGAGCAGCTCCGCTCTCTTAACCCAGCTTCAACAGCCAGGAAGACCTTCAGCTTTACTTTCTGTAGTTCTTTAGGGGCGCATTGTGCTTTTTTCCATTTAGCAAATAGGAAATTACACCATGATATTAAATATGCCTTTTTTTTTTTTAAATATGCCTTTTTTAAAAACTGTACCAGCGCCCCCTACCTTGACACTTGCCGTCCATAGCATTGATTTAACATCTGAAGCAGCCATGACTCAGACCGCTGATTTTTCCTTTGTACATCTGTCTGGATTTCATTTTTCTTTTTTGTTGTTGAAGTATGGTTGATTTACCCTGTTGTGTTTCAGGTGTACAGCACAGTGATGCAGTTATATATATACACATATATATGTTCTTTTCCAACTTCTTTTCTCTCTTTTTTTTTTTTTTTTTTTTTTTGCGGTACGCGGGCCTCTCACTGTTGTGGCCTCTCCCGTTGCGGAGCACAGGCTCTGGACGTGCAGGCTCAGCAGCCATGGCTCATGGGCCTAGCCGCTTCGCAGCACGTGGGATCTTCCCGGACTGGGGCACGAACCCATGTCCCCTGCATTGGCAGGCGGACTCTCAACCACTGCGCCACCAGGGAAGCCCTCTCTTATATGTTTTTATAAAATACTGAGTATAGTTCCCTGTGTTATACAATAGGTCCTTGTTGGTTATCTGTTTTACACATAGTATGTCTGGATTTCTTAAAGAGGACCATGGCCTCACACTGATTAGGAACCACTGGCTCCTGAGGGCTTCTCAGTGTGTGAGGATTACCCAGGGAGACTGTAAACAGTCGAATATCAAAGAAGGAAAGAAACAGAGACTTGGTTAATTCTTCCCCAGCTCAGATGTGTACACTGCATTGTGAGACGAGGGCGTGCTGTGTATAATGTGTCCTGCTCCCTGTCTCTGCTCGGGGACCAGCAAGTCTCCTGCTGGGGCCGGACCGTGTCCCCTGCTGGTGCCCGTGGGGCTGTCGGGCAGTGGTCGCTTGTGCCCGATGCCACGCTTTGGCCTAGAGTGTTGCCGACACGCCAAGTTCTCCCTCTGGGCTTCGAGGAGTGCAGCCCTCTCTCTCTCCCTCGCCACTCACCCTGCCCAGGAAGCCCGCTCCCCACCAGGAGGGGGACGTGTGAGTGTCTGGTTCTCCTTCCCCGGTGTCTCTCTCGGCCTGTCAGCATCGTCCCATCTGCCTGAAGCAGCCGACCAACTGCTCTCGCAGAACTGACGCAGACCTTTGTGGGGCGTGTTTTGTCAGTCCCTGTGGTTCTTGGCTTTGGTCTTCCCAACTCCGTTCTGGAGCTGGACCCCTCTTTCTCCCACCATCCGTCGGACGTTCCAACTCTGAATCGATGTGGTCTCCTTGCCATTCCTCCCCCCGTTCTTCATCTTCAGTTACAGGCTGCAGTCACGCTGGAGGGTTTGTTAGGCCTTCAGATGAACCCGTTTCTCTTTTTTTTTTCCTATAAATTTATTTGTTTAATTTATTTAGTTTTGGCTGCATTAGGTCTTTGTTGCTGCACGTGGGCTTTCTCTTGGTTGTGGTCCGCGGGCTTCTCATTGTGGTGGCTTCTTTTGTCGCAGAGCATAGGCTCTAGGCGCGCGGGCTTCAGTAGTTGTGGCTCACACGGGCTCTAGAGCACAGGCACAGTAGTTGTGGCGCACGGGCTTAGTTGCTCCACAGCATGTGGGATCTTCCCAGACTAGGGTTCGAACCCGTGCCCCCTGCATTGGCAGGCGGACTTTTAACCACTGTGCCACCAGGGGAACCCCCGTCTCTTCTCTGAATGACTTGAGTCAGTCTTCAGCTTGTTCTCGGTGGAGGCGTGATTGGCATTTCGGGCTGATCAGTTCATGTCTGCGGGACTGTCTTGTGCATCTCAGGACTTTCAGCGTCCCGGCCCCCAAGAGTGTCAGTGGTTCTCAGCAGCTGTGGCTCTGGAGGGTGTTGGGAAGCTGGGTGGAGCTGTGTCACAGGCCTGGCATCTAGTGGGCAGGGCTCAGCGCTGCCCTGTTGAGAAACTCCCAGGGGCTGCCTGGCATTCCCTGAAGATGACAGGACTGGATGGCCGGCTTGTTTGTCTTGGTTTCTCTTACTTCTGCCTTATACCCACTTCTTGTTGTTTAGAACTATGCAAAGGCACCTGCCTCGTCATCTTTGCTGAGCGTCACTTGACAGCGAGGTGACTTGAGCTTACCCGGTAACCGTGCTCCGGGTTTCCCAAGCCTCCCAGCTCTGCTGTCACAGCATCACCATCTTCTCCTGCGGGTGGTGGGGGGCAGGGCGGGGGGCAGGGTTGCTGTCCTCCTCGCACCGAGCAGCTCCCGTCTTTGTTCCAGTGTCTCTTGATATCAGAGCATGATAGTTGCCCGCCCTGCACCCCTGCCAACACGCCACTCCTCCGTTTCTTGAGTAAGGTTCAGTTTCTCACTGCCAAGTTACGGTGGACAGTCCTACCTGCCACGTTTTTGTAATTTCCTTTGAAATGTACCTCCTTGTGTTTATTACCCATACCTCGTGTTGTTAGTGTGTGGATTTCTGAAGCTGTAAAGTATATTTATAGATTATTTTAAAATTTATTTTGTCCTATGAATATTGAATCTATTCTCTGTTGTTTCTTCTTTCTTGCTCTTTTTTTTTTTAAATTTTTTGGCCTTGCTGTGCGGCATGCGGGATGCAGGATTTTCTTGAGCAGGGATTGAACCCGTGCCCCCTGCAGTGGTAGCATGGAGTCTTAACCACTGGACCACCAGGGAAGTCCCTGTTTGACTGTCTAATTTCACAATTCTATCTGGAATTTTTTCCCATCTGTATTTGGTTTAAACATTTTTTAGCTTGGTAGGACTCAGCGCTACGGGACATGGTCTCTTCTGTTTCTAGACAAGAATCTTACTCTAGTGCCTTGAGCCGAGGGCCGGAAGGTCCCAGCACATAGAGAGCCCTGTTTACCCCAGGGCCTCGCCCCTCTCCAATCCCCTGCTTCCCATCTGATCAGTCACCGGATCACTAAGCAGATATTGTATTTGTGTGTGACGGTGGGCTCCTGGGCTTCCTGACCCCTGCCGTGCGCCTCCTCTTTTGGAGCTTACGTTCTGTTTGGGGAGTGGACCAGAGTGGGAGTGTGGGTGTGAGATTTGTTTCTTCCCCTTCCTGAATGTGCCCAGGCTTCATAATCCCCAGGGGAGCCTTTCCGATGAGCCCTGGGCATTAGTAGGAGGACCAGCTGACAGCTGGCAGGTCGGGTGGTCTCTCAGGTTCCATGCTTCCCCTCCTGCGGGCTCAGGAAGAGGGGCCAGGCCACCCCTTCCCCCACTGCTGGGGCCATGGCCACTAGCATCTTCCTCGTGGAAGCTGAGCATTGCTTAGAAATGGAACTCATCCTCTCACTGTGCAGCTTGCTAAAAATCCCCATTTCTCTCCACCCCACACCTGCTAGACCAGAGTTTCTGGGCCTGGGGCCCAGGCCGACGAGTGTGGTGGGCAGCTAGGGCTGGCAAGCAGCAGTCTTCCCTGTGGGAAGAGACTCAGCCTGGCCCCTGCCACCAAGCAGCAGCGTGTCCCACCTGTCTCCTCTGTGCAGTCACTTGACGTGCTGTCCTCCTTATCCTGCCCCGTGCCAGGCACACCTGTAACATCGGCTCAGCCCCCTTTCTCGGGACTCTTCTCCTTCCTTATCTCGTATCCCCCAGGGTGCCTTGTACACTGGCCGTTTGATGGGAATGTGGCACGCAGAGGATAGGGCGGCTGGTTCAGAGCCTCCGTGCCATCCTGCGCCACGGCACCAAACATGAAGGGGCTTCCTGGTTCTAGAGGGCTGCGGGGGCCAGACCAGCGAGGAGGAAGCCTGGGCTGTGGGACGCCATCCTGTGGGCCCTGCGGAGGAGGCAGGTCTGGGCTGGGTGGTGCTGTGGGGTTGGAGAGAGAGGCATCCAGGAGATGTGGAGGACGCTGTTGTGTCGTGGACGAGAGCCGGGTTGGGGTGTGGTGGGGGAGCGCCTCACTCTAGGCTCTGAGGATGGAGGAGCATGGGGGACCCAGGTGGGCGGGTGGCTGTGCAGTGGGTGGCTTGGGCCATAACGCCTGTTGGACGGTCACTCGAGTTGTTGGGGAAGCGGTGGGAAATGTCAGGCTAGTGCAGGGTTGAAAAACAAGTGACAGACAATTCTAGGCTAGAGACGGGAAGGGCCCTGATGTCACCTGGCCGGCCGTGCTTTCTGGATGAAGTGGCGTTTGTATGATAACAACCCCTCATATATTTGCAAGGCGTTTTCTTGCACATAGCATGGTTCCCCCTCCTTGTCTACATCTTTGGGTCTCAATGCCCTTTTGCAGCAGAGGAAACCGAGGCTTAGTGAAGGTTTCCATCCTCCCCCACCCCCCCTCCAGCCCCAGACTGGGTCGTCGGGCCCCAGCCATGTGCCCTGTGGAGGGAGAGCCCTTCTGAAACTGCACTCCAGCGTTGGGTGGAAAACTGTGGGTTTGTTTGCTTCTCTTCCCCAGTTCCATTCACCTTTACACGGAGGCAGCACTTCATAGATCTGGGTTGGAAGGAGTCAGGTCTTCAGCACCTGGCCTGTGCCCCTGCTGCGTGGGGACAGCCCATAGGGGAGGGGATCGTCCACTGGGGCTGTGGGTTCACCGAGGTGGGTGCTTGTCTTGGCCTGGGGTACGGGTCAAGGGGGCCACTGCGGCTCCAGGCCTCTTAACCAGGCCAGGGCATCCAGCCATGCTCTGAGATGGCCTTGGTGGCGGTGTCGGCACTTGGTTTAATTTGAGGGAGTCAGGAGGGATCTAACGTGTGGTGCTTTCCCCTATTTGACACCCCTTTATGCTTTGTCAATCAACAGGAGCTTGAAGAAATCCGCAAATGTGGGATGAAAAACTTCCGTAACATCCAGGTTGATGAAGCTAATTTATTGACTTGGCAAGGGCTTATTGTTCCTGTGAGTATTGAACACCTCCACTTCTTACCAGATTATTCTTTACGCTGATGTGTGTGCTACGGGCTTCTCCCTCTGCTCCCAAGGCGGCTCTGACTCTAGGCGGCCAGCAGGTGCCCGAGGCGGCTGTCGCGGAGGCTCACAGGGCAGGGCCGTGAAGGGGAGCCCATCTGGGCTCTGGTCTCCTGACATTCTGAGGTCCGAGCCTTCCAGGCCTGTGAGGGTCGGCCCGGAAAGGACGTGCGTCTGTGCTCCTGCTCTTCCTTGGCTTCTCTATGCCTGGCCGCGTTTGTCCAGACGGGCCGCTTTCTCCGACCTCTCTTGGGAGATAGCGGGTGTTTTCATCCATGTCTTCTCTTTGCTCTCCTGCCTGGGTTTGCGTCTGTGTTTCTAACCCTCTGGACACCTGTGTTCCAGGTTTTATTCTTGGGACCCTCCAGTCTGTGCCTCCCGTTGGTCTCAAGTCCCTTTGCCTAGTGGCCCCCCAGTGTTTCTCTGGGGCATCTGCCCCCACGCCCCACTCCCTGTCGCCCAGACTTCCTTTGGGTGCTCGGGCCCTCTCCTCACCGCGGCTTCCTGTGGCCTCCCCGCCCTCCGGATTCCGCATCTACTCTTTCTGCAGCCCTTCATCTCCCCGTCCAGAGGCTTGTCCCATGCTGACTCCAGCTGTGACCCCGGTTTCCCTGCCCTCCCAGAACTGCTTCTGGCAGCACCTGGCCCACGTCCTCAGCCCCGGCTCGGCAGGTCCAGCCCTGGCCCTGAGGTCCTCACTCCTGTCCTGCCACTTCCTCTCAACTCTTATCCATGGCTCTTGTCCAGCCTCTTGCCTTTCTCTTGCTCTGTTTTGTCTCTTGGGGACCTTGCTTCTTCCAGTGTCAGGTCATTGGGTTCTTGCTGGACGTGGAGGGGTGCGTCTTGGCCTCTGTTCCTGCCCATCTTGGCCTCTGCTCCTGCCCGCTTGCCGGAGGCAGCCTTACTTGGACGTCATGTGCCTTCCATGTCCCCGGCTTGCGACAGAGACCCTCTGTGCCAGTGACCCCCGTTCCTTCCTGTTCTTCCCACCCCCCGCCACCTCCTTTCATCCCCCCTGCCCTGTGCCTCACCCCTCCCCCCGCACCCCCCCACCCTGCCGCCCAGTGTAAAATCTCTCCTTACGAAGAGATGGGTCACTTTGCCAGAGCCGAGCAGAGAGCACGCTGACCAGAGATGCTTCCTTCTTGACACTGGTTGTAGGTCATGCTTTTTTAACAGTCCCTGGAACTTGAACAGCAAATATTGGATTTGTAGTTTATTTTTATAATCATTTGGATAACTAAGGAAAGATATGCTTTATAGTGTTTCAGTGCACACCAAAAATTATAAACCTGGCAGCGTCCAGCCTGGTTTTGCCCCCAGCCCTTGCCCACTGTGGGGACATATTAGATGTTGAGTGGAAGGATGGCCAAGACCATATGACCCCTGGCACTCTCCTAATTGAGATTTTGTTTCCTACTGATAAAATAGGTGAATAGTTAAGATGTGGATCTTTTGAAAAATAATAAGAATGACCGGGACAGTTTTAAGCGGTCAGGCTGGGCAGCCTACCGTGGGAGCTCAGTAGCTGGCTCCAAGGGTAGGTGGCTGTCTGGCAGGCGTCTCCCTGGTGTCGCATCGGCAGAGCCTGTGGAACGGGCGACTTCTCATTGAGCCCCGGGTGGAGATGGCTGGTAGAGTCCCAGTGGCCTGGGCCAAGGCTCCAGGCAGTGTCTGGAGCATCTGGGGAAGCTGTGCCTGGAGACAGGGCTGTGGCCAGGGCTCCTCTCGCCCTGCTCACGCTGCCTCTTCCTACTTCTCTGGCCCCTGGGTTGGCGTGAGGAGAGTTTCAAGGAAGCAGTTGGCAACTGCTCTGTCCAAGGTCCCCACTAGTACCCCACACCTGGGCCTCGGGTCTTCCTGCTCTGTAGGGGCTGGGTCAGCAAGGGGTCTTCTCCCCAAACTCACCTGGGATCCATCCAGCTGGAGTGAAAAGCAGGGCCAGGCTGATAAAGATGTGGCCCCCCGGGAAGTGGGCCTTTACAGCAGGGTACTTGCTGGTCCTGGGGAAGCCACCTGGCAAATCCACCCTGGTTGCAGTTCAGAGAGAGGGCAGGCCCAGACCTCAGGGGGCGATGGCGGGGGCACTTCATCGTTACCATGGCAGTTCAGGTTGATTCCCTTTAAACACTTGGTTTTTTTGTGTTTTTTTCGCGGTACGCGGGCCTGTCACTGTTGTGGCCTCTCCTGTTACGGAGCGCAGGCTCTGGACGTGCAGGCTCAGCGGCCATGGCTCACGGGCCTAGCCGCTCTGCGGCATGTGGGATCTTCCGAGACCGGGACACGAACTCGTGTCCCCTGCATCGGCAGGCGGACTCTCAACCACTGCGCCACCAGGGAAGCCCTAAACACTTGTTTTTATATAAGATTTCTCCATTTAAAATTCAGATGTAAGGTCTAAGGAAGAAAAGAATCCCATAATCCCATTATGAAGAAATTCAGTTTAGTGAGTTTTTGGCACATGCCCTTCAGGAACAGGGGCCTAGTGGTGAACCTTCTTGAGGCTTCTCTCCCAGTGGGCGTGTCCACCCCTAACCGGGTGCTCACACCCCCTTTAATGGGCCAGTTGCTGATGTCATAATTTTATCATTATTTGGTCATTGCCTTGAAACTCTTCATGAACATAAGTTTTAGTAACTATCCTATAGCCCATGTTTTATAAGTTATAGGTGTACAATATAGTCATTTTTATTTTAGATTCTGATCTTAAGATACAGTATTCTGTATTATATATTCCATTAGGATCAGGGTTGTACTATATTTAAGGAAAAACCATCTTTAGGGCTATATATGTTGTCAAATTACTTTCCAGAAAGGTTGTGCTAGTTTATACTCCTACAGGTACTGTCTGCACAAGTGCCCACAAGTGCCCACACGTGTCCTTGGCTGTTGTGGAGGTTGCTGAGCATTTTTAAAGGGGGTTCTGAGTGTCACGTGCTTCAGCACCCAGGCTGTGCGGTCCCGCTGCCCAAGGGGAGAGCCCCAGCCCTGCCCCTGACGGGAGGGGTGGTGATCTTGGGCCAGCTACACAGTTAGTCCCAGCGTCCTCACCTCTAAAAGGAGCGCTTCCCTTCTGGCTGTTGTAAAAGTTCAGTAAGTGCACATGTTAAATGCTTAGTCTCACTCGGGGGCTCTCTGGAACGCTGTTTGCCCTAACAGAGGGTCCATGAAACAACACACAGGAAGAAATTCTTGTCAGTTTGATAGGTGCAAAAGTTCTCAGCTTGATATGTGTCTTTGTCCCATTTGGGCTGTTGTATAACAAAATACTAGATAGCTGAGCTTATAAGCAACAGAAATTTATTTCTCACAGTCCTGGGAGCTGTAGGTCTGAGATCAGTGCTAGTTGGGTGAGGACCTTCTTCTCACGAGTCACAGGCTGTTGCTCGCATGGCAGAAGGGGCACCAGTCCCATTCGTGAGGGCTCTGCCCTGGTGGTCTAATCCCCTCCCAGAGGCCCCACCTCCCCACACCATCACCTTGGGGGGGGTAGGTTTTTGTTTTTGTTTTTCTGGCTGTGTTGGGTCTTCGTTGCTGCACGCAGGCTTTCTCTGTTTGTGGTGAGTGGGGGCTACTCTTTGTTGTGGTGCGTGGGCTTCTCGTTGTGGTGCCTTCTCTTGTTGTGGAGCACGGGCCCTAGGTGTGCTGGCTTCAGTATTTGTGGCTCACGGGCTTAGCTGCTTTGTGGCATGTGGGATCTTCCCTGACCAGGGCTTGAACCCGTGTCCCCTGCATTAGCAGGCGGACTCTTAGCCACTGTGCCACCAGGGAAGTCCAGGGCGGTAGGTTTTGACATAGGAATTTGGAGGGACACAAACATTCGGACCATAGTAATTTGTATTAAAAATTTTGTTTTTGCAGTTGAAGGTTTTTTTACTTATTTATTGACTGTTTATGTCTCTACAGTCTATTATCTAATAAGGTTTTAGTATGTTTGTCAAATTGCAGGAATTCTGTGTATTAATCCTTTGTGTCTGGGACAAATAATTTTCAGCTTAGTGTTTTCTTTTAAATTTTGTTTATTCAAAATTAATTTTAAAGTTTCTCTTTTAAAAAATTTAAAAATTTTGCTTCATCAATTTTTTTTATTGTGGTAAAATGTATGTGACATAAAATTTGCCATTACAGAACTTTTTAAGTGTACAATTCAGTGACATTAATTACAGTCAAAATGTTTTGCAACCATCATCACTGTATTTCCAAAACTTATCACTCAAACAGAAATTCTGTAGCCATGAAGTAATAACACTCTGCTCTCCTACCCCCCAACCCCTAGTACTCCCTAATCTACTCTGTATGTCAATGAATTTGCTTATTGTAGATATTTCACATAAATGAATCATATAAAGTTTGTCCTGGGCTTCCCTGGTGGCGCAGTGGTTGAGAGTCCGCCTGCCGATGCAGGGGACATGGGTTCGTGCCCTGGTCCGGGAAGATCCCACGTGCCGCGGAGCGGCTAGGCCCATGAGCCATGGCCGCTGAGCCTGTACGTCTGGAGCCGCAACGGGGTGGCCACAACAGTGAGAGGCCCGCGTACCACAAAAAAAAAAAAAAAAAATTGTCCTTTTTTATCTGGCTTATTTCACTCAGCATAATTTTTTTCAAGGTTCATGTACATCATACCATGTATCAGAACATCGTTTTTATGGATAAATAATTTTCTTTTATATGTCTACACCACCTTTTTTTTTTTTTTTTTTTGGCCTCGCCTTGCAGCATGCAGGATCTTAGTTTCCTGTTCAGGGATCGAACCCATGCACCCTGCAGTGGGAGTGTGAAGTCTTAACCCCTGATATGCAGGTATCTGCCTGAGTCCCATCTTCAGTTTTTCGGGGTAATATGTAGAAGTGGAATTGGCTGAATCACATGGTAACTCTGTGTTTAACTCTTTGAGGAACTGCCAGACTGATTTCCGCAGTGGCTGCACCATCTTACATTCCCACCAGCAGTGCACAAGGATTCCAGTTTTTCCACATCCTCACCAACAATTATTTTCCTTTTTTTTTTTTTAAAGTTATAACCATTCTAGTAGATGTGAATTGGAATCTCAATGGTGGTTTCGATTTGCATTTTCCTCATGATTAAGGATGTTGAGCATTGTTTCACGTTTTTATTGGCCATTTGTATATCTTTGGGGGAATGTCTAAAGTTCTTTAACCCCCCCTCCTTTTAAAAACATTTTATTTATGTATTTATTTTTGGCTGCATTGGGTCTTCATTGCTGCTCGCGGGCTTTCTCTAGTTATGGAGAGTGGGGGCTACTCTTCATTGCAGTGCGTGAGCTTCTCATTGTGGTGGCTTCTCTTTGTTGTGGAGCATAGGCTCTAGGCGCGTGGGCTTCAGTGGTTGTGGCACACAGCCTCAGTAGTTGTGGCTCGCAGGCTCTAGAGCACAGGCTCAGTAGTTGTGGCGCATGGGCTTAGTTGCTCTGCGGCATGTGGGATCTTCCTGGAGGGCTCGAACCCGTGTACCCTGCATTAAAGACTTTTTTTTTTAAGAGCAGTGTTAGGTTTGCAGCAAAATTAAGAGGAAGGACAGATATTTCAGGTATACCCCTTCCCCCCTCCCCCACATAGTCTCCCCCATTATCAACATCCCCCACCAGAGCCAGGCATTTGTTATAACTGATGAACCTATGTTGGCACACCATAATCACCTAAAGGGCACAGTTTACATCGGAGTCACTCTTGGTGTTGTACATCCTGTGAGTTTGAACAATGTATAATGACATGTATCCACCATTAGAGTATCATATAGAGTAGTTTCACTGCCTCAGATCCTATGTGCTCTGTCTGTTCAATCCTTCCCCACTCCTGGCAAGTACTGATTTTTTTTTTTTAACTGTCTTCATAGTTTGGACGTTCAAGACTGTCGTATGGTTGGAATCATACAGCAGCTTTTCAGATTGGCTTCTTTCGTTTAGTAATGTGCAATTAAGATTTCGTTGTGTTTTGATAGCTCATTTCTTTTTAGCACCAAATAATATTCTGTTGTCTCAATGTACACAGTTTGTTTATCCATTCACCTCCTGAAGGACATTTTGATTGCTTCCAGATTTTGGCAGTTCTGAATAAAGCTGCTATACACATTCTGAGTTGGGTTTTTTGTCTCTTTGTCTTTGAGTTAAAGGAGTTCGTTATATATTCTACATATTAAACCCTTACTAGATATATAATTTGCAGATATTTTCTCCCACTCGGTTGTCTTTTTACTCTCTTGACTGTGTCCTTTGATGCACAAAGTTTTTAATATTCATGAAGTCCATTTTACCTATTTTTTCTATTGTTGCCTGTGCTTTCAGTGTCATATTTGAGAAACCATTGCCAAATCCAAGGTCATGCAGGTTTTGCCCTATGTTTTCTTCTGAGAATTTTTAGTGTTAACTCTTGAACTTAGCTCTTTGTTCCATTTTGAGTTTTTTTAAATGGTATAGGGTAAGGGCCCAACTTCATTCTGTTGCACGTAGATGTACAATTTTCCCAGGACCATTTGTCGAAAAGACTGCTTTTTCCCATTGAGTGATTCTGGCATCCTTGTCAAAAATTAATAGAGCTAGAAAACTAATAAGGACCTACAGTGTAGCACAGGGAACTCTACTCAGTACTCTGTAATGGCCTGTATGGGGAAAGAATCTAAAAAAGAGTGGATATACATATAACTGATTCACTTTGCTGTACAGCAGAAACTAACACCACATTGTAAGTCAACTATACGCCAGTAAAAATAAAAAAAATAATAGAACATATATGTGAGGGTTTAATTCTGGACTCTCAATTCTGTTCCTTTTTATATTATTTATTTGGTTGCACTGGGTCTTAGTTGAGGCAGGTGGGCTTCTTAGTTGCAGCTCGCAGGCTCCGTAGTTGCGGCACAAGGGCTCCTTTAGTTGAGGCAGGTGGGCTCCTTAGTTGCGGCTCCAGGGCTCCTTAGTTGTGGCTCACAGGCTCTTTAGTTGCGGCATGCATGTGGTATCTAGTTCCCTGACCAGGGGTCAAACCCGGGTCCCCTGCATTGGGAACATGGAGTCTTATCCACTGCGCCACCAGGGATGTCCCTCAGTTCTGTTCTGTTGGTCTGAATGTCTGTCCTTATGCCAGTACCACACTGTTTTGATTACTGTAGCTTTGTAGTAAGTGTTTGAAATCAGGAAATGTGAGTTCTCCAACTGTGATCTTTTTCAAGATTGTTTTGACTATTCAGGGCCCCTGTGTAACTGGGCAGGACCCTATGGGGCCTTCCCGGAGCAGACCCCTCCCCCATATCCTCTCCTTTAGCTCCTCCCTGAAGTACGTAGATAAAAGTATCTGATGCACATTTCTTGAGTTGTTTTACAGTTGCTAAAACCACCACCAAATGGAAGAAATTAACTACTTGATGACCATGAGTAGGTAGCTCCCAGACCTACTGGTGCCTAAGGATTGATAATGTTAACCCCTGTGACACTACCCTGTTACCTCACCATCAACCAATCAGAATTGTGCACAAGCTGATTACATACCCTGGGACTTCCCTCCCTCACCTGACCTTTAAAAATGCTTTCCTGAAACCCATTGGGGAGTTCGGGTATTTTGAGCAATAGCTGCCCTGGACTCCTTGCTTGGCACCCTGCACTTTCCTTCACCACAACTCAGTGTCAGTAGATTGGTTTTACTGAGTATGGGCAAACAGACCTAAGTTTGGTTCAGTAACACCTTGAGATCCCATATGAATCTTAGGATGGGTTTTTCCATTTGAAAAAAAAAATTATTGAGGTTTTGAAAGAGATTATATTGAATCTTTAGATCACTTTGGGTAGTATTGTCATCTTTACAAAAGCAAGACTTGCAGTCCAGGAACCCAAGATGTCTTTCCATTTATTTAGGTTTTCTTTAACTTCTTTCAGCAGTGTTTTGTAATTTTTGGTGTACAACTTTTACACCTCTGTATTTTTCAGCTCAGGATGAAAAAACAAAACCGAAACAAAATCATAGCCTGGGTCACTTGAAACAACAGAATTCAGTTTTCTCACAGTTCTGGAGGCCAGAAGTCCCAGATCAAGGTCTGGCAGTAATCAATGATCAAAAACCTCCCAACAAAGTAAAGTTCTGAATTGGATGACTTTTCTTGGTGAATTCTACCAAACATTTAAAAAATTCGGTTGGTTTCTGATGAGGACTCTTCCATAGCCTTCTTGTTGTGTCCTCATGTGGCCTTTTCTCAGTGCACGGGGAGAGAGAGCAAGAGTGCTCTCTTTTTTTTATTTTGGCCGCACCACGCAGCCTGCAAGATCTTAGTCCCCCGACCGGGGATTGAACCTGTCCCCTCAGCAGTGAAAGCATGGAGTCTTAACCACTGGACCACCAGGGGAGTCCTGGGAGCTCTCTTCTTTTTAGGATACTAATGCTGTCAGATCAGGACTCTACCCTGTGACATCATTTAACCTTAATTACTTCCTTACTCTCTAGCCACACTGGGGTTAGGGCTTCAATATAAGAATTCGGAGGGGACACAGACATTCAGTCTGTAACAGCCACCTCAGTTAAATTTATTCCTAGATATTTTACTCTTTTCAGTGTTACTGTAAGTGGAATTGTTTCCTTTATTTCCTTTTCGGATTCATTGTTGTTCACTGTTAGTGTACAGAAATGTAACTGATATTGGCGTGTTGATTTTGTATCCAGGAACGTTGCTAAATTCATTTTTTCTAACAGTTTGTGTATGAATAATCTTTAGTTTTCTATGTATGAGATCAGTTCATCTCTGAATAGAGGTAGTTTTGTTTCTCCCTTTCCAATTTGGATGCCTTTTATTTCTTTTTCTTGCCTGATTGCCCTGGCTAGAACTACCAAATACTGTATTGACTATAAGTGGCAAAAGTAGGCATCCTTGGGACTTCCCTGGTGGTCCAGTGGTAAAGAATCTGCCTTCCAATGCAGGGGACGCAGGTTCCATCCCTGGTCGGGGAGCTAAGATCCCACATGCTGCGGGGCAGCTAAGCCTGTGTGCCACAACTACTGAGCACATGCACCTCGACTAGAGAGCCTGCGTGCTACAAACTAAAGAGCCCACGCGCTGCAACAAAAGATCCCGCGTGCCAGAACTAAGACCTGATGCAGCCAAAAAAAAAAAGTGGGCATCCTTGGGAATTCCCTGGTGGCAGTCCAGTGATTAGGACTCGGGGCTTTCACTACCGGGGTCCAAGTTTGATCCTTGGTTGGGGAGCTAAGATCCCGCAAGCTGTGTAGTGCAGCCAAAAAATAAAAAATGTTGGCATCCTTGTCTTGTTAGTAATTTTAGGAGAAAAGCTTTCAGACTTTCACCATTCAGTGTGACGTTGGCTGTAGGTTTTTCATGTTGGCTGTAGGCTTTTTTCATGTTGAAATTTCTTTCTATTCCTAGTTTATTGAGTGTTTCATCACAAAAGTGTATTAGGTTTTGTCAGATACTTTTCTGCATCAATTGAGATTATCTTTTTTCCTCCTTCATTCTATTCTTTTCTATTCTGCACACACATGGTGTGTTGATTGATTGATTTTTGTATGTTGAACTATCCTTGCATACCTGGGATAAATCCTACTTGGTCATGGTGTACGATCCTTTTAATATGCTGCTGAATTTCAGTTTGTTAGTATTTTGTTGAGGATTTTTGCATCAAAATTCATATACTTTTCTAATAGTGTCTTTGACTCTGATATCAGGGTTATGCTAGACTTGTAGAATGAGTTAGAAAGTGTTCCCACCTCTTCAGTTTTTTGGAAGAGTTCAAGAATGATTGGTGTTAATTTTTTTAATGTTTGGTAGCATTCACCAAGAAAAGCCATCCAGTTCAGAACTTTACTTTGTTGAGAGGATTTTGATTACTGGATTACTGATTCAGTTTCTTTACTACTTATAGGTCTATTTAGATTTTTTCTCAATTCAGTTTTGGTAGGTTGTGTGTTTCTGTGAATTTGTCCATTTCATCTAGGTTATCCAATTTTTTGGTGTACAACTGTTCATAGTATTCTCTTGTAATCCCTTTCTATTTCTATAATAAATGTAATGTTCCCACTTTCATTTCTGATTTTAGTAATATGGATTTCCTCTCTTTTTTCCTTAGTCTAGCTAAAAGTTTGTCACTTCAGTTGATCTCTTCAAAGAACCAACTTGTTTTCATTGATTTTTTTTTCTCTATTTTTTTCCTGCACTGTTTATCTCCTCTGTAATTGTTATTACTTACTTCTTTCTTCTGGTTTTGGGTTCAGTTTGTTCTCTTCTCATTTTTTAAGGTATTCAGTTAGATTATTGATTTGAGATCCTTCTTTTTTTGTTGTAGGCATTTACAGCTGTAAATTTTTCTCTGGGCACTACTTTTGCTGCATCCTTAAGTTTTGATGTCTTGTGTTTATCATCTCAAGGTATTTTCTAATTTCCCATGTGATTTCCTTTTTGACCAATTGGTTGTTTGTGTTTAATTTCCTCATACTTGTGAGTTTTCCAGCTTTCCTTCCATTATTGATTTCTAGTTGTATTCCATAGTGGTCACAAAGATATTTGTTGATCTTCTGTCTTGTTCTGTTATTGAAAGTGGGGTATTGAAATCTCCAACTATTATTTTATAACATATTTCTCCCTTCAGTGCCATCAATTTTTGCTTCATATGTTTTGGTTCATAATTTGTTAGTTGCATATAGGTGTATAATTGTCATATCTTCTTGATGGATTGAACCTTTTACCAATATATAATGTCCTTTGTGTCTTGTACTTTTTCCGTCATTTACTTCTAACCTCTTTGTGTCTTTGTATGTAAAGTGAATCTCTTATAGGCAGCATATGGGTGGATTGTGTTTTCTTATCCATTCTGGCAATTTCCATCTTTTAAGTGGAGAGTTTATTCCATTCACATTCAAAGTAATTGCTGACAAGAAAGTATTTGCTTCTGTTATCTATTTGTTTTCTGGATGTCATGTATGCATTTTGTTCCTAAATTCTTCCATTATTGCCTTTTTTGGGTATTTAGTTGATTTTTTTGTAGCATATTATTTTGATTCCATTCTTCTTTTCTTTTCTGTATGCCTGTTAGTTATTTTCTTAGAGGTTACCTTGGGGATTACAATTAACATCTTAATCTTTTAACAACCTAGTTTGAATAATACCAACTTAATTTCAGTAGTTACAAACACTCTGGTCCCATATATTTCCATTACCCAACCCCTCATATTGTTACTGTCGCAAAGAGAAGTTACAAACCCAAAGTATAATAACCAATAATGTTGGGTTTTATATTATCTTGTATAGTTTCTTAACCATTTTTCTTTATTTCTTTTTATGGCTTCAAGTTACTGTCTAGTATCTTTTTGTTTAGCCTGAAGACTCCCTTTTGTATTTCCTTTACAGAACATCTACTAGTGATGAATTCATTCCCTCTTTCTCTTTTAGATTTTTTTATCTGGGAATATCTTAATTTTGCCTTCATTTTTTAAAATTTTTTTATTATTTTTAAATTTTTTCTGACCATGCCACACAGCATTTGGGATCTTAGTTCCTTGACCAGGGCTCGAACCTGCTCCCCCTGCAGTGGGAGTGTGGAGTCTTAACCACTATACCACCAGGGAACTCCCTCACCTTCTTCTTCTTCTTTCTTTTTTAAAATTATTTATTTATTTACTTATTTTTGGCTGCATTGGGTCTTCGATGCTCCACATGGGCTTTCTCTAGTTGCATTGAGTGGGGGCTACTCCTCGTTCTGGTGCTAGGGCTCCTCATTGTGGTGGCTTCTCTTGTGGAGCAGGGCTCTAGGTGCACAGGCTTTAGTAGTTGTGGCACATGGGCTCAGTAGTTGTGGCTCGCAGACTCTAGAGCACAGGCTCAGTAGTTGTGGCATACAGGCTTAGTTGCTCTGAGGCATGTGGGATATTCCCAGACCAGGGCTCAAACATGTGTCCCCTGCATTGACAGGCGGATTCTACCACTGCACTGCCAGGGAAGTCCCTCGCGTTCATTTTTTTTTTTTTTTTTTTTGTGGTACGCGGGCCTTTCACTATTGTGGCCTCTCCCGTTGCGGAGCACAGACTCCAGACGCGCAGGCTCAGTGGCCATGGCTCACGGGCCTAGCCGCTCCGCGGCATGTGGGATCTTCCAGGACCGGGGCATGAACCTGTGTCCCCTGCATCAGCAGGCGGACTCTCAACCACTGCGCCACCAGGGAAGCCCTCGCCTTCATTTTTGAAGGATAGTTTTTGCTGACAGTCTTTTCCTTTTAGCACCTTGAATGTGTCCTCCCACTGCCTTCTGGCCTCCATTCTGGTTAGAAATCAGTTGTTGCTGCTTTCAAGTTACTTCTCTTGCTGCTTTCAAGATTATCTCTTTGTCCTTTGATGATTTGACTATCTTGGTATGATCTCTCTGAGTTGATCCTGCTTGCAGTTCATTGAGCTTCTTGGATGTGTAGATTCATATCTTTTATGGAATTTTGAATGTTTGGGGTCATTATTTTTTTAAATATTCTTTCTGCCCCTTTACTCCTTATCCGTTTGTGGGCCCCCATAATATGTGTGTTGGTGTGCTAGGTGATGTCCCATATGTCCCTATGCTCTGTTCACTTTTCTTCATTTTTCTGCTCCTTAGATGGGATAATTTCAATTATCCTAACTTCAAGTTTGCTGACTCCTTTTGCTTGCTCAAGTCTACTACTGAATTGCTCTAGTGAGTTTTTCATTTCAGTTATTGTATTATTCTCCAGAATTTTTGTTGAGTCCCTTTCTATAATTTCTGTGTCTTTATTGGTGTTCTCATTTTGTTTAGACATTATTTTCCTGGCTTTGTTCAGTTTTTTTGTTTTTTTTTTTTTTTGGCTGTGTCGGGTCTTAGTTGTGGCGTGCTGGCTCTTCGTTGTGGTAAGTGGGCTTCTCTCTAGTTGTGGTGTGTGGGTTTTCTCTTCTCTAGTTGTAGTGCATGGGCTCTGTAGTTTGCAGCACTCAGGCTCTCTAGTTGAGGCTTGTGGGCTCAGGAGTTGTGTGCGGGCTTAGTTGCCCCACAGCATGTGGGATCTTAGTTCCCCAACCAGGGATCGAACCCACATCCCCTGCATTGGAAGGCAGATTCTTTATCACTGGACCACCAAGGAAGTCCCTGGTTTTGTTTAGTTTTTTGCCTATGATTTTTTTTACCTCTTTGAGCACTGTTTTTTGGGGGTTTTTTTGGTTTTTTTGGCCACACAGCTTGCAGGATCTTAGTTCCCCAACCAGGGATCAAATCCGGGCCCATGGCAGTGAAAGTGCCGAGTTCCAATCACTGGACTGCCAGGGAATTCCCTCTTTGAGCATTTTTAAGACAGTTGATTTTAATTCTTTGTCTGGTAAGTCTAATGTCTGGGCTTATTCAGAAATAGTTTTCGTCAGTTTTTTTTTTATCCTTTAAACGGGCCATACTTTTCTGTTTCTTTGTATGCTTTGTGATTTTGTTGTTGCTGTTGAAAATTGGACATTTGAATATTATAATGCGTAAATCAGATTTTCCCCCTCCCTGCAGGATTTGCTGTTCTTGAGTGTTAAAGGCTTCTCTTGTGTTCCACCAGTGTTTTGACTGAAATTTCCTTGAATGCCAGGAGCTTAAAAAAAGTCTCTCAGTCTTTGCAGATTGGTTCTGTGCTAGGGTACTTCTTGAACATGTAGCCAGGCCAGTTACATTTCTGCCTTCTTCACTTCCTGCTTTCCTTGAGCCTATGGTTAGCTGGTGGTGAAAGCTTCAGATCTTCTCAGTTCTTTTCTTAGCGTGTATCCTGTCCTAGGCATATGTGTGACTTTCTCAGCTCCGCAGTGTACCTGGGTGCTTCTGAATGCCCTGATATCCCTGGGTTTCTCTGTGGCTTTACCTCCTTGGCTTTATGCAATCTGTGTGTCTCACCTGCCATCCTTTGCTGTAGGCAGCTGTGAGTTTTTCATGGCCTTACAGTCTTTTATTTATTTATTTATTTGGCTGCTCCGGGTCTTAGTTGTAGCACATGGGATCTTTGTTGCAGCATACAGGATCTTTAGTTGCAGCGTGCGGGATCTAGTTCCCTGACCAGGGATCGAACCTGGGCCCCCTGCATTTGGAGTGCTGAGTCTTAACCACTGGACCATCAGGGAAG
The DNA here is from genome assembly GCF_963455315.2 of Globicephala melas. Taxonomy (NCBI): domain Eukaryota; kingdom Metazoa; phylum Chordata; class Mammalia; order Artiodactyla; family Delphinidae; genus Globicephala; species Globicephala melas. The sequence goes on from NC_083326.1 coordinate 63,896,979, forward strand.
TCCCCTACAGTCTTCTTGAGCAGTTCCTGTGCTTTTCCCATGCTCTGTGGGTTCTGAGCGAGGCAAAACAGAGCACCTGTGTCAGCCCTCCGGGTAGCCCTGGACTGGTTAGAACAGACAGACAGTAATTTGTGACTAAGGTCTGCTCTGCTTCTCTGGAATGGAGGGCCTGGGTCCCACGTGGTAGTCAGAGGTGGCCATCATTCACCCATCTTCAAGATGCCTGTCTCCCAGCCAGGGAGCGGCCAGGCTAAGGGCAAGTAAAGTCGACACAAAGCTTTCCTACTGTGTTTTAGTTGCCTTTTTCTTGATTCTGCATTCACAGCCAAAGGTTGCTGTAAACCTTTGACTGTTTTCCAGAGTTCTGACAAAGTTGGTTCTGACGGTTTCTGTAGTATTTTGTTTGTTTGTTTCTATGGAAGGATGGGAGTTTGGAGCTGCCTGCTTTGCCATTTTGCTGATGTTACACCCTAAATTTTTCTCTTTTAATCAGGAATGAGTGGATTTCATTAAAGGCCATATTACTGTCAATTAGGTTTTGTGGTGTGGGTTTTCAAAGTGGCCTGTTAATTAAGCCCCTCATTGCTTTCTGGATTAATTCCCCCTTCATTACAATGGACTGTTTTTAAATGTTCCAGTGTATTAAATTTCCTAGTCTTTAGTGTGCTTGCATCTGTGGTCATATGTGAGATTGGATTGTGTTTTCTGTGTTTAGTGGATTTTTTTTTTTTTTTTTTTGCGGTACGCGGGCCTCTCACTGCTGTGGCCTCTCCCGTTGCGGAGCACAGTCTCCGGACGCGCAGGCTCAGCGGCCGTGGCTCACGGGCCCAGCTGCTCCACGGCATGTGGGATCTTCCCGGACCAAGGCACGAACCCGTGTCCCCTGCATTGGCAGGCGGACTCTCAACCACTGTGCCACTAGGGAAGCCCTGTTTAGTGGATTTTGATAGATGGTTATACTGACTTCATGTATCAAGAAGTAGAAATTTCATTCTTTTTTCTGTGTTCTGATTTGCTAATTTTTGCTTTTATGGTAATTTCTGCTTTTATGTTTTGTCTTTTGTTTTCCTTGGTATTTGTTTGCTCTTTGCTTTTTTAAAATTTATTTATTTTATTTGTTTTTGGCTGCATTGGGTCTTCGTTGCTGCATGTGGGCTTTCTCTAGTTGCGGTGAGCGGGGGGCTGCTCTTTGTTGCAGTACGCAGGCTTCTTATTGTGGTGGCTTCTCGTTGAGAAGTACGGGCTGTAGGCACGCAGGTTCAGTAGTTGTGGTGCGTGGGCTCAGTAGTTGTGGCTCACGGTCTCTAGAGCACAGGCTCAGTAGTTGTGGCACATGGGCTTAGTTGCTCCGTGGCAGGTGTCATCTTACCGGATCTGGGCTCGAACCCGTGTCCCCTGCACTGGCAGGCAGATTCTTAACCACTGCGCCACCAGGGAAGTCCCTCTTTGTTCTTTTCTAACTTGATGATTTGAGTGCTTAGTTCTTTGGTGGGGGGTGTTCATCCCCAGTTGAGTTCCTTTCTTGCCTGGGCTGCTCCCTACCCATGTCATTGTCACCCTGGACTTACAGGGGTGCTGCTGCTGGTTTTACCTTTTATTGAGAAGGTAAGACATGCACACGTGACAACGTTTCAACAACGACAGTGTCTTTCTTCTGTCTGTGCCTCTGTCCCTCATTTGTAAAAGGAGCTGGTAAATGCCTGCCTCTTGTCAGTGTGTAGTCAGACTGCCCTGGATTTCTCTGCCTTTGGGCTTCAGAAGCACAGACTTGGGAGTCAGCTTTGTATTCCTGAGGCCTTGCATCTCCAAAGCTGTGTCAATAATTGTTTTTAAAATGAAATTGAGTTTTGTGGAGAGGCCTCGTACCACCCTGGTGGTCACTCCACCAGCCTGTTGGGAGAGGACGCAGTCTCTCTGCCATCACAGTGTTTCTGGCCTCTGCACTAGCCCCGAGGCTCGCGCACCAGGTTCTGCTGAGCAGAGTGTTTTTGGGAATGAGCCTCAGGTACACCGATCACATCCCATTGCAGAAGCTGTAACTGCCTTTGCCTCCGTGCAGGCCATTCCGTCTCACAGGTTCTTTGAGCACCTCACAGGCCCTGGCTCCCCCACCTGGGCTCGGGCCCCAGCCTCTTTCGAGGAGCTTTTGCTCCCCTGTCCTGGGGCTGGGCTGCTCAAAGCTGACAATTGTTGAGGTAAATACCTGCTTGTTAACTTTCAGAGAGAGAGGCCTCCTCTTCTGTTCGTGAAGCCGTGTGTACCCCTTCCAACTGGTCATCCTCCTGCACCTGCGTCTTCCTGACGCTCTCTATTCCCTGGTCTCAGTGAATCACTCCCTCCTCTCTGTTCCCTCCACTCACAATTCATAGTAGTGAGGTCGCTTTTGACTGCAAGTAAGGAAACCCCCCACTTAGCGTGGCTTTGAAAAGGGAAAGTTGCTGCCCCTGACAGAGTCCTGGGGCAGGGGCTCTGGACTGGCAATCCAGCGGCTCGGCGAGGGGAGAGCACAGACCTGCATGGGCTTCACAGTTTCCCGGAAGGAAGAGACGGTCTCTTCTTTTCTCTCTCTCTCCTTGAACTTTTTATTTTGAGATAACTGTAGATTTTCATGCAATTGTAGGAAATAACAGAGATTCCCCAGTAGCCTTCACCTGTTGTGCAACTGTAGTGCAGTGCTGTAACCAGGAAGTGGACGCTGATCAGTCCACCAACCCCATTCAGACTTCTCCATCTGTGACACGTGTGTGTGTGTGTAGTTTGGTGTGACCAAAAACAAAGACGCCCATCCCAGGGGCCCACCACAGACCCCTCACTCCTCATTATCCAGAACCAGGACACGTGGCCACCCCTGGTCTGTCACTGGCCGAGGTGTGGGCAGTACCATGATGGACTGTGCTGTCCAAAAGGAGTATACTGCAAGCCACAGCCGTGCTTTTAAATTTTCCAGAACTCCCATTAAAAATGAAAATTAGGGAATTCCCCGGCGGTCCAGTGGTTGGGACTCCGCGCTTTCACTGCTGAAGGCCCGAGGAGGGTGTGGGTTGGATCCCTGGTCAGGGAACTAACATGGAAGGAAGGAAGAAAGGAAGGAAGGAAGGGAGGGAGGGAGGGAAGGAAGGAGGGAAGAAGGGAGGGAGGGAGGAAGGAAGGAAGGAAGGGAATTAAACAAGTGGAATTCACTTTGGTAAGTATTTTACTTAATACAGTATATCAAAAATATTTTCTACATGTAATCAATATAAATAATTATTAACTAAATAGTTTATTCTTTTTTTTTTGCACAAAGTCTCAAATCCAGGTGGTATTTTACGCTTATAGCACATCTAAATTCGGAAGAGTCCTGTTGCAAGTACACAATAGGCGCTTGGGCTGGTGGCCACCATATTGGATGGGACAGGTGTAGACCAGTCAGGATTTACCCCGGTTCACAATGAGGGGGCAGCATGGACGGAAACAAAACTGGGATTTTGCCAGCAAGGAGACAGCGGGAGCAGCCGTTGGCTGGACAGTCCGTTGGGGTCAGCTGTGGTCCAGCCCCCCTCTCTTTGGGGCTCCTCAGAGGGCTAATTCTGCTTTATAACTGGTGGTGTGGGTGTCGTCTCAGCGAGTTCTGGTTCAGGCAGAGACCTTTATCTGTTTCCCTCCCACTTCCTGTCCCTAGCACTGTGCATTACACAGAGTAGGCGCCCCACAAACATTCTGTAAGTTATTGAATTTGTAGTTCTCAGAGAGCCTTGGAAACTACATTTTGGTGTGTGCAGGTGGATTATTTGTGCAGGGTTGTCTCTGTTTCTTGTTCATTAGATGCCAGTAGCCACCTTTGTCATTGGGACAACCTCAGGCATTTCTAAACCTCTCCAGGAGGGACAACACTGTCCTCAGTCGAAAACCCTGTTTCTGAGTTAGCTTTGATTTCCTTTTTAACAGTTTCATTGAGAGTCACAAACCCTGCATTTCATGCATTTAAAGTGTACAGTTATTCAATGGCTGTTAGTATATTTGCAGAGTTGTTTCTCCATCACCACAATTTTAGAACATTTTTTATTATTCCTCAAAGAAACCTCCCCTTGTTAGCATCACCCCCAGTCCCCCAGGTGTAGGCAACCACAGATCTACTTTGTAGATTTAGCTATCCTGTATATTTCATATAAATGGAATCATATAATACGTGACGTTTTGTGTCTGGCTTCCTTCCTTAGCATAATATTTTCAAGGTTTATCCATGTTGTAGCATATATTCGTACTTCATTCCTTTTTATTGCCAAATAATATTCTGTTGTAATGGATATATCATAGTTTGCTTATCCATTCACCAGTTGATAGGTATTTGGGTTGTTTCCTCTGTTTGGCTATTATGAATGATGTTGCTATGAACATTTGTGAACAGGATTTTATGTCGACAAGCGTTTTCATTTCTTTAGGATATTTAGGAGTGGGGTTGTGGGTCCTGTGGTCGCTTTATGTTTTTGGTAAGGAAGCGTTTGGGTCCAGACACTCTTCACGAGTGCAGCAAGTTCTCGCCTGGCAACGGGGAGGGGGTAAGGAAATTGTGTCGCGTCTGATGGTGGAATACGCTGCAGCCCTAGTGAAGGCATGGGTGCGCCGAGGGCGGGCGAGTGGGTGCTGCCAGCAGCAAACCGCATGCGTGTGTGTGCAGGAGTGCCGCGTGCCAGGGCGCTGGCCCACACCACACGTTTTCTACAACAGACAAGGAATTCTCCGACGTTAGTAGTTCTGTGGCTGGGTCTTAGAAAGCGAAGTGATCTGCCCCACGCGTGGGCGGGCACAGGCTGTGCGGCCAAGAGCACCGCGCTCCCAGAATCCGGGTCCCTTGACCAAGGAGTGTGCTGACTGCTGTGCGCCGCAGGCTGTGTTGTGGACACGCTCAGCCCTTATCCTGGGGTGGAATGTCTAGTACTACTTTTTTGGTGTGAATGTTATATTTCTATGAGAAATAACAATAAAGCTACTTCTTTTCTTGAAGGGAAGGTGAATCATGCCGTGAAAGGTGCCTATGAGTTCAGAGGAGGGAAAGTTCCTGTGGAATTCCGTTTTATTGGAGACAGCGATTTTTTTTTTTTTTGCAATATTCAGTGTGCTTTATTGGGTTTTTAAGAAAGCATTTTGAAACTTAGTGACCAACCTAATTTCTTTAGTTTTTTTCTTTGAAATTTATTTTACGGAAGTGTAGTTGATTTGCAATGTTGTGTTTCTGGTGTACAGTAAAGTGACTCAGTTATATACAGGTATGTATTCTTTTTCATATTCTTTTCCATTATGGTTTAGAGATTGTGATTTTAAATTTAGGTGTAATTCATAGGGTAGTTTGGTCATGAAAGATTGGAAAATCTGTTCTAAAAATACTTCCACAAATGTTTATTTTCAAAGAGAAAATGATGGAATTTTTAAATGTCAGAGTATTCATTGACAAAGAGCTGTACTGTGAAAAGTGCTAGGAACCCAATTGTTGGAAACAGTACAAAGAGGTCATCTTCAGAAAGCAAAGTTAGCAGATGATGACTCTGCTCACTGTGCAGACTTGGTAATTCAGGCAACCACGGAGAGATAAGAGAGAATGAACACTTAACAGTTACAGGGCATGAGAAGACAGTCTGTGCTCAGAGGCCAGGAGCTTTTCCTGCCTTTCGACCAGGCCCTCTAGTGGACTGTGAAGGTTAGAGCGCAAGGAAGCCCGCCTTCCCATCCCTCTGTAACTGGACCCCGGGGCAAGCAGCCTGAGGGTGGGTCTGGGCCAGGCCTGGGTAGACGTCCTGGGGCAGCCAGGCCGGGCTGTGTTCCTTGTGGGTGAAGGGTTACCCCGCGGAAAGGACACCGCTGAGGGTTCTCCACCGGCCAACACATGTGGTCGATCATCAGTGGATCCATCTAGGAGCTGCCTGTCCACATCAGTCCAGCCACGAGTCCCGTGTGGTGTCAGATCGCCAGCTGGGCATGCGCCATGGGGACTTGGTGTGGCTGCTGGCCAGGTCAGGGAGTGGCTGCCAGAGAGCTGTGTGGTGTCCTCCCTGAGCCCCAGGGAGAGCTGCCACAACGGTGACACAAAACTGTGACTGATGTACAATGGTGGAAGGACTCTGGGTCTTCAGTGGATTAAGAGATGTGTGGGGTGCGGTGGAGTCTCAGGGTTCCTCAAGGTTGCCCTGGGGAGGAAAGAGCCGGCTTGCCTGCAGGCCAGGAGTGGACCCGTGGGGGAAAGGCCCAAGGGGTTTGGAGGAGCCTCCTCTTGGCCTTAGTTGCTCCAAAGTGGCTTTGTGCCTGGGGAGGGTGGGGTGAGAGCCGGGAGGGGTGGGGGGAGCCAAGGTTTGCACTGTCCTTGCGGGTAGCTCTCCATGGCTTGTGGAGAGGACCATCTGAGGCAAATTCCTGAAATTTTGAATACTATTTTTCTACCACAAAGCCGTGTTTTCTCATTGAGGCCCCTTCTAGTTTCTGAGCTGCCTTCCCACAGAATAAGTTTAACTCTAATGTGTGGAAAACTCACGTGTGGCACTTAGGCCTTTATCCACAGGGTAGGTACTGTGTTGAATTTTTGCACACCCCCTTCCACACAAATCCCTGGGGTTTTGGAGCCACTCCTTTGGTCACCCCGAGGCCTGGACAGGGATAGAGTCTCCAAGGAGTTAAGACACGCTCCCTGGGCGGCGAGAGGTTCGGCCTGTCCTGTGTCCTGTAGCGAGAGAGCTGCTTCTCCTGACTTTTTGCCCATGTGCAGCATGCAATGTGGGTGGCTTCTACCTCAGGGTCACCCCCACATGACAGATGTTGGGGAATGTCCCGGGCTTGCCTGGCTGGCCTGACTCGTCCTTGTCTCCAGCTCCTGGCACATGGCCCAGCACGCGGCGGGCCCCAGGTGGTTGGTCAGTCCTGGGTGATGGTTGAACATATCTGGTGGGTTTCAGCAGCCAGGGTCATCCAGGAAGGCTCTTTCCGTGGCTGAAGCCGGTCCCTTCTTAAAACCCCGAAGCAAAATCTCTGTGTCCCCGTGGGCTCGTTGGTAATGGTGAGTCTAGCTCTCCTAGGTAGTGAGCAGTCAGGACAAGGCCTGGGAGGAGTCCGCTGCCACTTTAACTTCTGGACAGTGTTCTAGACAATTCTGTGTTCCCTAAAGAAGGGATTAGGGAAGGTTTTGTTGGGGTGAAAATGATTTCCCAGTCCAGCCATGGCCCACCCCCTCCGGGTGTGCATGGGTCTGTCTCCTCACCCAGGTGCAGCGCCCGAGGTGTTGACATCTCCTCCCTCACCCGCTCCTGAGGCACCACCTTCCTGCCGTGCATCCTGTAGGTTCATCTTCCGACCATGGATCCAGCTGCTCGATTGGGTGGTTCAGACCCCTAAACTCAGCCCCAGCCTCCTGTCTTGCTCCATGCTGTCCCCTCCAAGCCCCTGCCGTCCTAGTTTTTAGTCCTCTCTGCTGGGAAGGCCTCTCCCACCCCTCAGCCTTCCCTAATTTTACCCTTCTTGGGTGGGGATAGTGTGGGGACCTGACGTGTGCTGGCCTCACTCCCCAGCAGAGGAATCCTATTTGCTGGAGAATATCTCATCACGCTGGGGCTTGAGGAGGCAGCGCTGTGCATTCCTGGGCACTCAGTGAAGCTGGGCCTTCTTTGAGTGGGCTGGGACCCTGGAGAGCTAGAGTCCGGGGCTGGGAGGCCACAGACTGGAGGGCTGGCTCAGCTCTGGACGTGGAGGCAGAGCTGGAGAGAGGCTGGCCTTTTTCTCTTGGGGCATCTCTCAGAGGCTCCTGGGCCATCAGTGTGCAGGCCCTGAGGGATAGTTCTCTGAGTGGTCCTAAGGACACAGGGGTGGGGCATGGTTCTGGCCCTACCTGGCGACCAGCTAGGGGCCAGCTCAGCTCCTCAGGGGCCAGCCGTACAGCTGAGTGCTGGCTTTATTCTGGAATTGTGGCCACCTCTTTGGCCTTTCAGCACTTGGTATGGTCTGGGTTGGGTTGTTATTTACCCCTGGTGTAACTCTTCATACCTTCAAAAAAGATAAAGAGATATTTGCAAAAGACATTATCTGAAAAAGGGCTGTTAACCCCAAATGTACAAAGAACTCTTAAAACTCAATAACAAGAAAACAAAGAACCTGATTTTAAAATGGGCCAGGGACTTCCCTGGTGGCGCAGTGGTTAAGAATACTCCTGCCAGTGCAGGGGACACGGGTTCGAGCCCTGGTCTGGGAAGATCCCCCATGCCACGGAGCAACTAAGCCCGTGTGCTGCAACTACTGAGGTCCATGCACCTAGAGCCCGTGCTCCGCAACAAGAGAAGCCACCACAATGAGAAGCCCGTGCACCGCAAAGAACAGCCCCCGCTCACCGCAACTAGAGAAAGCCCGCGTGCAGCAACGAAGACCCAACGCAGCCATAAATAAATAAATTTATAAATAATAATAATAATAAAATGGACCAAAAACCTGAAAAGACTTCTTACCACAGAAGACATACAGATAGCAAATAAGCATATGAAAAGGTAGTCAACACCATATCATTAGGGAATTACAAATTAAAACTACAGGATGCAACTACACACCTGTCAGATTGGTGGAAATCCAGAATGCTGACAACACCAAATGCTGGCGAGGATGTGGAGCAACAGGAACTCTCATCAGTCCTGGTGGGAATGCAGAATGGTGCAGCCACTTTGGAAGATAGATTGGTGATTTTTTACAAAACTAAGCATACCCTTAACCTACAATTGTGCTCCTTAGTATTTACCCAAAGGAGATGAAAATAATATGTCCACACAGAAACCTGCACACGGTTGTGGATAGCAGCTTTATGCATAATTGCCAAAGGCAACCAAGCTGACCTTCAGGAAGTGAATGGATAAACTACATCGAGACAATGGATTAATATTCAGTGACAAAAAGAAGTGATCTAACAAGCCACAAAGGAACCTTAAATGCATATTACTAAGTGAAAGGAGCCAGTCTGAAAGGGCTGAATACTGCATGATTCCAACCATAGGGTATAATACTTCATACAACCCATTCAGTGTCCAGCACCGAGAGTGAGCCCTGCTGTAGACTGTGGACTGTGGGTGATGATGTGTTGGTGTCAGTCCATCACCTGTAATGCGTGTACCACTCTGGTGGGGGAGGCTGTGTGTGTGTAGGAGTTCTGTACTTTCCTCTCAGTTTTGCTGTAAACCTAAAACTACTCAAAAAAAAAATGAAGTCTATTAAAAAAAAAAAAGGTAAAGAGGCCAGGGCGTCCATCTCAGACCCTTTCACAGTTTAGCACACATGTTGCTCTAGAAACACACATTGATTGTTGTTCCCCTGAAGGTGACAAGGCTTCAGTTGATACAACCTCTTGAAACAAAGTAATTTTTCCAGTGAACAATTAGAACATTCCTGTCTCAGCTACAGGTTCACTCCGCCCTCTTTCCTTTCCCTCCAGGACAACCCTCCATATGATAAAGGGGCCTTCAGAATTGAAATCAACTTTCCAGCAGAGTACCCATTCAAACCACCGAAGATCACATTTAAAACGAAGATCTATCACCCGAACATTGATGAAAAGGGGCAGGTCTGTCTGCCGGTAATTAGTGCTGAAAACTGGAAGCCAGCAACCAAAACTGACCAAGGTAAGGCGTCTCCTCGTGTCTTCTGGGGACACTGCTGCGGGCAGGGCCTTCTAGGTCCCTTCTGACACCACGTCGCACGGAGTCCAGAGAAATCCTATAGCACTGACCACCGTGTCCACAGAAGGCTGCTGTGGTCCCACTGTTCCATGGGCTTGGCGCATCTCAGCTAAGCTTCAGCCCACGCAGGTGTTCTTGTGCTCGCAGCCCAAGGGGGACCCGCGCAGACAGACCAGACCAGCGCTCACTCCCAATGCAGGGAGGGGTGTGACCCTGTCCCTGGGAGTGTTCGTGAGGATTGTGGGCTGCCTGGGGCGGGGGGAAGTGGCCTCACACAGCAGTTAGCACATGGACTCAGACTGGAAGGGGGAAGGGAGGGTGTTGAGGGCCTGCGGGCTTGAGCCGGAGCCATGTGGCAGGCCACAGGATGCTGGGGTGTCTTGGGAGGGCACGGCCAGACTTGAGGGCAGTGTGCCCATGTGAAAGCACACAGTCAGCCTTAGCGGGCCTGGAACTCCCTGTGTGTCCCTGGGTCTGGGTGCCCTCATTTTTCTGGGAAAAGTACTTGATTCACTACTGTGGTCGCCCCCCTCTTTTCCCCGGCAGGTGACTAAACTTTGTTATAGACTGTGTCTAGTTTTTATTCTTTTTTTTTTTTTTTGCGGTACGCGGGCCTCTCACTGTTGTGGTCTCTCCCGTTGCGGAGCACAGGCTCCGGACACGCAGGCTCAGCGGCCATGGCTCACGGGCCCAGCCGCTCCGCGGCATGCAGGACCCTCCCAGACCGGGGCACGAACCCGTGTCCCCTGCATCGGCAGGCGGACTCTCAACCACTGCGCCATCAGGGAAGCCTAGTTTTTATTCTTAATTCTAGAATTTTCTTTTGCAATCCTAACCTGATATTTTTGGTGGCTTTCCTGTAAGTAACTCCCTGAACCACTTACAGCCTTTTTAGATTAAGGAGAATGGATGAGGCTGGAATTTGAGAGGCTGCAGGTGTTGTTTTTTTTTTTTGGTGACTGATATACACAGTCATTTTCCAGTGGAACCCCTGAGTCACTGAAACATCCACCATGAAAGGCATCCACCAGGCTCCCACAGCTGAGCAGCAGAAAGCAGTGGGTACCAAGCGTGGAGTCACAGTGAAGGGGTCTCCAGGGGGCTTGGTGCTTGGTCGTGCACAAGCTGATGTCTGTAAAAGATTGACAGAGTTGTTCTTAAGCACACAAACTCCTAGCTCTGTGTGTAAGCCTGCAGTTGCTGCATTTGCTCAGGCGGCCAGACCACAGAGAGTTACGGGTCTCCTCCCTCACCTGAGAATTGGGCGCAGGTACCTGTGCTCTGCCCCTCTCTCTGCCCACAGGGCAGGCTGCCGAAGAGGGCTGTGGCAGCACCGGTCCTGTTTTCAGCTTCAGGTCTCAGTGAGCAGCCAACATGCACTGCTTTTCCAGGTTGTGGGTGCTTTTTTCAAATAGTCAGATAAACCTAAGAGAGGTTTTTCATTCTTTTGTACTTGCTGACTTAGGTTTTGAAGTTAAAACTTTTATCTTAAACACGGTGCTGTTCTACATGCAGCACCGGGCAGAATTGCTGTTTTGTGATCGGAGACAGGGTTTCTCTCTAGATCATTCTGTAGATTCGTCCGGCATGGCCTTGAGCTTATCCTCACACACTTCAGGAATGTCGTCCCTGGCACTTGACACCGTGTCCCCCGTGTTTCAGTTACCTGTTACTGTATTACAAACCATCTCAAAACTTAGTGGCTTAAATTAACAACAGTTTATTATTTCTATTTCTGTAGGTTGACTGGGCTCAGCTGGGTGATTCTATAGCTGGTCATTCCTCGGGTCACTCATGGTTCACTATAATTCAGCATTCACAGCAACTTTTTAGTGGATAACTACTGCAAATAATGAGAAGCAACAGTATATGGAATGTCCAGAATAGGCAGATCTATAGTCAGAAAGGAGGTTAGTGTTTGCCTGGGGCTGGGGGAGGGGTCTAGGAAGTGATTACTAAGGAGAGTGGGTATTCTTTTAGGGATGATGAAAACGTTCTGGAGTTAGATAGTGGTGGTGTCACACGATTTTGTGAATACACTAAAAAACAACTGAATTGCATACTTCTCAGAGAGTTTATTTTTTGGTATGTGAATTATATCTCAATTTTTAAAAAGAAAGTAAAGCATTAAAAATTGAGCAAAAATAGGAGAAAAGTCAAGAAACAAGGCAAACCTGTATCATACAGAAAGGTGGTAGGAGTTGGCGATAATAACAATAACCAGAAGAAGGGATGTGAAAACAGAGTTTTCCTCAGCAGTGTGTCTGGTTCTGGTACATATCTATCAACAGAGCAAGGGCTTTGTTTGGTGGTGAAAGAGATTCGCCATATGAAATATAGTCAGTGAGGAAGCCTGTATAATACTGACCTCTATACGAACCAAACAACACAGCAACAAAATTATATAAACAGAAAAGTCAGATTCATAAATCAAATGTTTTAGTCCCCCCATACCCATTTGCTGTCTTATAACAAATCAAGTAGATAAACTTTAGAAAGAGGACTCAAATACAATAAACAGGATAAGATTAATAAACTTACCCTTCATAGCACAATCCATGGAAGACCACTGCATTGTACGCCTTCATGTATGGGGGAAGGTATGGGTCACATTTTACTCTGAGAATGGAGCCCACTGGGTCCCCATGAAAAGGGGCGAGTTACAGATACGGTTTACATCCTCCATCACAAACTGTCAGAAAGAACAAAAACAAGGAAATTTTATAGACTTTAGTCTCTGATCATATACAGTGAGAAAGGAGGTAAGTTTTGATAATGTTTTTAAGCCCCTACATTTTGGAGGGGGAAAGATCCTTCTGAGTAGCATTTGGGTCAAGGAAGAGATCAAGAAGCCAGGGCTCGATCATTTGTAAAACGTAATGAGTGTGCCCCCCCGTATGTGAAAGTGATGGATGGGGCTGTGGTTGTGGTTTGGAAAGCGTTGTAGCTGTCGGTGTTCTCACTGTGGAAACAAACGAGCTCAGCTGGGTTTTCTTACAGTTTACAGGGGTAGAGAAAGAATGAAGCACTCATCAGAACTACTTAGTTAACTTGAAAATATTTAAAGCAAGTTCTCTGAAAAGAATTAGACAAACTGCAAACTTGCAAAGTGAATTATCTTTTGAAAAGCACGTCTTAACGATGAATGTATTTGATGCTAATACATTAGGTATTAAGATGATCATAGTGAGAAGCAGACAGCCTGAGTCTCCATAATGGAGGAAAACTTGAAAACTCATCAGTGTCAACTCTGCTACAGAACCATTTCTAGTCCTGGAAAAAGATGGGAAACCACCTTATAAATGTGCTATAGGGCAAATGTGGTTCAGGTTTCCCAAAAGTTAAGAACAGCAGTCTCACGGCTGAGCGTGGTGTGGAGAGTCTTGGAGTGCAGTGGGCTGGGGTGCCTCAGAGATGCTGAGAAAGAACCACTTGGAAGAGTGTTTGTTCCGGTGGTTGCTTCCTCTTGCCGGGAAGGAGGCAGCATAGGTGCTTATTTCATGTTTATGGATGCGTGCCTTCAGTTTATGGCAAGTGAAAGTGATTTTCCATAAGAGTTACTAATAGTTAACTTTCCTTTAAAAAATATTTTTGATGTGATTTAAAGAAATATATTAAGTAAATAATCACTTAAGCTCCATGTGGATTTGTGACAGACAAGGAGAAACTGAAACAAAAAGCTTTTTTAACCCATTCCTTGTAATACTGGGGTGAAGAGCGTGGGCTCCCAATAAAGGCACCTGGCATCGGCAGTCCAGAGGAGAGGGGCCTTTTTGCTGGGACAGTGGGGGTGCTGGTCCTGGTGGGGGTTGGGGGGAGTCAGGGGACGTGTGTGGGAAGCCTGGTGGCTGCATGCACCCCACTTCTGAGGAGTCCAGGGGTTCCTGGACCTTCCATACTTCCCCCTCCCCCACCCTCCACTCCCTCCTGGCCCTCCTGTCCAGGGCTTGCCGTCCCGCACATCTGAGCCTGACTGCCCTTTGGGGGAGCATTGTGGAATCCACCCTGAGCCATCCGTGTGACTTCCACCTCTGGAATGGACTGTGCAGTGCTGATGAGGGCTACAGCCTCCCAGTGGTTAATGCAGGGTGGTCGAGTGAACCTTTCTCGGCCGTTCAGAAGCTGCTAGGGGTCTTTCAGGGTGGGCTCATTATCCATTTACACAGTGCAGGCCTGTCACACACCCTGAACCTAGTGTAGTGCTGGGCACATTGCCCAGTCCCTGCCCTGGAGAAGCTTCACCTGCATGAGAGTGGGGGTGTCAGTGGTGGGCCTGGGTCTCCAAAGTTCAGGAGAGGGGTGAGAATGACTGGGGACTGGGACATCCCCAGTGTGTCAGTACAGGAAGGGTTCCTGGAGGAGGAGGAAGAGAACGTGGCGTCACTCTGTACGGTTAGTTATCTACTGTAGTGCTGGCTCTTTGTCCTCCATCACTTTCTTCTCATCATGGGAATGATGGGTTGAGTGCTGGTGGTTAGAATTTTGCATGAATGGGAGGCCGCTCTGTCTGAGAAGCATATAGACATTTAATCAGAGCTGTGTTTCTTGCCATGCCCCTTCCAAGGGCCTTCTAACCAGCGGTGCCTTGTCCTTTTCTTGGCAGTCATCCAGTCCCTCATAGCACTGGTGAACGACCCCCAGCCCGAGCACCCGCTCCGGGCTGACCTAGCTGAAGAATACTCTAAGGACCGTAAAAAATTCTGTAAGAACGCTGAAGAGTTTACAAAGAAATATGGGGAAAAGCGACCTGTGGACTAAAATCTGCCGCGATTGATTCCAGCAAGTGTGAGCAGAGATGCTGAGCAGTACATTCAGACACCCCACAAAGCAGGACTCTATGGAAAATTGACATGTGCCACCGCCTGGCGTCTGCTTGTGGCAGTTACTAACTTTCTACAGTTTTCTTAATCAAAAGTGGTCTAGGTGACCTGTAAAGAAAGGATTAAAAATTTAAGATGTTCTAGTTCTGCTTTCTTTGTTTTAAAAATCACTGCTTCAGTCTACTTTAAAAGAATGGTGTTTCTTTTGCTGTCCAAATTTATCCAAAATCTTCAGTTTACATTTAGCCCATAAGGTTAAAAAAGAGTTGTGGTTCCCCTCTTCCCCTGCCCTTGCAACTCCCACTTTTTGCATTTAGTTTGTTTTTCACTCACTTCCCCAAACCCAGGCCCCACCTCCCGCCGGGAGGGGCAGTGGAGGCCTCTGCGGCTCCTCTGCTCCCCTCCTTGGCACGCGGCCTGGTGTGGGAGTCGGTTAAGTTTCTCTTGACTCTGATTTATAATATCCTTTTAAAAAAATTAAAAAACAAGCAAACAACCATCTCCACTCCCACCCCCTCCCAAAAACAAAGCTGTGGAAAGGGAGGCCTAGCTCTGCTGTAAAACTCTGGCTAATGTTACCCCAGTAATGCTGACCAGATTGGCAGACCCTGCCGTCCGCGTCATGATGAACTCCACCTGGGCCGACCTGCTTAGGGAGACCCCCAGCACCAAGTCTGAGGCAGCCCCCAGGGGTGTGCCAGCCAGAGCACGGTGCACTTGTGGGAGGAATTTTTCACCAGAGAGGCTCCCGAGGCCACAGGTTGCCATTCCTCCCTGCAGCTGTTCTAGAAGATGTCCAGGTCCCTGCGGACAGTGCTAAAGCCAGAGTGTCTACTTGAAATTCCACGCTCACCTGTCACCAACGTGTCCACCCGACGTAGCTCAGAGCTCACCCTCTGCGTCCTCAGTGCAGCAGCCCCACCGCGGCCCTTCCTCAGCACGTTTGACCCTCTGGCAGACTCCTCTGTCACCGGCACCAGCCTGGGGTCGCCGGCGCCCCACTGGCCCTTCCTCTGGAGCATCCAGACGGCCCAGCCCAGGAACAGGACGGCCTCCCCCTCCCACTGGACTCATGGCCTTCGCGGAGTCAGGCTCCACGTGAAGCTCACTCAGTAATATCCTTTACGTGTTTTATATTGTTTTGACTGCCTTTTTTTGTAGAAATAAAAATTGACCTTAGAATTTATCATCAGATGAACTTGTAAGGATTTGAATGTTAATGTCTTTTCAAAGGAAGTGGGACTGTCCCTGAAGTAGAGTCCTTGTCACTGACACCCAGGGGAAGCTAGTGGTCCAAGCACTGTGTGTCACCACCTCCACTTCTGCCACTGGTGGCTTCCCTTCTGGGCGCTCCAGGGGCTAGATCCTGTGGAGAAGATGACTTAAACTTGGCTTTCTGTTTTAATTTTAGTTCTATAACTTGAGGTCTTTCCAGGCTTGCAGACCTGAGGTGGCTTGTGTGCAGAGGTGGGGTGATGGTGGGTGAGGCCGTATACGTGCAGCCTGCAGCGGGTCTCATGAACGCAACTTCTTTAGTCCCAGGTACGCAAGAGGCACGTTCTGGAGCCTCCCGTGCGCCCGGGCTGGTGAGGGCGCCGGCCAGCACATCCACGTCTGTCTCTTCATTAGCAGAAAGGTGATGATGGACTTTATTTCACTCACACGCAGATTTGTAATAAAATGCCAAATTCTGTCAGAAGCTATCCAGATAAGCCACCATTTGTTCTCGTCGCTTCTCTGAATCCAGAAATATTGCCATTCCTGGAAACTGTCCCATTGCTTCGTATTTCTACCAGCGTAGCTCTGCCCGCCCATCGCCCCCTCCCTTCTCTGCTCACCACCAGGAGGACGTCCACCATGGTTGAAGCCGGCGGCCCCTCAGGGACTTGCATCCCCTGGCATCACAGCCGGGGTTCGCCCATCAGCAGGGGCCTGGCCTCCGAGAGCTGGGTGGTGGACGGTCCCTCCCTCCGGCTGGGCTCCTGCTCTACCAGCGGGCACTCCCCGAGCCCTTGGGCAGGCATGAAGCGTGCCAGCAGGCGCCTTGCTGCTCCGGGGCCAGACAGCTGGATCCCCCAGAGCAGGGGAGGGCTGTGATCACCACACCTCCGATGGGCCCCATGGGAATACACGCTCCTGCCCGGTCCCCCCGCCCTTCCCCCTATGGCGGGGACTAGGCTTTCTAAGATGCTGCGATCTACTCTGCTGCCCTTAATAAAATGCTCTCGGACACTCGTCTGGTCGTGTGGGTCTCTTCCTTACTGGGGGTGGGCAGTGCTAGTGGCCTGGGGTCTTGGGCAGGTTCTTCTGGCTTTCTCCCCATACCTGGCCTCCAGGAGAGGTGCACAGAGGTGTTCTGGCCATGCTGAGGGAAGCAGAAAGGGCTGCAGAGACACCCTTGGGTGTCTGGGGAGGGGAGAGTGACCTCTGTATACGTGTCACCTCAGCCACATTTAACGGAGGAGCAGACTGGGGCCCTGAGGAGGGTGCTGTCTGGAAGAAGTTCAGGGAGCTGGTGAGGGTATGCCCAAGGGAGGGGCTGGGCCACTTCCTTGAATAGCTCCAGCCCAAACCCACCTCCGAGTCTCCTGACTGCGACTGCAGTCCTAGTGCTGACTCAGCACCAGGCCAGCCAAGGCCCTGACACTTATTGTCAGCTGAGTCCCCTGCTTGGAGTCTGACACCAGCTGAGACCCTGACAGCTAGGTCTGCAGTCCAAGAGGGAACTTCCTGGGGCAAGTTTCTGGGGCACCAGAAAGTAAGGAGGCTGGGGGCCTGCCTTGATCATCAGTAGGGACTCTGCTCGTCCTAGCGCTGTCCTAACTCTCAGGACAGACCCACGGGCACCATTACTCTGCTTTCAGAGGAGGAAAGTGACTCGGTCAGGCGCCTGTGCTGTTACAGCCTGGCTCCAGTGCCCTCGCCTCCCACGACTGGCTCCCTTTGAGCCCAAACACAGCCACAGACCCTCCCCAAAGCCTGTGAGACCCTCTCAACTCCCTCCACTCGGTGGCCACCGTCCTCTCACCTTCCTCATTCTGTTCGTTGTTCAGCTCGAGATACGCAATGACTGCATCACCTCGGCCTGGCTTCTGGCGCCCTCCTGCCCCCTGGGGCTCCTCTGGCCAGGGCCCACCCCACAGGGGGTGGCCTCAGCCCTGCTCTCGCTGTCTTCCCTTGGCAGCATGTCCGTGCCGCACCCTGCAGAGCTGCACCTGAACCTCAGTCCTCCTGCCCATCTGCACTGGCTCCTCCTCACCTGCTTCCCTCATGCACGAGGGGGAACGGCACACCTGCCCCAGGAGCAGAGCTGAAGGTCTGATCTTGCACAGCACAGTGCCTGGCCCAGGCTGCACTTGGTAGATGGCTGTTTCCTGGGTGCTGGCAGCCTGGTCTCCTGGGGGTGCCGTGTGGGCTGTCACCAGAGTGGAAGTCTCCTCAACATCGCAGAGGCTTTGTCCCCATGCTTTGCTGTGTATTCCCACCCCCGACTGCAGCCCGGTCACAGGACTGCCCCCATGTGTGTACCAGACCGTGAGCTCCTTGCAGGCTGTGTCCCAGCTCCGAGGCCTGGCCTGGCATGGAGCAGATCCTCCGTGCCTGATGAACTGGTGACTAACAGTAAACCCCTAGCCTGGGCCGTCCTGGGGCACAGCAGGTTTTATGTGAAAAATACCCCATCTCCCTGGTGGGATGCCAGTGGCCAGCCTCGAAATGGGCCCTCTGCCTTCTTGTCCCTTTCTCTGTTCTTCAGTGCCCATGGCCTAGGGCTGATGTGGGCCCTTATCTCTGCTGCTCCCTCTCTGGCTCCCTGAGTGACAGTGGCCACTCCCACAGCTTCCTCCAGCATCTGTGCAGACCCCCCAGTCTCTCCCTTGTCACCCACATCTCTCCTGGGCCCTGGAGCCATACAGCCAGCCCCTCCTCTCAGAACAACAGACCCGCCTCGAGGGAGGTGCCTCTGTGCTTGCTGCCCAGCTCCAGCCAGCAGCCTGTGGGAGCACGGCCAGACCCCAGCGGGCCGGGGCGGGGAGGCCAGGGCCACATTCACAGCCATTCCAGTTCACAGCCCTGGATGAAATGGGGGAGGAAAGGGCCTGCGGCTGGAGAAGTCAAAGTCAGAGAAAGGGTAGGGGTAGAGGATGGAGCCAGAAAGAGCGGGCTGAAGCCACCAGTCAAGGGGATGGGGCCCTACCCTCACCCCTTTAGAAAGTGCAGAACTCTTTTGGCCCTGGTTCCATGCTTGGTACAGACTCAGGCCCAGGGCATGTTGAGTAAATGAACAGGCAGCTTCACAGCTCTGCTCCCCTACTATCTCTAGATCTTCAAAATGGGGGCACCGGTGCCTGCACACAGGCACTATGATGTGAGATTACATGAGACAAGAAGGACCACATGGGTTTCCATCTGCTCCTGGCATCGCCTTGATCCAGGCCACAGGAGCCCCGGTCACAGGGCATCTACACATCACCAGGGGTGCCATTTCCGTAGAAGACCATCCCTCCTGGAAAAACGTAAACACACTCATGCAAGTTTGCAGGACCTCCTCAGACCCATCCCCTAGGATGGCAAAGGGCTGCTTACTTCGAACAGGTGATGTCTTTAAAGTCAAAATTGAGATTATAATATGCCTCCCAAAAAGTAGCCTAGTGAGACATTCTTCCAACCCCTCACTCCCCTCCTCCTACCCACCCCCACCAAAAGAAAAGAATAAAGAGAGCCTAAGCATAAGCAGCGCCAAAGGTGGAGGCACTGCAGATCTTTTCTGGAACAGTGACCTCAGTGGGCCCCAAAGGAGTTTCGTGTCCTTCTTGTGTCTGGGAAGGTTTCCCGGGCACAGTCTATAAACACCCAAGTTTACAGGACATGTTACTTTATTAATACAGCCATCTCTGCCCTGTGCACCCAAACAAGGAAGATGCTTACACAGCACTGTGACCCGCCCCCCCCCCCATGCTTGGCAGGCCCCAGGCCCAGAGATCACGGCTGCCTCCTGCAGCCAGAGGGCTTGCAGAAGCTCTGCCGCCACTCTGAACCATGAGGACCTGGGCACAGAGGTGGCAGCATCCAGCCCGGGAAGTCACAGCCTGCTCTGGGACCCAGTTCCCTTCCTGGGCACCAAGGGACGTTAATGCTTGGCTGTCTGCCGGGGAGGGTCACAGTGGGGAGGGCTCCAGAAAGGTTTCCAGAGTGGCTTCGCTGGGGGTCCCCTCTCCGGGCCTCTTGGAGTCTAGCTCGTGGAGGGTGCAGAGCTGCACGCCGTCCTGGGCAAGCTGAGCCCACAGCACCGGTGCTGTGAGGACACGCAGCTCGTGTAGGCGCTCCCAGGAGCAGGAAAAGGCATCAGGACCCTCACTGCTGCCCCCAGCCGGAGGCACACTCGGATAGCCGGGGTGTGCCATCAGCTCGGCTGTCACTGCGCGTCCAGTGGGTATACCCTCCAGGGCCCTAGCCAGTGCCCCTGACACGTGGTGAGCGGACATGTGCCGGCCGCAGGTGCTCAGGCCCACGAAGACATCGGTCCACCTGTAGATGCCGGGGCATCAGTGGCACGGCTGCAGGCCGCAATGGGCAGGGGTAGGCCGTGGGCGGGACGGATCTGGGGTGGAGACACCACCAGTCGAGGATGAGAAACGGACACAGCTGGCCAAGGTGAACGGCCAGCTGGAAACACTGGGACCTGGGCCCGGCAGGGGGCAGGGGGCCTTACCGCAGGCCGTGGCGGGCAAAGGGGCCCATGGCGGCGCGGGCGTCTTGCTCCACTGCGCAGGCGAAGGCGCGCGCTGGGGCCTCGAGCCAAGCGCAGCCGCCCACCCCGCGCTCCATCGGCAGCCTAGTGAAGCGCACCCCGCAGGCCTGCAGCGCCTCGGCGAACACCTGGCACACTCCTGCGGGCGGGGCAGAGTCAGGGAGAGGCACGTGCAGCACCCCCCCACCCCGGCCTGGGAGCACCAACCCACGCACCTGGGAGCACGTGCACGTGCTGGTGCCCGTCCACGTGAGTAGGGTCCCTGCCCAGTAATTCCCGGAAACGGCTCAGCTGGGCCTCCAGCTCTCCTCGAACCTGAAGTAAGAAGGTGATCGGCACACAGAACGTCCGGAAGCAGCTACCCAGAAGGACCCCGTCCACGTGGTCCCCTGTGATCGCCCCTGTGTTTGAACCAGTTAGGCATCCAGAGCCCAATTCTGCGCACGGTACCCTCGGGGCGGAGCTTTGGGGGAGTCACCACGAGCATCTTCCTGAAGCCGCACCTCCGCACCTGGGGCAAGACCACCTCTCCGGCGGCCACCGCCTCCCGGAATCCCATCTTGCCGAGGAAGAAGCCTTCGGGGCCGAGCAGCGACGAGGCGCCGTGGCGGGCCGGGCCCACGGGGCGGCCCTCGGATAGGTTGGCGTGCAGGCCCGTGGGGATTCGGTGCCTGCGGGCGGAGCGCGAGCGGGAGCACCGGAGGTGCGGGGCGGCGGCCCCCAAACCCGCCCGGACCCTGCAGGGGGCCGCTGCTCACCTGCGGGCCAGCTCAGCCGCCCTCTCGGCGGCCGCGCCGTTGACCAGCAGGGACACGCTGGTCACAGCTCCCGCCAGGAAGGCTTCTACAATGCCCTCGTCGCGCCGCGGGCAGTAACCAAAGTCATCTGCCGTGACCACCAGCCGCACACGGGGCCGGGCCATGGTCCCTCCACCAGCTGTTCGGGCCCGTGGGACTAGGGCCGGACAGTCCAGGCCCCGCCCCAGACGCGGCCCGAGGCCCCGCCCCGACGCACGCGCCCGGCGCGCCCGCGCTTTAGCCTTTGTTCTCGCCACCTGCTGGTTCCGGGGATCCCTGCAACCGCCAGCCACCCAAAGTGCCCCGCCCCACCCGGACCGCGGCCCGGTTTATGGCAACGCGAAACTTGCAGTGACTGCAGAAATGTTCAATATGAAAAACGGAAAAATAAACCTGAAGAAAAAAAAATCTCTTACCCTCCCCCAAGATCACCACCGTTCACTTTCCGGGTACTGTCTCCCGGTGTTTTCTCTAAGCAAATAAATACACCCAAGTTTTCTGCTCCTTCACCACAAACTTTTTTATGTTGTTTTGAGAAGACAATGATCACATCAGTGTTATCTCATTCTTGTAGTGTTTCATTTTTTTGATAGTGACTGAACTTTTTCATGTTATTAGCTATTTGTATTTCTTCTTTTTCAAATTGCCTACTTGTCTTGCTGATTTTCGAAGTTGAGGCTTCTTCTTGATTTGTAAAAGCTCTGAACAATAAGAACATGAAAGAAAGTATGTACACCAATGGCTTTGTTTCAGAAAGCATGAGTCCCAGCTTCCATCTCTTGAGCTCTGTGCCAGGCTACAACTTTTACACTCATGACCTCTTTTTTTCCTCTGTGATCTAGAAAAGCTTTCCTTACCAATGACTTTACAAATAATCACCATGGTTGACAGCCAGGGTTTTCATTGTGATGTGGCTGTCTTGATTTTCCCAGTGGAAAGTACAGTATTTGTATCCAGCCTATGAGGTTGTTCATGTCATTCCTGTTTTACAGATGAGGAAACTGAGGTTGGAAGGGGTAGTGTCTTGCCCTGTGTGACTCTGTGGGGAGCAGTGGAGCTGGGACTGACCTCCGGAGCTCTGGCCTGCCTCTGGTCTGCTCTGCTCCTCTATGCCCTGATGGCCCCCTGGTCAGGGGCCAAGAGGACAGAGCCGAACTGGAAAATAACAGATAATACCCACCTCCGTGGGGACGTAAGAATTGGAGGCCTCAAAGAGCCCTTCACCAAGTTTTTGGCATAAGGACTATTGTGTTCAATAGTGGTGATTAAAGTGTGGGATCTCAGCCACTGGGAAGCTGGTCCTGGAAAGGCCAGAGGCCCTGAGGGTCCGCTGCTGGTAGGAGGAAATTCACATTTATTGAGCACCTACTGGTATTAGATTAGGGGTTAGGGGTGAGCACCGCAGTTCCTATCTCCAAGGAGCGCGATCTGACAGTCAAGTAACAACACGGTGTGGCAGAGTCTGGGATGGCGTGTGCTGTAATTCTGTTGGGGGGACAGGCCCTCTGGGAAGGCTTCTCCGAGGAGGTGACACCTGGGGGGGGGGGTTGCATTAGGAAGGCCTCCGGGACAGAGAGGGAAAGGAGGGAGAGGAGGTAAAGATTTACAGGGTCTTATCAGGGTGCGGGTGTGTTGTAGAAAGATTTGATGTACTCTCCAAACCCATGTGGAAGGACGCTCAGCTCCACTTACAGAGAAGGAGCAGGTGATTAAAGAAGTTGAGTCACACCGGCAGGAAAGAGCAAAGCTCGTCTATGACTTAGAGCCGGGACGCCTCCCACTGCGCTGGGGACAGACCCTGGGGTGTCCACACTGGGCGAGGGGAGGACCCTGGAAAGGAGCAGTCCGCGAGCAGGAGCCAAGGACAATACAGCGACCAAGAGGGGAGCGGAGGAAGGTGCTTGTGTCACCGGGACAGGCCGTGGCTTTGTCCCTTAGGTTCCCCTCCAGGCCGGACCGAGCCGGTCAGCAGCAGCGACGGCCGCCCACTCCCTCTGCGAATGTGGGCGGGGCAAAAGCGGCAAAGTGGGGGAGGAGCCGCGTGGGCCCCGCCCCAACTATTGTGCCGTGGGAGCGGGCGGTGAACGGCGCGGCGCGAGCCAATCAGGACGCGGCATGCAAATAAGCAGGCCCGCCAGCGGCCCAGAGCGGCGCTGACGCCAAGATCCCATCGCGGATCGCACTGGAGCGTGTGCCCAGCGGGTGCGGACTTGGTGAGCGGGTCTCCCGGGGCCAGGGCACCAGGGCCAGGTGGACGGAGGGCGGACCCACTGGGCCCAGAGATGGACGGAGACTGGATGCGCACTCCCTCGGGGGCCCCAGCCCCGACGACTCTGGACACGGACGGTGCTGAGACGCCCACGGGGCTCCGAGCAGAAGACCGGCCGGACATGTGAAGGACGTGGGGTGCGGGGAGCCAGGGACCAGCGGCCCACGGACGGAGGGAGACGCAGACCCACGGAGGGCTGGGGGCACCCTCACACCATCTCCCCGACCGGTTCAGAGAGGAATCTGCGGCTGCATCGCGGAACCAACGAGAGAGGAAGAGGGCAGTGGACCCGGCCACCTGCACCATGACCAGCTGTCGCCACCATTCGGGATACTTGGCGGACGACGAGGCTGGCCACACCACCTGCGTGGCCCGGGTAAGTGTGCCCAGCAGGGCCCAACTCTGAGCCTTCAACATGTTCCTCACCAGTTCTGGTGCCCCAGATCACAGCCCCCTTTCTCACTTCCTACTGATGTCCTCTCTGGACCTGTTAGTGACCTGTTGCCTTGACCACTCCTAGTTACCCCTGCTGGGCCCTACCTAGTCACCTCGGTCTCCGTCTCATTCCCTGTGTCCCCTGATCTCGGATTGGGAGGGGCATGGTGGACTAGAACCCCAGAGTGGGAGCATAGAGTCTACTTGGGGCCTACGGCTCGAGGGGCAGAAGCAGCCATGGGGCGCACAGGGCTCAGGACCACAGGTAGTCTGTACAGACCAGCAGTGGGGACGGGGCTCAAGGGGTTTTGTGATTCATGTCCTGGGTGAGGGCAGAAGTGGGCTTTCAGACTCCCCAGCCAGGTCTTGGGTATGTGAACTGTACGTGTCAGGGAGGCTTCAGGGCAACCCTGAACAGATCCCCACTTTACAAGAGAGGAAGTTGGACCTCAAGAGGGGCCTTCGTGCCCACAGTCACATGGCCTGAAGCTGGCAGAGCCAGGGTCCAAATCCAGGGCTGCCTGGCTCCAAAACCTAGTTCCTGGGACTTCCCTAGTCCAGTTGTTAAGACTCCACGCTTCCACTGCAGGGGGCACGGGTTCAATCCCTGGTTGGGGAACTAAGATCCTGCATGCTGCGTGGCACGGCCAAAAAAAAAGGAAAAACAGTTTCTTCCACTGCCCACTTCCTACCCAGTTCCTGGTGCCTTAGGAGGACCCCAGGGGACCCCTCCCCCCATGGGGCATCACTGCCCACTGTGATATGCCTGTCTGCTCAGGTCCAGCCATCTAAGAAGTCACTGTTCCCGGAAATGGGGCAAGCCTCCAAGCTGGGCCACACACCACACCCCACTTCAACGCACGGCCCCTCAGGCAGTTCAGGGCTCCGCAGCCACCGCCGAAACCCCAAGGGCCCTCGACCCTTTAGGAGCTTCCTGGATTTCCTTGTCGAGGGTCAGGTGCTGGACAGCCTGCAGACGGTGGTGGAGGAGGCAACTGAGCTCATGGCCACCGTAATGACAGAGGCTGGGGTGCCGCTGGTGGAGGTGGAGGACCCGATGGAGGTGCCAAGGGGTGGGCGTCAGGCGCGGGCCCGGCCCATCGTCAGTACCGTGCACCAGCACTGCACCCGGCCGACCCTCTGCATGGGGCGCCCCAACAATTACCCGTCCTGCTCCAGCTCCATGTCCGACTCCCACAGCAGCTTCACAGCCAACTGGCCGGGCTCCCATAGCTGGGACAGCGACCTGAGTGCCCGCAGCTTAGGTGCACTGCCACCCATGAAGGACAAACTCCTGCTGGAGAAGAACCTCAAACGGCTACTGCAGCTGGAGAACAGAGGGGTGAGGTCTGGGGCTGCGGCCCAGGTGGGGCGGGGGTGGACCCCAGCCCAGAGCTCAGGGCCAGGCCTGGCTTGGCTGCCCCTGGATGCCTCTGAGAGTCCTCCTCTCTCTGCAGAAAGGCCAGGGGCAGTCCTGCCCCCACGGGGACTCCCTGCCATGGGACTCACTGGGCAGCCAGACCAGCAGCCAGTGGACCCTAGAGCAGCCCCTGTCCTGGTTCTCAGGCCTGCTGGGCTCGAGCTCAGGCACGCCCAAAGCGTGGGAGCTGGGACCAGCAGAGCGGGAGCTGATCTTCCTCAAGCGGGAGCTGATCTTCCTCAAGCGAGAGCTGAACAAGAAGATGAAGTCCTTGCTGAGCCAGCCAGGGTCCTTTGACCTGCCCGGCTACTGTGCGCTCCGAGAGCCCCATCGGACCCTGGACTTCCTGGCTGAGCACCACCTGTTCCCCGCCCTGCAGGACGTGGTCAGCCAGGCTGTGGACAAGCTCAGTGGTGCCTGCCACAGAGACAGTTGCCCTCTCTTCCCGTCAGAAGGGGAGCCCTCCCCAGAGTCCAGCTCCAAGCTGGCCACACCCACTGATGGGGAGGAGCCCTACGATTTGCTGCCCACCACAACCTCCAGCCCCAGGATGGAGAACAGAAAGAGCATCAAGTACAGGGGACGCGGCAAGTCCAAGGAAGGTGGCTCCCCGGTGTCTAGCACCCAAGTGGCCACCAGGTTCTGCCTTGAGGTGACACCCACAGAAGAGCCCAAGGTCCCTTCACCCCACCCCAGGCAGGAGGGGCTTGACCAGGACCCCAAAGTACAGAGACTACCCATGCCCACTTCTGGGCCCCTGAGCTCCAGGCAGAGGGCCCAGCCCTGGTGGAACCTGCACCTTACCCTGCCCGCCACCGGGATTGTGGTGAAAGTGCCCTCACGACAGACCCATGTCACCACCCCGGTCTCAGCTCCGCTGGCCTCCTCCCTCCCATCCTCCTCCCACCACCTCCCCAGGTTCTCACCCCACACCTCCGTGGTAAGGGGCTTCTTGCCATCTCCTGTTGTGCCGTATCCGGAGGTGACCTCCTCAAGGTTGGGTCCAGGGTTCTTAGGGGCGGGTTTGCACTGGAAGGGCTCCTACCGCCACCGCTCCTAGCGGCCACTGTCACTAGCAGGTGCCCAGGGTCCAGGTCTCTTGCCCTGCCCTTGTGAAAACCACCTGAGTAGGGGATGAGCTGATGAGGGGACCAGGAATCCTGGCCTAGCTACTACCATATGTTGTCAAAGATGAATAAAGACTATTTTTTATTCTGGGTATTCTTTTAACGTTTGCATGTGAATCTCAGAGGCCCTCCCATGTGAGGAGGGTCCTGTCCCTTGTGGACAGTGGTCTGAGCCCAGAGTAGGGCCCTGTGTCTGCGGTCTAGCCCCCTCTGGTCCTGCTGCCCAGGACAGGACTCTCCAGTGTGTCTGCCCCGCCAAGAGGGAGTTGCTTGGGAAGGGTGCGGAGAGGACTTGGTGGCTTAACCCTGGTGGCTCCCCAGTGTGGCCCCTGACCCTCCTTTCACCCATCAAGGCCTAGGCATGCTTCCCTCCTCTGAACCCTGGCCTAGGCGAGGGTTGTGCAGGCTCCCTTTTGGCTGATACAGTGACTGATGTCACTGGCCTTGTCCCAGGCCTGACTGGTGTGGCTGGCATGATAACAGGGTGGTAAGTAGGCGGTGGGCCAGCACGCAGGACCCCAGCTCAGCTTTCCATCGGGCCAGCAGAGCAGATGTGGTGAGGCCGCACCCTGAGTGGACTGAGCGTGGTGCCGCGTGGGTGACGCGGAGGATGCTCTGGGGGGGAGGGCACCCAGGGTGGCAGGCAGAAGTGGATGACGTGTCTCCCTTTCCCTCCCTGCTGCCACACAGAGCCCCAATTACAAATTCACCAAGAAGAAGACGCTGCCCTCCATCCTGTCCAAGTCCACCACCATGTCCCGCCTCTCCAACCCC
This sequence comes from Globicephala melas, assembly GCF_963455315.2. Lineage (NCBI taxonomy): Eukaryota > Metazoa > Chordata > Mammalia > Artiodactyla > Delphinidae > Globicephala > Globicephala melas. The sequence continues at coordinate 63,924,041 of NC_083326.1, forward strand.
CGGCACGAGGAGCTCGTTGACTACCTGAAGGGCCAGGCTGTGTCCTTGCTTGCCTGCAAGTACAGGTTTGAGAAGAACCTCACTGGGCAGCTGGGCTTCATCTCCTTCCCCATCACTGAGGCACTCCTGGACCTCTTCCTGGGCTTCAGGAAGGTGAAGGGCTCGCGCATCCGTCTGTCCTCCACAATCGACTGGAGCTGCCTGCTGCGCAGGCTGGAGGAGGCCGAGTTTAGCCAGCGGTCACCCCAGCGGGCATCCCGGCCCCCTTCCCAGCACACCTCCCAGCACAGCACCCCCCAGCGCAGCATGCAGACACCCACCGCGCTGTCCGCCAGGACCCACAGGGTCCAGGACAAGCCCACAGGGTCCTCCCTCAACATGAGGTCCCCGGGACCCCGGCTACTTGCCTCACAGGAGCGCCCGGCAGCCGCGGAGCAGGAGCCCGCCAGACCGCCAGAGCCCAAGCTGTTCCTGTCCCCCGCCAACACTGGCGTGGCGTCCCATCAGTCCGACCAGACAATGGACGTGGAGGGCCACCAGAGCATCGAGGAGGAGGAGGAGGACAAGGAGGAGGATGGAGAGGAGGAGGAAGAGGACGAGGATGACTTTGGAGATGAGGGCGAACCCCAGAGCTCCCTGGAGCCTCAAGAGGAGGCTGTGGTCAGTGCCACGGCGGCAGGCTCAGGTGTGGGCCATGGTGACTGCCCATGGGGCCCCTGAAGTGCACCGAGTGCTCCATGCCCCACTCCTTCCACCCCAGCGGCCACTGCCCTCACAGCCATCCCACCCTGAGCAGAGGTCAGAGCAGCTGGTGCCCACGAGGAGCTCTGCTGAGCCTCTCAGGGGAGCCAACGGGAGAAATAAAGCTTGTGTTGATGAAACACGGTTTTCCTGTCAGAGATCTCAGCCATCCTTCTGACCACCTGCCCCCGGGGAGCATCTCTGGAGAGCTGGGCCAGGCCTCCACGGCAGCTGCTGGTGCCCTGAGCCCCGTGACCTCCTGGGCTCTGCTGCTGGCTCTTCTGCACTCCAGTCTGCACCTTCCTGCCTCTTCAAGCCTCTTAGGACTCATGGTCCCCACCCTCACAGCCCCTGTGCATCACACTCCCACTTCCCTAGGGCTCCTCCTCTGCCAGGGCGTATCCTCCCTCTCCTGATGCTCCCACCACTACCTGTCTTCCTAATTTTTGTTGTTGTTGTACGCATGCTTCTCACTGTTGTGGCCTCTCCCGTTGCGGAGCACAGGCTCCGGATGCACAGGCTCAGCGGCCATGGCTCACGGGCCCAGCCACTCGGCGGCATGTGGGATCCTCCCGGACTGGGGCACGAACCCGTGTCCCCTGCATTGGCAGGCGGACTCTCAGCCACTGCGCCACCAGGGAAGCCCCTGTCTTCCTAATTTGTATTTCTCAGCTCGTGCTCCTGAGGTCACGCAGGGGCTGCTGGTAGGTCAAGCCATGGATTGGCTGACCCAGCTGGCTGTGTGACTATCCCTTCCGCAGAGGCCCTGGGCAAGGCAGCTCTCTTTCTTGAAGGGTCTGTGGGCTCGGCTGGTGCTGTGCTCAGAGGATCTCACGTCCAAGGTTCTCCTGGAGCTTCTGGCCATCCGGTGCCCCCAGCTCCTCCCCTCTGCCTTCCTCAGGCAGCCTGTTTGTTCCCCTTCAGGCATCTTCACCCAGGGAGCAGCTCCACCCCTACCCCCACCCTGCCCCTATGGTGGAGAGAAGATGCTTAGCCTCGCTGAGCAGGCCGCCATTTCGGGGAGGCTGGTGGATCTCTCATGCCTCCCCTGGAGCCCGCCAGGTGCGCAGAGGCCAGACCTGCTCGGCTCGGCCTGACCGTGCTCAGTGGCCCACAGGTGAGGACACAGCAACTATGGAGCTTCCTCTGGAACCAGGCAGGGAGGACCCCGCGATTCGGGGAGGAGGACCTGCTCCTCTGACTGGCAGAGGGGCCAGGGTCCTAGGTGGGGAGTCAGGGACCCATTTTCCCACAGAGCTGTTGTGACAAGGATCCTTCAAAGCACATGCTTGGTGCTGATGCCTATCCTCCGAGGCCACCACTGCCACCACCGCCACCATGTGAGGCCACAACAGCCGCTTTGTACATTACTGCCATATCACTTGGCCACAGTTGATTGGCCCTACTGGTGCATCCAATACCCTCTGGCTTCCAGGTCCTGCTGCCCAGTCTTCAAGGGAGAAGAGTGTATGTCCCCACCCCAGCCTCAGAGGCACACATCTAGGCCCTGGGGTGGGAGCAGCCCCTTTGGGCACCACTGGTACATGATGCTAGAGACTGGTCCCCTTAGCTCCTGTTTCAGGCATCTGTTGCCATGTAACAAACCAAGATTTAAGTGGCTTCAAACAAAATCATCATCTGTAATGATTCTGAGGGGGTTCTACGGGCTCAGCTGGCAGTGGTATAGCCAGAGCAGCTGGGGTGGGAGTGCTGCTTTCGGCTGGGGACTGGGCTGAGGCTAGGACATCCCTCGTGGACCCTCCCCTTACATCATCTCTCTCCCCGTTGCCCCTGGCCATTCAAGGGTCTGTCTGGGCAGGGGCTGGCTTCCTAGAGGGAGGAAGCAAGAACCACCAGTGAGTGCTCTGGCAGCCTGTGCTCAGAAGTCCCCAAACAGCACTTCTGTAGCATTCTTGTGGTCAAAGCCAATTATGATGCGTGCCCGGATCCAAGCGGAGGGGGAAGGGACTCCACGACTGGGGAGAGGAGCAGGTTGTGCTCACAGGGGTGGGAGGCATTGTTAGCAGATGTATTTGGAGACTAACACCTCTCCATCCTCCTTGGCTGACTGCACCTTGAGCAGTGCCTGGAACTGAGTTGAGTCAATCACGTCCCCTCTTGAGAATCTGAACCTGGAGACAAACTGTGGTATCCAGGTGGAGGGCCCCGAGCATCTGCCCATGAGGTGAGCAGGAAAAAGGAACAGCTAGGAGAAGCCATGAGGCTCCAGAGACTCAGGGAGAGCCGTGTTGGCTTCCCGACTTCAGCCCTGGGGTCTCTGCTGCTCTTGGAACCCTTTCTTTGCCTGTCAGGGAGATTACTCGCTGTGTCCTTACCATTGTCTGCTCCCAGTGCAATGGGAAGCTGTTGGCAGCTTTCAGCAGGCACCTGGCATGATCTGATTTATACTTTTTTTTTTAAAGTTTTTATTGAATTTGTTACAATATCGCTTCTGTTTTATGTTTTGGTTTTTTGGCCCCAAGGCATGTGGGATCTTAGCTCCCTGACCAGGGATCAAACCTGCACGCCCTGCATTGGAAGGCAAAGTCTTAATCACTGGACCACGAGGGAAGTGCCTTGATTTATGCTTTTTAAGACAGAAATCACTTTCCTGGGTGGAGAATGTCTTGGAGGGGCCCGAGTAGCAGGGAAATCTTCTAGGAGGGGTGGTCGATATCTGAAGGGGAGATGGAGTGGCTTGGATTAGGGTGGTGACGGGGGACGCAGGAGAGATGCCTTCCAATCTGTTTTGGAGTCAGAGCCATCAAGACATGCTGGGGTAGATGTGAGGAGTGTGGTAAAGAGAGGAATCAAAGATGAATCCCAGGTTTGGGGCTTGAACAACTTGTAAATGAGGTGCTGTTCCTGAGACTTGGAAGCCTGGGGGAGGAGCAGTGTGAGGGAGACCGGGGAGTCCTTCTTGGGGCATATTAGGTTCGAGATGCTTGTTGGTGTGTCCGAGAAGACACACCCAGATTGTACTCTAGCCCTCAAGGGCAGGGTCTGCCAAATCCAGGGCAGACTGTAAGCATTTTTTTAACAGACACACAGTTATTTATTTATTTTTGGCTGCATTAGGTCTTCATTGCTGCACGTGGGCTTTCTCTAGTTGCGTCGAGCGGGAGCTACTCTTCGTTGCGTTGCGCGAGCTTCTCATTGCGGTGGCTTCTCTTGTTGCAGAGCATGGGCTCTAGGTGCACGGCCTTCAGTAGTTGTGGCATGTGGGCTCAGTAATTGTGGCTCATGGGCTCTAGAGCGCAGGCTCAGCAGTTGTGGTGCACTGGACTTACTTAGTTGCTCCTCAGCATGTGGGATCTTCCCAGACCAGGGCTTGAACCCGTGTTCCCTGCATTGGCAGGCGGATTCTTAACCACTGCTCCACCAGGGAAGTTACCGTAAGCATATTAGACACTCTAAACACTGAAAAGATCAAGACACCTTGACCCATATAGAATTCAAAATAAAGACAATGTTAAACATGAAAACCAGGACTTCCCTGACTGTCAGGTGGTTAAGACTCTGTGCTTCCACTGCAGGGGGCCTGGCTTCTATCCCTGGTCAGGGAACTAAGATCCCACAAGCCCCATGGCCCCAGGGGTGGGGGTAGGGAGACATGAAAACCAAAAAATAACCCATTGCTGTAATTAAAATGGCTCTACGCTGGATTTTCTGAATGCAAAATTCTGGATGATTTAATTAAACACGAATTTTTCTCCCTGCTTTGCTGGTGCACCAAGTGCGCGGGTGGTCAGCCTATTGAGTAACATATCCCAGAGCCGGTTCCTGGGCTGGGCTGAATTGATGGGTCTGGAGTGAATTCAATGTAAGAATGTTCCACGAATGAATAAATAAACAGTGGTTTAAGTTTCCCCCCTTATACCGACTGAGCTGACAGCCCTCTGAGAAGGCAGTGAGTCCCAAACCTGGGACACACAGTCACCCAGGCTTGCTTCCCAGTCGCTTGGTCTCCCAGGGCTCCAGGTTCCCAAGACAGCTCTGGGGCTTTCTGGTGACCACCTGCCACTACCCTCTACATCACAGCTCCCTGCTGCCCTCTGCTGCCCAGTGGCCTAGGGACCATGAGAAGCCCTGGAAGGGGTCAATGAGTGGCTCAGGGAATTCAGAAACCCCAGGGTCCAGGGACTGAGGTGACTCAATGTCAGAGAGTGGGCAATGACCGAGCAACTGGGGGATTAGTTAATCCCGGGGTCCAGGGACTGAAGGACCAGGTGACTGAGTACCTGAGATGCCCCCACTTGTGACCACATAATCTAGTGGTCGAGCAACCTCAAGACCCTGCAGCTGCGGGCCCAGGGTCCGAGGGAGAGACCATGATTGAGGGCTCGGGGGTCTAGGATCAAGGGGCTTCGTGAACTGGCGAACCGAGTGTCCCGGGACCTGGCGGTCGCTGGACGGTCGCCGGACGGTCGCCCTCGCCTCTGTCCACACTCCCTCCGCTCGACGCTGCCCCGTCTTACTCATTACTGAGTCCTCGGAAGCGTGGACCAATCAAAACACTCCTCGTGTCTCCAGTCCCCTCCCAGCCGCTGCTCTGGAAGGCTATGGGCGGGTCCTTTCCACGCGGACCCAATGGAAGTGCAGGCGGAGCGCCGTGCGGGCTGGCGATTGGCTGCCGTTGCGGGCACTGTCAGAGCCGGATTGGCCGGCGGCGGAGACGGAAGCGACCAGGGCCCGAGTTGCCGGAGCCCGGCCGGGGCGATGAGGAGCGCGGGCCGCGGCCGAGCTGCCGGCCCGGCGCTGCTGGGGGTGCTGCTGGCGATCTCGGTCCCGGGCAGCTGTGCCGTCAAGACCGGCGCGGGGGTCGTGACCTGCGGGTCGGTGCTGAAGCTGCTCAACACGCAGCACCGGGTGCGGCTGCACTCGCACGACATCAAATACGGATCCGGTGCGCGGGCCGGGGCGGGGGTCTGACGTCGGGGTTCTGCGGACCAGGGGGCTGGGGGTCATCAGGAGCTGGAGTAGTTGGGGGCCGAGGGCCACAGGCCGGCGGTTCGAGGGGGTCTTCGGGATGCCGTTCGGAGCTGTGGGCCAAGGGACTTGGAGTGCGGCCGGAGGCGGGCGGGGGCTGGGGGAGCCGTTGGATCCCAGGGTTGAGGTTGTCCGGGAAAGCTGATGGTGTCCGGGTCGAGGGTCGGAGTTCCCGCGTTGACAGCGACCCCGGGGGTGGGGTGTCGCCCCCCAGGCAGCGGCCAGCAGTCGGTGACCGGCGTGGAGGCGTCTGACGACGCCAACAGCTACTGGCGGATCCGCGGCGGCTCCGAGGGCGGGTGTCCGCGCGGGTCCCCGGTGCGCTGCGGGCAGGCTGTGCGGCTGACGCACGTGCTCACCGGCAAGAACCTGCACACGCACCACTTCCCGTCGCCGCTGTCCCACAACCAGGTGAGCCCCTGGCGTGTGTGCGAGGGGCCCGGCATCTGCTCGGAGCCCCAGCTTCCTGGGTGAAACGGGAATTACAAGTCAGAAGTGTTTGCCGAGCGCCCCCTCGGGGAATGCAGAGGTGACTACTCCAGGGTCCTGTCCCCTGGAGCCCTCAGCCCAGCGGGGACACAAACAGGAAGAGCTGTCCGTCTGGATAGCTCCACTCCTGGGGGCGAGTTGGACACAGGAGGGGGATCCGCATGGCCGTTGGGGTGGGGAATGGGAACCCCGCGGGGAGGAGGAACTGGGGCTGGGCCTGGAAGGATGAGTAGGAGTCCGCCAGGCCGCAGAGAGGAGAAGGGCATCTTTCCAAGCCTGGGGAAGAGCCTGTGAGCGGAGTTCATTGGAACTGGGTGGGAGGTGGTACTGGAACAGAGGGTGCTTTGGGGAGGTTATCAGAAGGAAAGGATGAGATAATAGAACCTTGGCTGTCAGCCTGAAGGGTAGACTTGATGCTGAGTGAGGGTCAGAGGGGTTAGGACAGGAGAAACCCAGCGGAGGAAGGAGGGGGATGACTTGGTTCTGTGGGGGCCACTGGTCACCTTCCAGGCAGCTGAGGTGGGGTGTGCATGTGTTTGAAGAGCTGGTGTTGGGGAGGCCCTTCTGGATGCTGGGGATGGGGATGGGGGTGTCCCAGTTTGCAGCTGTGGAAGCTGAGGCTCAGAGAGGTGCAGGGAAGGACCTGGGTGTGAGTGCAGCTGCCAGGCAATTGCCCATGGGGGACTCAGTGTGCCCTTTGTCATGCGTGACCACTGTCCTCCCACACCACCACCGCCCCCACAGGAGGTGAGCGCCTTTGGGGAGGACGGCGAGGGTGATGACCTGGACCTGTGGACGGTACGCTGCTCGGGGCAGCACTGGGAGCGGGAGGCCGCCGTGCGCTTCCAGCACGTGGGCACTTCCGTGTTCCTGTCGGTCACAGGCGAGCAGTACGGGAGCCCCATCCGGGGGCAGCTCGAGGTGCACGGCATGCCCAGCGCCAACACCCACAATAGGTGGAAGGCCATGGAAGGCATCTTCATCAAGCCCAGCGTGGAGGCCTCTGCAGGCCACGATGAACTCTGAGTGCCGTGGACCTGCGGGTGGAGGGCAGCAGGGTGGGTCATCTGCAGGGCCACTCTTGGGGGAGACTTTGAGTTTGTAGGGGTTCTCAAGTGCCTTTATGATTAAAGAATATTGGCCTGTGGTTGCATTTTGCTGTGAGCCTGGGGGCGACCAGGAGCTGCCAGCTGGCCCAGGTCAGCATCTCTTCCTCAGTGCAAATCCTCTGTCCCACAGATGGCAGCTTAACCCATCCAAACCTCTCTGATGCTCTTCCGTGCACTCCCAACACTGCCCAGGGCCATCACAGCTCCCTCTCCACCCTCAGATGGTCCAATGGCCCCAGTGACTCCAGTTCCCCAGCCCCTGAGCTTCATGAACCTTCCTGATGAGGGCTGGGGCCTCAGCGAGGTAGCAGGGGCCCCACTCTCTACCAGCTGGGATGGGCACAAGCTCTCCAGCCCCTCATCCCTTGAGGTGCACCCCCTCCTCCTGGCACCCCTCCACTGGCAGTTGTGACAGTCTGGACACTTGCCTTTGACCAAGCACTGGGTCAGGACTCTGCTCATCTGCTGGAAATTTGCATCGCAGGATCCCTCTCGGTGCAGATGGCACCCCACACACCCAGCCAGCCCAGACGTGTGGCATCTCACGCCCCACTATAACCTTTCAAAGTCCGGAGGCCCTAACAAAACTTCAAAAGATATTGCAAAGGAAGATAACCACAGAGAACTGCCAGCTGCAGACATTTGAGAAGGCTTCCTGGAAGAAGAGGCACAATTTGAGCCGGCAAAGCATTACAATTTAAAGAAAGGAGCAATAAATAGGCGGGCCCTGATAAAGGAAGGTAATAGCTATTTTGCTGGTGTGTGGGTGACCTCTAGAGGTTATGGCGGAGATTACAGTCAGAGAGGCTTGGGCAGCTGCCACTTTCCTGCAGGAAAATGAAAGAGCTGAAGGAGAGGCTGGGGGTGGCAACTGGTTGGAAGGGTCTTAGAGGAGGGTGAGCAGAGCACCTTACTTCTGAGAAATCAATTGACCTTAGGGGGTGGGAGAAAAGCTCTAGCCAATTGTGAGACCTGAGGGGAGGAGGGTCATAATTAGGCCCTTTACGCCCCTGCCCCCTCCCCCATGAGGTCCTGCTCTGCTCAAACCTCTTGAGCATCGTCTACAAGTCTCCACTTCTCTCCCATCACTCACCTGACCTGAGACAGGAGTGCAAGCAGATGGTTGGGAAGTGATCCCAGAAAACACTGGGGCAGAGGAGTGGGGCTCAGAGGAGCAGGCAAGGCAGCTGGTGAAGGTTGCATTACTGAGCAAGTCACCCCTGTGGGCAACTAGGGCTTCATCCCACCGGGGAGCACTGGGTCTCCATGTAGAACATGCATCAAAGTTGTCCCAACCGGGCTTCCCTGGTGGCGCAGTGGTTGAGAGTCCGCCTGCCAATGCAGGGGACATGGGTTCGTGCCCCGGTCCGGGAAGATCCCACATGCCGCGGAGCGGCTGGGCCCGTGAGCCATGGCCGCTGAGCCTGCGCGCCTGGAGCCTGTGCTCCACAACAGGAGAGGCCACAACAGTGTGAGGCCCGCGTACCGCAAAAAAAAAAAAAAAAAAAAAAGTTGTCCCAACCAAGGGGCAAGAAAGTGGGGGTACTTATCCAACCAGCATATCTTCTCTCATTGGCTGAGGGCTGCTGGGCAGGTGGGAGGATTACTCTGCAGCACTTCCCACTTGCCCTGTATTCTACAGCCAGAATGAAGACCTTAGGCAGAGCCGCAGGTGCCAGCAGGGAACATCCTTTTGGTAGAGGTGAGTGCCAAGGGGGTGTAGGCGGGGCACCAAAAGTGTGGCGCACACTGTAAATCTAAGGGGCATTCCTCTGATCCACCCCTGGCCCCTCTGGGCTGTAAGAACCCACTTCTGCCTCTGTTACCTCCCTACCACCACACATACAAAAGTGAGGAGTGTTAATTAAGAGCAGACTCCAACAGTACACAGCATGTAAAAATCCTTGGGAAATCAAGGCCAAAGCTGTGGGAGCAGGTGAGAGGGCTGCAGGCAGAATGCAGTACAAGACCAAAAATTAAAACCGCAGCAGCAGCCGAGCTCTCATTTATTGAAAACTAAGTGCCAGGCACTGGGCCAACGATTTACAGACCATCTCATTTGCTCCTGGCAACAACCCTACGAAGCATAGCACGTTCAACTGTTATCTTAATTTTGCAGAGGAGGCAACCGAGGTTGCTAAAGATTCAAACCCAGCTCTGCCTGCCTCCAAAACATTTGCTCTCAGCCACTGGACTGAGAGAATAAAAGAGGAGGGGGCACAGATGCACAGTAGCCTAAGCACCACCCGCTCCAACACACACTGCAGCTCTATGAGGGCCAGGCGGGCCGCGTACATCCTTCCGGGTCATCAGCTCTGCGAAAGCATTTAATGAATGCTTATCCGCAGTCACGCAGGGACCCAAGCGACGCCCCCTTCCCCGTGCCTCCCACAGATCCACAAGCCTCCAGGGGCTCCAAGACCAGGTCCCGCAGCCCAGGCCCACCCTTGGGCTTCAGACAAATCTCATTTGGGTCAAGTCGGGCGATGCGGTGGGGTTTGGGTGGGGAGGTGGCTATCCCAGCCAGGAAGCCCACCGCAGCCGAACATGCCATCCGAGAGGCACAGGGAGCAATTTCAGTTTGCAAAACGGGGCAACCTGCGGCCCGGTTGGTGCAGGCTTGACCGCGGGTCCGGACATTTTCCTCCAGTCGTAGCCCCCTCCCCAGCGGGCTTGGCCGCGCGGCCGGCGCCCCCGACTGGGCTACCAAGAGCGCTCGCCCGCGCGGCGAGAAAACTCACCGAGACTAGAGCTGCGAAAAGGCGGGCAAAGTTCCCTTTGATAAGTTATGAATGGGGAGAAAGTGTTTGTAGAACTCATTGTTAAAACCGCGGAGCCTCAGCCTCTGCCCGCGCCGGGCCAATCCGGGCCCGCAGGCTATTTTGAAATCTCTCCGGCCTCAGCCAATGGGCGTGCAGAAGGCGAAGCCCCCGCCGGCGCCGGCCAATGAGCGCGGCGCTATGCTAAGGAGCCGGGGGCTGGGCCGCCGCCTGTCAGCGAGTTAAAGATGGAGCCGGCGGCGGGAGGGCGCCACGAGGTGCGGGGTGGTCCTGGGGGGCAGCGCGGGCTGACGGCCGCCGGGACCTGTCCCCGCAACCTCCCGAGTCCTGCCCCGGCCCGGGACGGAAAGGGCGTCCCGCCGCGTGAGTAGCTGGGTCCGAGGTGGGGGCGCGGGCAGGGCGGCCCTACCCGGCGGGCGGTGTGGAGGGGCGCAGCCCAGACCCCGGGCGCCCCCTCCGGGCAGGGGACCTCAGAGGGGCGGGAAGCCCCCATTCCTCTTCTCCGCTCTGGGCCGCCGGGCAGGGAATCTGTTGGGACAGAATGCGGAGCCCAACTTGGGGGCCAAGAGCCAGAGGCCAAGGATGGGGGCCGGCAGGGGCGCGTCGGCCCGGAGTGGGACCACCCTTCTTCTCCCGGAGCCTCAGGCCGTGGGAGGGCGCAGGGTCGTCGGGCTATATCCACTCCCGCCCCAGGCGCGAGTGGGTTTCGGACCGCGTTGAAGCGCGGTCCCCTCTCCTTTGTGTGTGCGCCCTTTCCCGGGCGCGCTCCCGCTCAGGGTGTGGAGCTGCCCCCCTCAGTCTGGGGTCGCAACCCCACGGCAATCTGGAGGGTGCTGGGGAGGGTCCGGCCCCTCTGGGGTCCTGAGGACTCCGAGGATCGCAGCCCCGCTGAAATCCCCTCCCCGCCCTGCTGTCTAGGAATGGGGCCCTAGCCCCACCCACCTACGGTTGGGCTTCCCGCTCTGCGTGTATTGGGGGTGATGGGGCTCCCCCCTGCTGGCCGCAGGTGCTCTGACGAGGTTGCACTACTGTGCTTTGAGGAGCAGTGCAATGATATTGTCAAAGCATCGGGGACCAGCCTTGGGGACCCCTTCCCCCATACTGCTACTTTCCCTCCCCAGGCCTGGCCCCTGGACCTGCAGGCCCTCCCCTCCCCCTTGCCCAGCTCCTATCCCTTCTCCATGGAAACTTGAGATCCTGGCCAGGCCTGGGCCTCTGGGGTCAGAGGGCACCCTTTCCCCAGGCAGAGGCCCCGCCCCAGGCCCCAGTGGGCCTGCATTCCAGGTCTCAGATCCCCACCTACCACTGGGAGAGGCACTGGCAGGCCTGCCTGACACTCTTTCCCTGTTGCACTACTGTGGGCCACTGGGAAGCAGTGCAATGATGAAAGGGCATCGGTCAGGCCCAGCCCACCACCCACAGTGCCTGGGAGGTGGGGGGGAGTCTTGCTGCCTCACTCCACTAACCAGCAGTAAGGCGCAGGTGCGGAGCTGGTCTGGACTCTCCATCGGAGGATCAGGTGAGGGCAGAGCTGGGGGGTCCTCCGCCAACCTGTCCATCTGGGTCATGGCTGGACAGGGGGAAGGGGCAGAGGCCTCCGACTCAGAAAAGCTATGGTTTGAAGAGGATCTTTACAACCAGCTCCCAGGTAAGCCTGTGGGCTTGAGGTTTGGTCAGGGCCCTGTGGAGAAAGAGGCCCATTGCTTTGCACGGAGGGTTTGCCCGGGCCTGGCTCAGAGCCAGCTCAACAACCTTGACTCTGTGGAGGTGCCCTGGGCCCAGCCTTCCTGGAAGGCCTGGGGAGGGCCAAGCTCTGGAGAGAATGTTCTCCTGGGTTCTCAGCAGGAGCAGTACTAGCTGGGCGGACAGTGGACTCGGGATACAAAGCCTGCAGCTCACGTCCTCCAACCATGCCCACTTGTTCTCTTACAGGGACATGTGCTGCCCTGAGCCTGCAGGAGAGACTGTGAGGTGCCTGGCATGCCCACCCTCACAGCTGGAATCGGGGGGAGTGGAGCCCAACTGCCAAGAAGCCTGGCCCCAGGCGTGCTTGCAGGGTCACCTTCAGCATCAGGACCAGACACAAAAGATTTTGATGTGCCCAGTGACAGCCACTCAAGCCTGTCTCCTTGAGAGGAGGCCCAGGTCTCCAGATGGGCATTTGGGAGTACCCCTCACCAATGGTTGAGCACAGAGGGACCCTGGCTTCACCCCCACCCTGGGTGTAGAAGCCCTGGCATCCGGGAAGGATGAGGGGAAATGACACATGCTCCTCTGTCTCCTAGGCCTGACCCCTTGGGGTTCCTCCATCCCAAGGTCACCTGACTTAGGCCCATGGCTGGAGGTGGCCACCTCTTGCTCTCGTGCAGATTATGTACCCATTGGCCAAAGACCCCCATGCAGCTGTCTCCTGCCCTTGCTGGGAGAGGCTTGTGAACTCAGGGCACTGCTCAAATGTCCCCTCCTATGGGAAGACTTCCCTGGACTCCAAGACATCCAATGTTCCTCCACCAGAGCATGTTAGATCACATTTTTCTCCCTGTGGCTGAAGCCCTCTTTAAACGGGGAGCCCCTGAAGGCAGGGAGCATGTAGTTTGGCAGTACCTGGCACAATACACTTTAAAAATCCAAATAAACAGAAAAAGTGTAAAGTATTATAAGCATAACATGATGGGGGTGTTAATCAGGGGTCTGCCCGACCTCTCAGAGGATGCTTGTCCTGTTTTTAAAAAGGCACCTACTATGTATTTTAAAGTCAAATCTGATTTTGTAAGTCATATGGGCCCTGCCTCACATCCGGGGCCACCTGCCCGGGGCAGGTGGCAGAATGGTGGCAGAGATTTGGATGCAGGTGTATCTGAGTCTGCCTGCACCTGTAGGCGAGATGCACAGGCCATACCTTCTCCCTCCTTGGTTGTGTCCATCTTTTTTTTTTTTTTTTTTGGTTGTGTCCATCTTGATCTGTGACATCAAAGCAAGAGGAAGTGAATGCCACCTCTTGTGTTGGGGAGAGCTGGGGCTGGCCGTTTGGTGGTAGGAAGTGAAAAAATCTCAGGTGCACTCCATGGATCACAGGGCTGATGGAGAGGGGGCTGGGTTAGGAGGGGACCTGAACTAAGCAGTCCAGGGCACACCCCCTCATCAGCAGCAGGGGTGGATGGTGGGGTCGGCCACTGACCAAGTAGGAGAGGGAAAAGAGAAGCAGATTTTTGGGTGGAAGGGAAGAAGCTGCATGCCAATTCGGATGTGCTGAGCGTGAGATGCCCAGGAAACGTCCCCTGGGGACACTTAGATGTGGGTCTGTAACTCAAGGGACTTGGGGTTAAAGTCAGTTCTGGGTTGGGACTAAGAAGTGGGTAAGATGTCCAAGAAGGTATGGTAAAGACAGGACCCTCATGAGGAGAGGAGACAGGATAGAAGCGGGAGAGGAAGTCAGAAGAGCGTGAAAAGTCCGGGGCTAGAGGAGTTGGGGGCAGAAAGAACTCTTGGGGCCTTGTCTACAGACGGTGAGGAGGGGAGCAGCCAAGATGGGAGGTACTGGAGTCCGGCCGGGGGCCGAGCGCCTCAAAGAAGTGAGAATTGGCTTGGCCACGGGCGGGACCCCGGGGTATGGGCCTCCGCCAGGGGTAGCTGCGTCCCGCCGTCCGTCCCGTCGAAGCGTGAAGGCGCATGCGCAGAGCGGCGGGCATTGTCACGTGCGGCTGTCTCGCGCGGATTGGCCCCTGGTCTCCCGAGACTGGCCCGAGCTGTCCGTGCGGCGGCGCGCGCGGAGGGATCCTGCGTAGGCGCGGCGCGGCGGAAAGGGGACCACGGTGCGTCCCCGGGCCTGGCCCTCTGGGGCCGACCCCTCCTTTCCCTGACCTGGGCGGGAGGATGGGCGCGCCCGGACCTCGGTGGCCCCGCCTGGATAGTGACCCGAGCTCTGGCCCTCGGGGGGGGGTCTCCCTCCTCCCCTCCTGGGGCTGGTGGAGTGGGCGCGTCCGGGGCCCCGCCCCGACGGCCGCTCCGCCCCCAGGCAGCCGGGCAGCCGAAGCCCTCGAGAATGGAGGTTCTGGACGAGTTCGACAGCGAGTTCCCGCAGAGTGTGACCTTCTGCCAGCTCATCCCCGAGGAGGACTTCGAGAGGCAAGCGGCGACCTACACTGAGAGCGCGCTGCGCCTCCTCTTCCTTAGCCTCGACCGCAACCCGGCGCTGGATGAGAGGGTGGTGCGCAAGGGCAAGCAGGCGGAGTGCGAGCGGCGTGGGCTCCTGTCCTTCCTCTGGGTGCGGGCCCGGGAGGGCGGGGCTCCGGGGTTCCGAGGTGGGGGCGGGGCGCCGGTGTCCGCCCTGCTTGAGCTGCTGGTAGGGGACTTTAAGGAGGCAGCCCCGGCTAGGCGGCTCACCCGTCCAGCTTCCTCCTCCCTTCCTCTCCCGCTGTCGTCGCAGGCCAAGGTCTCGTGTGCCGTCCAGGGGGAGCTGAACTGTTGCAACAGCATGGGCGCCCTGGAGATGCACCAGCGCCTGGAGCAGCTCAAGAGGCGCATCCACCGCGTGCACTTATACTCCCAGGGTGAGGCTCCATCCGCGCTGGGCTCGAGCGGCCTGGTTGACCTGACTCACATCTCCCCGGTGGTCCACAGAAGGCTATCTACGCTTGGTCTGTCAATCAGGACTCGGCAAGGCCCGCATACTGTTTGGGTGGGAGGCAAATTCGTGTACACCCCGAGCCCTGGGAGAGTGAAATGAGAGGTGACCTCATTAGTGGCCACACAGGGTGGCAGGTGGGGATTCTGGCCTCGTCTTTTGAAGTTCCTTTTGACGCGCGATGCCCTCACTTTTCCCCGATGCTATGGACTAAAGAACTGTGTTGTCCTTTGGGGGACCCACTCGATGGGTTTGTATCTGTTGTCTGGGTCCACTGGTGTGTTTGCTCTTCCCCCTCTGCCTGTTATTTCTTGGATAGTCGTTCTAAAGCCTTGATGAGGTTTGGATTTGGTCCTTGGGAGTGTCCGTGTTCAGGGATGGATGGTGGTGTTGGGCTTCTTTGTCTCGCCTCACATCGGGGGGCCCAACTCATCTGGGGGGGGGGTCCCACAGCACCGTTTCATCCAACAGCTGGACCCACAGCATGTGTAGCTCTTACCGCGGTCTCCCAAGATGCTGGTGTGGTGTTATTTATCCCTGTTTTACAGAAGAGGAAATGGAGGCCCGGGGAGGTTGTCCGGCCTGTGTAGGCCACACAGGTGTGGTGGAGCTGGACTGAGACTCAGGGCTGGTGCTCAGCCTCCAGCCAGTGCTCCCTGGCAGTGCTTATCTCACTCTAGATGAGCCGTCTGAGAGGCTGCAGGAGGGGCTTGTTACCTCCTACTTTGCTGGTGGGACCCAGCTTTGAACAGTAGAAAGACCCAGACTCATCAGAACAGGAGAGAGGACGTGCAGGCCTTAGGTTCCTCCCCAAGCCCACCTCTGCAAGACTTCCTCCCCATGCACCCTTTGCGCACCCCCAGGATGACCCGGGGCTGCGTGTATTCGGTGGGCTCACTGTCTGGGGACTGGACAACCCACTGGGGTGCTGGCAGGCTCCAGGGCTTTGTGCCATGCCTGGGAGAGTGGGTGGCAGGCCAACCTGCTCGGGCCAAGCCCAGCCCTCCTTGGCGGTGACACTCCATCACTTCCTGTGAAATTCTGTCCTGGAAGGCAGACAGCCTGGCGTGGCCCCTGCATGGGCCTTGTATAGTTCGAGCTTCCCACTTCATTCGTAAGATAGAGACAAAAGTACCGTTTCCCTGTGGGGCGGTTTTGGGGCCAGTGAGGTGGCGTGTGTTCGTGCCTGTCAGTAGTGGTGCCCTTTGTGGGCCTGCCTCCCTCCTTGTTGGAGGGCCTGTGTTTGGCGCCCCCCCAACCTGTTCGGGCCTTGGGATAGGTGATCACCGACACCTTCTGTCCCAGATGCCAAGAAGAGAAGCAAGCGAAAACCGAAGAAACCAGAACCCATCCTCTTGTGGGACCGGTCGACCTCCCCGTGCCTGCCACCAACCCTGCTGCCACTGCCTGCCACCACCATGGCCTCCATGGTGGCCCCATCAACCTCTGTCTACACTCTGCCCAGGGTCTTTGGCCCCTTCCCTCCGCTGACCAGCACATCGGTCAGTGGCCCTGGGAGGGGCAGCCTCTAACCCCCTGCTCAGAAGCACCCCAGCGATGCCCGGGCCCACAGCAGTGGTTCCCAGAACTTCCTCTGCAGGCAGCAGTAGATAGATGAAAGGGGGCTGCTCTGCTCGCAGAGTTGGGCTGGGGGAGGCACAGGGCTCCGCCTGCCTGGCCTCAGTGCACTCAGTGCAATCCCGGGGCTTCCAGGGGACGCCTGAAGCCTGCCTCTCCCCGTGGGTGTCATTCTCCAGGCCACCCTCTAAGTGCCTCTGCAGTGCTCTTCCGACTCGCCTACCCTTCCTAACTCCCGCTTATCCGTCACCTGTCCCCCAGGCGGGGCTGGGATCTCCTCTGTTGGCTCCCAGCCCGCACGCCGGGCCCCATCCCCCTAACACCAAGCTCCAGGTGGCACCGAGGATGAGCCTGATGTGTTTGCTGATTGACTGGAAGGCACATCGTTCTCATAGTTCTTGGAGAAGGTGTTTCTCTTCACGATGAGGATCCCACCCTTGTCCTAAAGTTTCTTTTGTTTGCTGAAGATGGAGTAATTGGAAGTTTCGAGGTCTGAAGCAAAATTGAACTGGACTGGCCTGTCATCGAACCCGAAGAGGTGGGAGGATTTATCCTGGGCCCGAGGCAAATGAGACGGGAGGGTTTGGGGGAGCCTGCTGTGTGCCAGCTGGGCTGTGATTCCCTCCCCTCTCGTAGTGGATCCATCCCACAATCCTGAGTGGTCCTTCCCCTCTTGGTCCTGGGGAGGAGTTGGGGCTCAGAGATCTGCCTGTGTACAGAGCCCCCGTACCCCCCGAGGCTGGGGAGGCACCCCCTGCCCTGGAGAAGCCCAGAGCTGAGTGTGTCCCCTGCCCCGCCCTGTCTTGCAGCCGCGTAGTCGATCTGACCCCCTTGGTCCTCAATCCTGGAGGCTTTCACTTCTCGTACTTGGCCAGGAACAATGCGCACAAGCTCCACTGCCCTGGCTTCCCCTGGTAAGTGTGCCCCCGAACCGTCTGGCCTCTGAGCAGCGTGCATGAGGGCTGGAAGGATATTCAGTGTGATGGTCGCTCCCACTTCCAGGATGGACCCTAATGTCGTCAGGCGTGCTGGAAAGTTGCTTCCCCTTCCTAGTGTTTGTGCTGGTGGGAAACCAGAAACAAACAGCCCAGAGGCCAACAGAAGGGAACGATTCAATCAGCTGTGGGCAGCCCCGTGCTTTATCTACATGTGTGTTTTGCAAAGCAGGGATTTACTGAATATGGGGGTTTTTTAGTTTGTTTTTTTTATTGCGGTCCGCGGGCCTCTCACTGTTGTGGCCTCTCCCGTTGCGGAGCACAGTCTCCGGATGCACAGGCTCAGCAGCCATGGCTCACGGGCCCAGCCGCTCCGCGGCATGTGGGATCTTCCCGGACCGGGGCACGAACCCGCGTCCCCTGTATCAGCAGGTGGACTCTCAACCACTGCGCCACCAGGGAAGCCCCTGAATATGGGTTTTTTATTACCGTTTTTGTCAAGTATTTCCCACATCATTGAGTGTTTGGATTGGCTGCTTCATTGCATCAGATGACTTTTTTAAAAAACAGCTTTATTGAGGTATTATTCACATGGTATAATTCACCCATTTAACATATACAATTCCTGGGATTTCCTTGGCAGTCCAGTGGTTAGGACTCCGTGCTTCCACTGCAGGGGGCTGAGGTTCCATCCCTGGTTGGGGAACTAAGATCCCGCAAGCTGCACGGTGTGGCCAAAAATGATTAAATAAATAAATAAATAAACACACAATTCTATGGTCTTTGGTATATTCACAGTTATGAATGCATCACCACAATTAATCTTAGCACACTTTCCTCACCCCAGAAACCCATAGCCCTCACTCTTCCACTCGCCCCTCTTCAGCACTTTCTGTCTATAGATTTGCTTGTTCTGGACGTTTGCTATAAATGGTATTGTAAGATATGTGGTCTTTGTATCTGGCTCCTTTCAGTTGGTTAATGTTTTTGCAGTTCATCCATGTTGTAGCAGTACTCATTCTTTTTAAAATTTTCAAATAGATTTCATTTTTTAGAGTAGTTTAGGGTTTACAGTAAAACTGAGCTGAAAGTACAGAGAGTTCCATATCCCTCTGCCCTCCCCACACAGCCTCCCCCGCGATCAACATCTGCCAGAGAGTGGGATCTTTAATACAAACTATGACCTACATTGACGTGTCATTATGTAAAGTCCGTGGTTCACATTAGGGTCACTCCTGGTGACGTACATCTTATGGTTTTGGACAAATGTATAATGACATGTGTCCACTATTACAGTGTTGTATGGAATAGTTTCCCTGCCCTGAAAGCCCTCTGCCTATTTGGCCCTCCCTCTCCCTCAGCCCTAGACAGCCACTAACCTACTTTCTGTCGCTATAGGTTTGTCAGTTCTGGACATTTTATATAAATGAAACCATACCATAAATTGGTCAGCTTCCTTGGCCGTGTGACAGACGTCCAGCATGTGCGGTACCCTCACTCAGCGTGTGTGTGTGCATGCGTGTGTGTCTATGCGTGTGGTGGGTGGGCATAAATATGTTATCTCCCACTTCCAGAGAAAACGGGTGAAGGTCAACATGCCCTTCTTGCACCTGCTGCGCGGCTTGTGGGGTCTTAGTTCCCTGACCAGGGATTGAGCCTGGGCCCTTGGCAGTGAGATGTGGGGTCCTAACCACTGGACCGCCAGGGAATTCCCTGGCATCACTATCTTTATGTGCTAAGCTGTCCCTGAATCTCAAGATGAATTTCCAGAAGTGAAATTACAAGGGAAAGGGTAGGAACAGTTTTCAAAAGCACTACCATTTTTCAGATTCTGAAACAGGATCTAGTTACTGTAGACAGTTTGAAAACTACCCAAAAAAGACACCAATCACTCTCACTCCCAAGGTCAGAAATAACCATTGTTGGCACATATCCCTGTTTCACTGTAGGTGTTCCCCATGGACACGAGTGTACGTGCACAGGTAGTAGTTTGTCACGTAATCAGGAGCATCCTGTGAGCAGTTTTGCAGCCAGTTCTGGAACATGTTGCTTCCCTGTCATTAAAAATACCTAGAAATTCACCAGTAATCATAGATGCAGAATACCCACCCCATTGTGTGGACGGAGCATCATTTATTCAACTACCCTTGCTTGTTGAAATATTTCATTAATGGGGACAATGTTTAGCCTCCTGTTATGTATTGCTTTCTGAGTGAGCTGTGCTGTCTTGGCACTATCCCCCAAAATGGGTTATTTTAAATTGTTTTCTAAAAGTTTACAAAAGCATAACATACTCTATGGAAAAAAGGTCACAATATAGAAATGAATACATGAAATATGAGTCCCAATACATTGGTTAATTTTTTAAATCAAATCAGGATCATACTGCACGTACTTCTCAGCTACTTGTTCTTTCCATTACTGTACCATTGGGGTGTCTTTACTTGCTGGGATGTACAGACCAACTTTGTTCCTTAAACAGCTGTGGAATAGTCCACTGCATGCCTGTACCATGGTTTTTTTAGCTGTTCCCTGATGGACGTTTGGATTGTCTCCAGGTTTACACAATCACAAACATTGCTGCAATGAACAGCGTTGAGCAAACATCCATGGGAGGGATTTCCAGCAGCAGTAATGTATCGAGAGCCATCCCACAGCCTGGGTTTTGTCGTGTGTTCCTCTGATGGCCCTGTGTGCCGTGTCCCCCTCATGGACCCATGTCTTGCGTGTTTCCTGAACAGGCCCTCAGCCTGTAGTGGTTCTGCCAGCACCGAGGAGATGCTATCCCCATCTGTGAAGGCCTCCATCTTCACCCCGCCTGTCCTGCTCAAGTTCCAGCCTGTGCCCAGACCCAAAGATGAATCAGAGAATGACCCTGGCAGCGCAGAGTCCACGCCCCACCAGAGGGACCCATAACCTCTTCTGTACAGACCACGGCAGGAGAATGAATAAAGTTCCCCTGGTGGTTCCTTCCTCGTGCCACGCTACCCAGGGGCCGTGCAGTCCCACGGGCTCTCTGCAACCCCAAGAGGTGGTCAGGGTAGCGCAAGCCTGAGGCTCTTTGGCCTGAGACTGCACACAGTAGGTGGTCAGGTCAGTGAAGTCCCCTCACTTGCACCTAACCTGGGAACTCAGTCCTGTGCACTTTGAAAGAGTGTTGAGTGCGGGGAGTGTGTTGCCCCTCCCTGCAGTAACTCTGTGGCCCCGTTGTGCCTCACTTGACCCCACTGAGTTGCAAGACTACCAGTTTTTGCTACACCTGGCTCCTAAACACAAGGCTTATCTGGGTGCAAGTTTAGAAACAGTGGTCTGTTCCCTCCTGGGAGGAAAATGAGCTGGCGTGTCAGTTTCCAATTTGGCACCTCCCTAAAGAGTTTCAAAGACACGTGACTCTGATTACCTCCCACGCTGACTTTAGAATCAAACCTGCATGTGAGACATGAGTCCTCACAAAGTGCCCAATGATGCTGGCCATTAGCAGATGTCGGTTGAGCCCTGTGGATGCCCTGCACCTTGCTTGCTACTGGAGATAATAGACCAAGCAGTTGGGGTCCTGGCCCTTAAGGAGCTTATGTCCCATCCATGTGTGTGTGGTAAGCCAGTACATAGATAAATTAGTACAGGATTACAAATTGTGATAAGCCCTTGTGGGAGCTGAGATCGAGGTGTATGGGGTGACTGGGTGGACAGTGGTACCTTGAGGAGAGTGGACACTAGGGGTAGATGGGGGTGGAGAATTATGCTTTTACCAGACGTGTTAAATTTGAGTTCAGTCGGTGCCCAGGTAGAGGTCAGAAGGCAGAAGTGCTGGCCATTTCGTGTTCGGAGACAAGGGATACAGGTGTTTAAAGCCATGAGCCTGGGCAAGGTCACCCAGTGCTTGAGTGTAGAGGGAGGTCCAGGGCTCGGCCGGGGCATACAAACGTGGTGGTCCAGCCGAAGGAAGGGTCAGTCAGAAGAGACCGAAGGGATCATCAGGGCTTTAGACCTTCAGGCTTCATGGCCACCGGCCCCTGGGCTGCCCAGGAGAGAGGCCTGCCGGCGGTGGGGACCAAATGGGCGGTAAGTGGGCAGGCAGGGAATGTGTACGTCGCTTTGGAGGTTTCGGCCTGGCGGGGAGCGGTGATGGGGCCGAGGCTGGGGGTTCTTGGGGCTCCAGGCCTAAGACCTGAGAATCCAGGGCGGGTTTGGGCGGGGATGGCGTTGAGCCGGGGCCGGTTGGGTGAGGCGGTCCAGCTAGAGGCCCCCGGGAAGACGGGGTTTCGAGGCGGAAGCAGCTCAGCCCCGACGTGGCCGAGCCAACCGCGAGCTCAGCCCAGGGACCCAGGGAGCCGCCTGCGCCGGCCGGCCATGCGCCTGGGCACCAGGAACCACAATTCCCGGCGTGCCTACCGCCCACTTCCGGGGCGGGTCCGAGATACCCGGAAGTAGTTACGGAGCTCGGCCGAGAGGGCGCGGTGTGAGTTGTGTGCCGTTGTTTTCCCTCGCTCGCTGGTCCTGCCGCCGCTGCCGCCGCCGCCGCCGCCGCCGCCGCCGCCGCCGCCGCCATCATGGGGAAGCGACAGCACCAGAAGGACAAGATGTAAGTTGAGCCGCCGCCGGGAGCGGGCCTGTCCGCACTCTGCGCCGTGCCGAGTCCCTCTCGACGTCACTTCCCCGGGAGCCTCCGCCGTCCCCCGGCGGGGCGGCTCCCTCAGGCGCGGGTCTCTCGGGGTCCTGTCCCCTCGGCCCCTCCGCTCGCCAGCTCTGACCCCGCCGGCTTTCCCCTGGCGCGGTTCTCGCTCCCCAGCCTGCTCACGGGCTACAGCACCTTCCAATTAAAACAAACCCACCTGGCACCACCAGCTGCCACCGAGTTTCTTTGATTTTTTTTATGACAAGAAGAGGAACATCTGTGTCGATCGGCTGTTTTCTGCTTTCCCTTTGAAACCACTCCAGTCGGGCTCTGCCCGCTGCACTGCTCTTGTCGTGATCCTGTAACTTACGTGCGACTCCATCCGGGGGTCAGTCAGTTCTCAGTCCTCGTTTTGTTGGGCTTCTCAGCAGCGTAGGACGCGGCTGACCGCCTCTCCCCCTCTGAAGCCCTTGTACGGTGCCTGGGACACCACACTCTTTGTTTTCAGGCTACCTCAGGGGTCTTTCTTTGTTGGTCTCTTCTGCTGGATCCTCCTCCCCCCGTTCCGGACCTCCTACGTCTCCTCCCCCAGGCTTCCTCTCCATTTACATCCTGCCCGGTGGGATCTCTCCAGTCTTGCTTAGGACACCTCCACTTGGAGATCCGATGGGCTTCTCGAATTCAGTGTGCCCCACGGGGAAGCAACTCTTGATTTTCAGCACTTGAGCCTGTTCCTCCCCCATTTTCCCATCTCAGTGGTCACACCGCTCTCTCCTCGCTGGGGGTCAGAAGCCTGGGAGTTTCCCTTAGCTCCCTCTGCCTCCTGTCCATCAGTACGTCCTGCTGGCTCTTCCAGGAATTGACCGCTTCGCACTCGTCCACCAGTCCTCCCACAGGTGAAGTTGATGCCAGCTCCTTCTTGAACCTTTGTAGTCGCCCTCAGATTGGTTTTCTGCTGCCTATTGCTTGACTCTCTGCACACAGTAGCCAGAGTCATGCTTTGAGGACTTATGCTGGATCAGGGTCCTTTCATCCCGCCTGAAGCAAATCCAGAGTCCTCCCACGGCCCCTGAGGCCCTTTGTGATACGACCACCACCTGCGTTTCCATGATCAGTGGCCCCGTGCCCCCATGTGCACTCTTTTTCAGTGGCTTTGCCCTTCTTTGGGAACACACTAGCTTTTCTTGCCTCAGGGGTTTTTTTTTTTTGCGGTACGCGGGCCTCTCACTGCTGCGGCCCCTCCCGTTGCGGAGCACAGGCTCCGGACGCGCAGGCTCAGCGGCCGTGGCCCACGGGCCCAGCCGCTCCGCGGCATGTGGGATCCCCCCGGACCGGGGCACGAACCCGTGTCCCCTGCATCGGCAGGCGGACTCTCAACCACTGCGCCACCAGGGAAGCCCTTGCCTCAGGGCTTTTATACGTGATTAGTCGGCTTGGTCCCTCTGCCCCGGAAAGCTCTCTCCCCAGGTCTTCGTGTGGCCAGCTGCTTCTCATTGTTAACCCTGCCCTTTGGAGCAGGACCGTTTGGGTTTGCTTACTAGTTTGTGTATCCCCTTGTTCTCTTGTTTTTTCACTATGTGCCTGACACATAGTACGTGTTAAAAAAGCATTTTCCAAATGAGTGAAATGATTTCGGTTATCAACTTCTTACTTCCAGAGACTATTCTTTTTATAAAGAGGTGGTAGTAAGATTATCTCTCTCTCCAGGTACATTACCTGTGCTGAATACACTCACTTCTATGGTGGCAAGAAACCAGGTAAGGCATGAAATCCTTCTGTTCCTTTTGGTGTGTGTGTGTGGGTATAATTAAGGAAAGATGTCTTCACAATGCAGGAAGTGTAAAAATGAACAGTTAATAAGAACATGGAAACTATAGTAGACAAATGGGTTGAGGACACAGTTCACAAAAGAGGAAATACACTAAACATAGGAGAAAATGTTTAATATTGGTGATTTTTTTTAACATACGTTACAATAATATTTTCTCTGTCAAGTTAATAAAGAATACAAAGAACGGGGACTTCCTTGGTGGCGCAGTGGTTAAGAATCCGCCTGCCAATGCAAGGGACATGGGTTCGAGCCCTGGTCCAGGAAGATCCCACATGCCGTGGAGCAACTAAGCCTGTGTGCCCCAACTACTGAGCCTGTGCTCTAGAGCCCACGAGCCGCAACTGCTGAGCCCCCACATGTCACAACTGTTGAAGCCCACGTGCCTAGAGCCTGTGCTCTGCAACAAAGACAAGCCACCGCTATGAGAAGCCTGCTTACTGCAACAAAGAGTAGCCCCTGCTCACTGCAACTAGAGAAAGCCCGCGTGCAGCAACAAAGACCCAATGCAGCCAAAAATAAATAAATTAAAAAAAAAAAGAATGCAAAGAGCAATAATACCTAAAGCTATCAAGGCTGCAGTCAAAAGAGCACTGTCATGGTCACTGGTGGAAGCAAAACTGGCCCAGCCTCTTGGAAAGCAAAGCCAAGAGGGAGCCCCACAGCAGGGGTGTTAGTTAGGGTTGTGGCAGAAACCCACTTGGGGTATGTACTTTTTCCTCTAAGCTCTTTCTTGATGTACCCCACGTTTTGGTTCTGTCTAGAGAAAGGTATTAGTACACAGCAGTTTTTGCACTGGGTAATTTATATCAGCGTTTTCTTTTGTTTTTTTCTTGTTTTTTTTAAATCTTAACAGATTTTTATTTTTTTATCGATGTATTGTTGACCTGTAACACTGAGTGACTTCCAGGTGCACAATGCAGTGGTCTGATATTTCTGTGCATTGCAAAACAAAACCCAAAATAGGTCTAGTTACCGTCTGTCACTACACACAATTATTATTATTATTTATTTATTAAAATTTATTTATTTTATTTATTTTTGACTGTGTTGGGTCTTCGTTGCTGCACGTGGGCTTTTTCTAGTTGCGGCGAGCAGGGGCTATTCTTTGTTTCAGTGCGTGGGCTTCTCATTGCAGTGGCTTCTGTTGTTGAGGAGCATGGACTCTAGGCGCACGGGCTTCAGTAGTTGTGGCACATGGGCTCAGTAATTGTGGCTCGCGGGCTGTAGAGCGCAGGCTCAGTCGTTGTGATGCACGGGCTTCATTGCTCCGCGGCATGTGGGATCTTCCTGGACAAGGCCTCAAACCGTTTCCCCTGCGTTGGTAGGTAGATTCTTAACCACTGAGCCACCAGGGAAGCCCCCCACACAATTTTTAAGATATCATTGACTACAGTCCCCATGCCGTGCGTTTCATCCCCGTGACTTACATGCACTTTTTCTTAAAACGTAGTTGACTTGTTGATAGAGCACATACGTGAAATTTTTTACAGAGTAAGTTTTCTGTCCTTTATTTTCATTTTACACAGATATCGCACAAACAGATTTTCGTCGTCTACCTTTTGACCACTGCAGGTAAGAGTTTGGAGAGTTTAACCTTTCCCTCGTGACTGTTCTCGGGTACTCAACTGTTTGACAGTGAATCTGATCCCTGGAGATGCAGGTGTAGCTTCTGTCTGCGTTCTCCCACCCAGATCTTCTGTGGACTGGAAGAAGGGACCCAGCAATGGAAAGAAATGATGATGGTTTTCTGCTTGTTCTGTGTCTCCATTTATGTGCATTGTCTTTTAACCTTGTTCTTACCTACAGAGGCAGGTAGGCTCTGTCATCAAGCCTGCCTTATAGTTGAGAGAATCAGTGCTTCGAAGAGTGAGCTCCCTCTCCCAGGTATCCCATCAAGGAAGTGGTCTGACTCTGAGCCCAGGGCTTTCATGCTTTCCTTTTGGTCCAGAGTCTGAGTAGTAACAGCAGCCCAGAGAGTCCTGATACTGTGGCCCCTCCCCCTTCCCTGAGAATGCAGGTCACTGTGGGGGCGGGGAGGGACCCAGCTGCACAGCCACTTGGATGTCTCTTCCCACCCTTGTTAGACTAATGAACCCCAACACATTGGGGCTTGGGGGAGTGGGCAGGTCTGGTGGTCCCCATGGGCTTGAGTTTCCCCAGGTTTGAGCAGTGGTCAGCTCTGTCCTGGACACACGTGTCTACACAGCATTCTCCCCATCTTGCCCTCCTCTCCCTCCGACCAAAGTTCTGATACCATAGGTCAGGGTGAGCCTTGAGAGCTGACCAAGCTCTCCTGGTGATCCCACAACTGTGGTGAGGCAGGTCAGCCGATACCACAGGGCAGTGAGGGGGCAGGGGAGGCTGGGGGTGCAGCCGCTGAATCTGCCCAGGGCTTCCAGGAGGCTCCCCACATGGTGAGTGAGGGCTTCACCTGTTTCGCTTGGCTCAGGAAGTAAGAACAAGTGAGGCCCAGACATCATCAGCTGCATTTCTCACCACCGCCACCAGTTTTGTCATCAGCCTCCTGGAAATGTAGTCTTGTAAATTGGTTCGATGGAAATCTTTGGTTCCCAGTTCTTCCAAGAGGTCTCTGCTCTGTGTCTCGCCCATTTTGTAACTACCTTGGGTTCTGGGTAATACGTGCTTTGAGAATGTGCCCTTCAGGCCCTGTTAGGAGAAGATGCATGTTCACTGTCTTGCTGTTTGGAGCTTGCCTTGTTGTTGGGTCCTGCTCTGGTCAGTCCCCAGCAGTACTACTGGGTTAGAGTAGAAGGTTGGGCCAGAGGGGGCGGTGGTGAGGACTCTCCACAAGGGCTCCTTGGGGCAGCATTCGGGGAGGTGACCCCAATGCTGCCAGGCTGTCCAGGTCCTGGTGCCTGACCTGTGCTGACCGAACTCATAGGTGACTGATACACAAACAAGCCAGGTCAGCCAGGGCTCTTGATGACTAGTGATGGAGACCCCATGCCAGAAGAAAAGGTTATTGGCTCAAGGAAGTCCACTGGATACCATCCTCCTCCACCTGTGGGCTCTGCTTTTCCTAAGCAGACCCTCCACGAGGCAGGAAGTGGCCTTCGACACCCATATCCCTGCGCTGGAACTTACCCAGGGCTCCCGGGCGTCAGGTCTTGTCTGAGTCACTTACCCACTCCTTGGAAACATGGCGGGAACGGAGCCTGCTGTGCAGCCAGGAGCAGGCAGGGATCCTCCAGACCATGGTAACCCCGCGCCCCCAGAGTCTCCTGCGATGGGAGGGGGCAGTGCTCAGCAGTGACCCTGTCCTTCCTCAGTCTCTCTCTACAGCCCTTTGTCTACCCGGTCTGCACCCCCGAAGGCGTCGTCTTTGACTTGCTGTGAGTTTTCCCTTGACTTCTGACTAACAGATGTGGTGAGATTGTTGACACCCACTCAGGAAGGGGCTGTGGGGCCAGCTGGAGTGTTTGGGCTCCAGGCAGTGCTGAGCCTGGACACACCGAGGTCCCAGCAGCCTTGGGAGCCCTGGATGGGCCTCAGGCATGGGGTGGCAGTGCTGCTGTGACCTCTGCCTGGAGGGGCGTTGGCCTCTCCCCGTGTGGGGGTCCCTAGTGCTCTAATTCGCACCCTGTACCTGTTAGAGTGTTAATGAGCGGAGTAGCTTTCACTTCATGAAGGCAGAGCCATAGTTGAGGCGCATAATTTCCTAGTCCTTCCCTTTGAAGCTTTATGCTCAGTTTTATGTCCCAATGTAAGCCAGCTTCTGTAATTGTCTCATAGTTCAGATTCAGTTTAGAAGATTTGCAAAATACTGCAAAGGAAAAGGGAAAATTGGCCATAATTGCATTGTCCAGGGAAAGCACTGTCAATATCTGTAGTGCTCTTCTTCTGGGAGTGTATTTGTGGTAACCTGTTTGAGATCATACTGTAGAAGATAGTTCAGGATCCATTTTTCACTCAGATGAGAGCTTTTTTCCCCTATGTCATTCAGAATTCTCTGGAAATGTGATTTTTGATTCTGGCCCAGTATCTCATTGTATGTACGTCTTTTTCTGTTAATGTCATTTATCCATGTTTATGTATAACTAGAGTAAAAACCCTGAACATACTTTGAAGCCCATGTAGCCAGAAATATTCCCCTGTTTCCTCTGATGAGGCAAAAAGTGAAGTGGAGTGTAGCCCCTTCCCAGCTCCCCCTGGAGGCAGACGCCCTGCACTGTGGCCCTGTCGCCAGGCTGCACCCGCCCTCCCGCTGACGCGCACTGTCCTCTTCCCTTCAGGAACATTGTCCCTTGGCTTAAGAAGTATGGGACCAACCCCAGCAACGGAGAGGTAGGTGGCTGTGCAGGAGCTTTGGTGATGCCGGTGAACACCAGGTGTCAGGTACAGGAACGTGGTGGAGGACCCACACCGGTCCTTTCTGGAGTGTTCCCCACTTGTGTGCACATGTGCAGGCATCTGTCTTACCTCGGTCATGGACGCAGTTGATTGGTGACCCCACTGCCCCTTGCTTCCACCCCCGAGGTGTCAGTGCGTCCGTGCGCCCTCCTGTGGTGGCACAGTTCGGGGGGGCATTTGGAGTTCTGCTGTTGCAGATGGTGGTCACACATGCAGTGTACCCCTGGGACTGCTGGACGCTGGGGGCTGCGTTTTCGGCTTGGTAGCTCCTGGCAAATTGCCCCCTGGAGGAGTCGCACTGTTCCAAACTCTCATCAGCGGCGTGTCAGGGGAGATGCGTGTCCTAGACCCTCGGCAGCTCTAGGAGTCACCTGTCTCTTTGGGTGATGTAACTTGTGGGCACCAGCGTTCTGTGACGTGTACTCTGTGGAGAGTTAGGTTAAGCAGCTGTTGATGTGTCACACGTACAGGTGCAGGAGAGAATCTGGAGTCGAGTTCCAGCATACTTCCCTGCTGGACACCCCCCGCCCCTCCGCATGCCTTGTTGTAAAGCCCCAGGGCGCCCACTTTCCGTTCCTCCTGCTGCTCTCTGTTCACTTCTCAGCTTGCCTTCCCTCTGCCACATTTATTCGGTTGCACCCATTCACTCACAGAAAGGGGTTAGCCTTAGAAAGGGGTGCAGCATGGGGCCTGGCGCTGTGAGCAGAGTGGGACGGGATGCTCACCAGAGGAGGATGGGGGACCTGGGGACGTCTGTGGAGCAGTGCTATGGAAGCTGTGACGTGGGGACGAGGGGAGATGGTGGCAGATAGTCTGAGTTACATCGGGGGGGTCTTGCCATCCCTGGAGGGAGCCTGGCTTCGTTCTGGATGGGCTGGAGGCCAGATGGGTTAAGCCGTAGCGAGCTGTGATCTGGCCTGTTTGGAAGCCTGGCTCTGGCTGCTGTGTCGGGACCAGACCTCCGGGAAGTGAGGGTGGAAGCAGGGAGGCAGCAGGGGCCATGTACTTTCTGGGCAAGAGGTGCTGGGTGAGCCTGGGCTAGGGTGCAGGCTGAGGAGGTGCAGTGCAGGGGCTAGAGGTGGGCGAGCAGGGAGGGCAGGGCCTTCTGCAGACCCTGGAAGCCAGGTTGGCTCCCCCAGGGTGTCAGCCTGATAGAAGTCCAGCCTGCGTTGGGGGAGTGGCGGGCAGTGTGGTGACTGGCACTGCGGAGCTGGGAGCTGGGCTGGGTGGTAGTCAGAGCCCTGTCTGCCGGGATGAGGCCTGGTCAGCTCTGTGACAGACCCTGGGGGCCCTGTGGAGAGTGGAGGCTGTCATTGTCATCGTCTTTGGGGAGGCCCAAGAGGACCCGGGTGCGGTGAGGCTAGGGGGAGGGAGGGAGGTGGAAGAGGGGTGTGAGCAGGGTCCTGGTCCCCAGCCTCGGACGTGTGAAGTGTCGTGGGTTCAGTCTTTGCTCAGCTGTGCGCTTGTTACCTGTGTTCTGGAGGTGGATGTGTACTCTGGGGCCCTGGGCGGTAGCCTTGTTTTCGGGATGCACCGCCTCCCCTGGGATCAGGCTGCGGCTGTGTCGAGGCTGGGGCTCGCTCCTCTGTCGGTGGGGGCTGCGCTTTGCCATCGCCCCCCAGCCCCCCGTGTTTCCTGATCCACCTCTGGCCCCCCTGTCCTCGGTCTCCTCGGTTACTGTGGCCAGCCGCTCCCCGGGTGCTCCCCAGCCCCACAGCATGCCAATCGCCTGCCCCCAGCCATCACCTCTGCTGCAGGTGTCCTGTCAGGGAGTCTGTGGTGCGTCCTCAAGTGGGGCCCGTGCCCCTCCTGGCCTGTGCCCAGAGTCGCCGCGGCCCTGAGGACCGTCCCTGTGGTGTCAGCTGCTGTGAGCTCCTGTCGCCTCCTGGGACCCCGGGAGGAGGGTGCTGCGTGTGGGTCTCCCTGGGTTGGCTGTGCCTGGGGCGGGCACCCACCATCTGTCCGTAGGTGTGTGTGTGGGGGTGGTTGGCTAACGAAGGCAGGGCCGAGGTGACTCAGGGAGTGGGCACTGGGCTGGGTGCAGGGACTGTGCCAGGGGAGGGAGGACGTGGGGCAGAACTGGGTTCGGCCCTGGCGGAAGGATGCCCGGCGTCTCTTCCGCGTGGCCCTTGGAGCTGGCCCTTGGTTGCTGCAGGGCCTGTGCCTCCCCATCCAGGGTCTCCCTGCTGCCCCCTCGCTTCCTCTGACAGAGGCCTCCCCACTGGGCAGCTTTCTTCCAGCTGCTGGACTTTGCTTTATTGTCCAGGTTCCTGGAGAAGAGGTGAGCCTCAGACGAAGTCCAGAAGTTTTGAGAAAGGATCCCGTCCCATCCCCTCTTGGCATTTGCGTGTATTGACTCCTCTTCCCCCATGTTGTAGTGCCTGGTGTTTCTTGGGTCGTCACACAGCAGAACAGCAGGGCAAATGCCTGGGTCCCCACTGCCCAGCTGAGGAGATATTGATTTGGCCAAAAAGTTTGTTCAGATGCCTCTGCCCTTTTTCATGTGAGTTACTTGTTATTATTAATTACGCTTTTTTCAGAAACTGGACGGGAGGTCCCTGATCAAGCTGAACTTTGCAAAGAACAGTGAAGGTGAGTAATTCTTTACAGTCAGTTTTAGGATTGGCCCGCAGGACCCGAGGCCCCCGCCTCTCACCAAGTTTTTGTTCCTTTCTGATCAGGCTGGAGGCTTGCTTTTGATTTCTCAAAGGCTAATAATTTTTTCTTAAAGGTCCAGATAGTTGTTTTTTTTTTGCGGTATGCGGGCCTCTCACTGTTGTGGCCTCTCCCGTTGTGGAGCACAGGCTCCCGACGCGTAGGCTCCCAACGCGTAGGCTCCCAACGCGTAGGCTCCGGACGCGTAGGCTCAGCGGCCATGGCTCACGGGCCCAGCTGCTCCGCGGCATGTGGGATCTTCCCGGACCGGGGCACGAACCCGTGTCCCCTGCATCGGCAGGCGGACTCTCAACCACTGCGCCACCAGGGAAGCCCAGGTCCAGATAGTTTAAAGCTGGGGTGGGGGTGAAACCTCCGTCTTGGGGCACTTCTTCCCACAAGGGCACTTGGGCCGTGTGGGCCTCCGGTGGCCTTTATGGGTCCAGCGGGGCCCCACGGGAGACAGGCCCTGCCTGGCTGTGGCTCTGGTCCAGTCATCGCTGGAGACAAGCTGCTCAGGCTGCGGCCCAGGGCAGGCGGCCGGGCAGTGGGTGTGGGGGGTCTGACGGATTTGCCAGGTGGCTCTTGGGCTGGTTTCCACTTGGCACTGGTCATAAAGCCCCAGTCCAGGCCTGGGGTCCTGCTCTGCACTCCTCCACACCCTCCATTGTTCTCATTGGCCAGACGCCTGCGCCAAGGCGACCTCCGTGGACACCCACCTTGTTCTCGGTTCTCTGTGGGCCTGGCGCCGTGCCCTGGGCGCGTGCGGGTGCTGTGGTTGAGATCGGTGTCGGGGCTCACTGGGCGGGTGTGTTCCGGGAGATGCTGGAGCAGCTGAGGCTGGCCTGGCTCCCAGCAGGTGCCAGATGGCAGTGAACGAGCAAGCGGGCCTTGGTGACCAAGAGCACAGCACCCCATGGATGGTCCCTGGGTGCCATGTGGCTCCCTGCTCTGAGAGCGGGTGATTCGGGGAGGCCCTCGGTGTGTCTCCTTCACAAGTGTTTACTGAGCGCCTGCTGTGTGTGAAGACCAAGACAGGCCGGGTCTCTCCCGGAACAAAAGGGAGGGAGGAAATTGGAAATGAGATCACTGTAGTGCGTCAGGTGCTGCATGTAACAGGTCAGAGGTAAAGCAGGGTGAGAGAGGGTCACAGGACGACTCGCTGACAGGGTTTGAGTATAAATCTGGGGGGAGGGGGAGGAAGGGCAGGGGAGGGGAGCCCTGTGGGGATGTGGAGAGACCATTCCAGGCAACGGGCTCAGCCTGTGCAAAGGCCCCGAGGCACAGCCAGGAGTCCAGTGTTGCTGCATCAGGGTGAGCGGAGCGGGAAGCAGGGTCTGTGGTCCAGAGTCAGGTGGGATGGGGTGCAGAGCAGTCATGTGGGGCTCGGGTGGCCACGGGAGAACTCAGAGATTACAGCAAGAAAGATCTGACCTAACTTTGCCTTTTTTAAAATTTTTACTAAAAAAAAAAATTTACTAACTTTGATCTAGAGATTGCCTTTTTTTGGCTTTGTTTTGTCTTTTAATTAAAATTTTTTTTTAAATTAATTTATTTTTGGCTGCGTTGGGTCTTCGTTGCTGCGCGTGGGCTTTCTCTAGTTGCGGCGAGCAGGGGCCGCTCTTCGTTGCAGTGTTCAGGCTTTTCTTGTTGCAGAACATGGGCTCTAGGCGCGTGGGCTTCAGTAGTTGTGGCATGCAGGATTAGTAGTTGTGGCTTGCGGGCTCTAGAGCGCAGGCTCAGCAGTTGTGGCACACGGGCTTAGTTGCTCCGTGGCATGTGGGATCTTCCTAGACCAGGGATTGAACCCATGTCCCCTGCATTGGCAGGTAGATTCTTAACCACTGTGCCACCAGGGAAGTCCTCTTTTTTTTTTTTAAAGACAGCATCATTTATTTTCTTTCTATTTTTTTTTGTTAATTAATTTATTCTTGGCTGCATTGGGTCTTCATTGCTGCATGTGGGCTTTCTCTAGTTGCAGCAAGCAGGGGCTACTCTTCATTGCGGTGGGCGTGCTTCTCATTGCGGTGGCTTCTCCTGTTGCAGAGCATGGGCTCTAGGTGTGTGGGCTTCAGTAGTTGCGGCATGTGGGCTCAGTAGTTGTGGCTCACAGGCTCTAGAGCACAGGCTCACTAGTTGTGGCACACGGGCTTAGTTGCTTCACGGCATGTGGGATCTTCCTGGACCAGAGCTCGAACCTGTGTCCCCTGCATTGGCAGGTGGATTCTTAACCACTGTGCCACCAGGGAAGTCCCAAGTTGACATTTTCAGGGATGTGAAAGTAGAGAGAATTCAGGACTTCCCTGGCAGTCCAGTGGTTGGGACTCTGCACTTCCACTGTGGGGGGCCCAGGTTTGATCTCTGGTCTGGGAACTAGGATCCCGTGGTGTGGCCAAAAAAAAAGAAAGTAGAATTACTGTGTGACTCCCCCATATCCATCCCCAGCTTCAGCTCCCATCCATTGTCAACGTGTCTGATTTTACTTATGCTCGCATTCTGCACCTACTCAGGTGATTTTAAGCAGATCCTTGACATCATACTATCTTGTGCTTAAGTACTTCAGTGTGCATCTCTAAAAGCTAAAGATTTAAGAAATAATAACCACAATACCGTTGTCACATCTAAAAAGTTAGTAGGAATGCCGTAGTATCATTGACTGTCCAGCCAGTGGTCAAGTTTCCAGAATGCTCTCATAATTATTTTTTGTAGTTTTGAAATCAGGATTTTTAGAGTCCATACAACTCAAGGTCTTTCATCTCTAAGTGTTCCCCTTTCTGCAGTGTTCTTGCTGGGACTTGAACAGGCTCCCTGGCTGTGGGCGGGTGTTGGTGGGGTGGGGCAGGGCACGGAGGGCAGCCGGGGCTGGTTGCAGTAACCCAGGCGAGGGACGCAGGAGGTACGGGGACGAGGCAGGGTCTGAAGGATGGGCTACTGGTGGGTGGGCAAGGGTGACGGATGCCCGAGGTGGAGAGGGAGGCCAGGTAGGCTGGGGGCTGACAAGGCCGACTTTGCTGAGGAAGACCCTGCAGGGGTTGGGTCTTGCGGGATGAATGGGAATTCATGCTCTTGGAGGAGGAGCTTGAGCTGTGGGCTGTCCCTCGGGTTGCCCTAGTTGTGCTGACGCAGGATTCCGCCTCTCCCGCTCTCTGACCTTGGCTCTCTGACCTTGGGTGTGTGCCTCCTCTCCAGGGAAGTACCACTGCCCTGTGCTGTTCACCGTCTTCACCAACAACAGCCACATCGTGGCCATCAGGACCACTGGCAACGTCTACGCCCACGAGGTGGGTCCTTGGGGAGCCCCAGGCCGGCTCATGGGGTGAGAGCCACCGGCGCATCCAGGAGATGGCAGGGCCTGCTCGTGTCCTCCAGACTGGACCGGGGCAGTTCTGCCCACTGAGCAGGTCCTTGTTCCCTGGTGCCCCCCACAGGCATCGGCAAAGACCTTGGAGGGACCTCAGTTCCTAGTGCCGCCCCAGGGGATCACATGTTGTGGGGGGGGGTCCCGATTTCCACACCCGTCCTGCTCTGGGCCTGCTTTGGGCTGGGTGCAGATGGCAGGGCTGTGGCCCCATGATGCGGGAAACCCTCCCTAAGCCTTTTTCATGCCCATCCATGGAGGTTGGCCCCGCGGGGCTCTGGGGTCATGGATTCGGGTGGCTCATTGGGAGACAGATGTGTGACAACAGCAACCTGTCTGGGGCGCAGGAAGCCCCGCCCCTTGGTGGCACATACTTGTCCCCCCCCACTTGGTCCTTTCCCTACCTCTGGGTGGGCTCTGGGCTGCCAGGTCGGGGGGCAGGCAACGTGACAGCGGACTTTCTCCTGGCTTTAGGCGGTGGAGCAGCTAAACATCAAGGCCAAGAACTTCCGAGACCTGCTGACCGACGAGCCCTTCTCCCGGCAGGACATCATCACCCTACAGGTGGGTGTCCCCTTCCCTGCCTGCCCAGGGACCACCCGCCCAGGACCTTGGCTCCTCCTGCCTCAGTGGTCTCGCAGCCCCCTGCCTGTGTAGCTCCCAGCTGTCCCGGCCGTTGGCAGAGCCCCTCCCACCCTCCCTGCCCTCAGTCACCCTGGGCCTCCACACAGGCAGCCTGCTCAGTCCGGGGCTCACTGCTCCCCTCTGAGGCCGCCCCTGCCATGTCAGGGCCCTCGTCTCTGCCCCCAGAGCCACCTCCATGTCCCAGCAGCCCCGTTGCAGGCCTGAGGGCTGGGGCTGGTGTGCTCAGGACCCAGGGGCGAGTGTAGGGTGTGCCTGTAGGTGTCAGAGCCCCGAGTGAGTTCATGAGAACCCGGCCCTAGAAAATCAGGGTGTCTAGATCCTCCTGTGTGGCTCATCCCGTTCTAATCAGAGGCCGGTGCATGGCTCTCCCCAGTGATGGGCTCGCTGTCCCCAGGGCAGACCGTGGGGTCAGTCTGGCAGCCGGGCTGAAGGGGGGCGGCCTGCAGGAGGCCTGGAGGTGGGCACCCCACGTCCCGCGCTAACAGCCAAGGGTGCTCGGCTGTGTGCGGGGAGAAGGGTACGCAGCTGGCTGAGCCGCCATCTGTGCCACTGTCCCTGCCCCACCCCTGCTTGTCACCCTGCACAGGGCACAGTCCCTGCTGACCTGCAATGCCCATGCAGCCCCCAGCCTCTCCCCTCCAGCCTGGTCCCTCTGCCGGTCCACCCGTCCTTTGCTGCCCAGCAGCCACACGGCCCAGGATGGGTCTGGCTGTGGTGCCAGGCTCACTGCCACATGTGTTCTTTTTGCCATAGGACCCCACCAGTTTGGACAAATTCAATGTCTCCAACTTCTTTCATGTTAAGAATAACATGAAAATAATAGACCCAGGTATGTATGGCCAGGGCTGGCCCGGGTGCCAGGGACTTAGGTAGAAGAGCCTGTGCTCCTGGGTGAAGCCCCTACCTCCCTGGGGCTTGAGTGTCTGGGAGTCTCACCCAGGTTTTCACAGATCTTGCATTTCCTGAGCCCACGCTCCATTGTTCTGTGCTGGGGTTGGCAGACCACCCTGGCCCATGCCTGCCATCGGGGGCCAGACATGTCGGTGCCAGCCGGGCCATCACCATGGTGCCCGGCCTGGCCATCTCCCTGCCACCCCCGCACCGTCAGGACTTGGCTCTAGGTCTCTCAGAGCTGCTTTCTTTCCCATGTGTTCGGGGGCCTGGATGGGCCTTCTCCTCAGAGATTGTGTCCCACCACAGGGATGGGCCATTCGTGCCGGCCGCTGGGTGGGTATGGAGGTCCCATGAAGGGTGGTGACTTCTCGTGGCCAGGGGTCCTGTGATGCGAGGTTGTGACCCCTGGGGCTGGGGCCGGTCTGGGGACAGGGCAGTGGCCTCGCTCTTTCTTCCCGCACTGGGTCCTCCCTGGGTTGTTGTGACCAGGAGGCTGTGACTGTGACAGAAGCTCTGGTCACTTCAGACTCGTTTCCCGGCCGGGGCTCAGTGGCTCTGGCCTCCTGTCCCCGTCACAACATCTGGGGATGCTGCTGGGTCTCGGCTGCTCAGGGCGACTGTGCTGTTTTGTAGATGAAGAAAAGGCCAAGCAGGACCCATCTTATTATTTGAAAAACACGAACACGGAGACCCGAGAGACGCTGCAGGAGCTCTACAAGGAGTTCAAAGGGGACGAGATGCTGGCGGCCACCATGAAGGTCCCCGAGAAGACAAAGGTGGACAGGTTGAACGCTGTGAGTAGGCAGCAGGCCTTGCCGCTGCCCTCTTTGCCCCTTGGGGCACTCCTGGGGATGGGGCTGCACTGAGGCTGGCCCGGCAAACCTGGGGCCACGGACAGGTGTGGCCGGCCCGGAGCAGATGTGCTAGGTGGACAGCTGCCCGGTAGCTTCAGTGGTTCCTCGCCCCACAGCTGCCTGGGGTATGGGCAGAGTCACTGCCCTGCGAAGCTGGTTACTCGGTGCCCAGAGCAACCTCAGGGGTGCCAAGCTGCTGGGGGGAGGGAGCCAGTGGTACTGGGGGTACCTGGCACCCGTCCTTACCTTCTCGTCCGACACAGCCCACGGTTGGTCCTGGGACCCCCAGTTGGCAGTGAGGGCACCAGGATTTGCACCCTGGCTTGTCAAGCCCCCCTTCCTCTATTCAGGCAGGACCTGGTGAGCTGGGGCTGGGGGACCCTGGGAGGGGGGACCTCTGAGGTGCCCCCCTAAAGAACTGTCCAGAAAACTAAGGGTGCTAAAAGAAGAAGGTTTGTTGTTTATGATCTAATCCCAGCTCTAACACGATGGTTCTTAGAATTTTGGTGTATTTCTTTCTCATGGGAAGAAACTTTTTTGTCCTTCTGTTTAGAAGGAAAAAAATCGTTTATTGAGGCTTATTTTTTCCTGTAGGGACTTAACACATTTAAAAAGAAGCTCCAGTTCTTGGTGCTCTGAACCCCAGAGATGCCCAGGCTCTGCCTGGTGTGTTTTTCTGGGTTTCACTTAACGTGAGAGCTTTGGCAGCCAGGCCTTCAGCCCAGTTGAGACCCATGGGCTGCTGGCTCACTGTGCCCCTGCTCCCTGGGCCCTTGGGGAGAGGCCAGTGTGGGCTGGGCTGTCCTGTCCCCCTTGGTAGACCCCTGCAGGTGCCTGTGGGTGGTGGTCAGGGACACCTTCCTGGAGGAGAGGCACCAAGCAGGGCCTGACCAGCGGGGTGGCCTCGGGCTGAGGAGCCACCGTGGTTTCTTGGCAGGCCCACTATTCCACCGGGAAGGTCAGCGCCTCCTTCACCTCCACTGCCATGGTTCCCGAGACCACGCATGAAGCAGGTAGTGGCCTTTGTCTCCACCACCAGCGTTAACAGCGGCCAAGGGTGGGGTGCCCTCGTCCATGCCGTTCTCAGCGCTGCTCTGTCGCGCCTGGGCTTTGTGGGCTCGTGGGCAACTCAGGAGTGGCCAGGCACGGCCCCTTTTGAAAGTGGGCTTGTGCTTGGGATAGGGGCGGCTGTCCAGGGGGCTCCCTGGTGATGGGAGGCCCTCCCCATGCTGGGGCCACCCCACCTCAGGCTCCAGCCCAAGTCCCACCTTGGCGTTGCCCCCAAGCCCCCTTCCTCTCCTGTTCTTGGCTGGTCGGGCCCCCCTCCCCCCAGCCCTCCCCTCCCTACATCGAGGAGCCGTCAGGCCCCGCTGCCCCACCCTCCCCGATGCCCCTGGGGGCTCCGGGCCGCGGGCAGGCAGGCAGGCAGGCAGCTCAGGCCTTTGCTTGCAGCTGCCATTGATGAGGACGTGCTGCGCTACCAGTTCGTGAAGAAGAAGGGCTACGTGCGGCTGCACACCAACTTGGGTGACCTCAACCTGGAGCTGCACTGCGACCTGGTGGGTGAGGTGGCCGCCTGCGAGTGCCTGGCTGCTGGGCCTTGCAAGTCCTTCCTCACTGTCGGGGCCGCCTTCCACTGCCCAAGGGCCCTGGGGGTCCTCGGTACCCTTCCCTGGCCGCCATGTGCCTCAGCGGAGCACCTTGCCTTTTTTGTAGACGCCAAAAACCTGTGAGAACTTCATCAAGCTTTGTAAGAAGCAGTACTACGATGGCACCCTCTTCCACAGGTCCATCCGAAACTTCGTGGTGAGTGCTGTGCGCCAGCCTCCCAGTGCCCACGTGCGGAGTCCTGCAGTGACCCACGTGTGCCCGGGGGCCAGCTGGCCACACCAGGCCTCCCGGGGGTGAACCAGGAGGGCCCCATTCTCACCAGGAGCAGCTGGGGGACGGGGGGCAGGGGGGCTGAGGCTCATGGGCACGGCTTCTCACTGGCTGGTTCTTCCTGCAGATACAGGGGGGTGACCCCACGGGCACAGGCACAGGTAGGTGCTCGTGCTGGGCCCCTGGGAACTCTGGCTGCGCCACAGTCTCTGAGGGCAGGGGCGTGGGGACTCTGATAGCCCCACGTGCTGTTTCCTCATTCCAAGGTGGTTGTGAGGCCTCAGCCACAGATGAAGGGTTGGGGGCACGTTACCTCCCACTGGGCCTCCAGGGGCACCCCCTCTGTCCACAGACCAAGGGGGCCTACAGTGGGTGGAGGTTGGGCCCCACCCTGGACGCTGCCCCTCCAAAGCCCCCCTTAGCCTGCCAGCTGCTTGGGCCAGCTCATCCCTCACCCTGTGTGGTGTGAGCAGGAACCACCCGTCTCCTTGGCACTTTACTCCCTGTTCTGTGGGCCGGGCCCTAACCAGGGGCTCTGAGGGCCCTGGGGCTGCGGGGGTGTCCTGCGGGGGGGGGGGTTGGTGATGAGGACCCCAGGGATTGCGCACGGGTTTTTGAGCTGGGCCGCATCCCAAGAGCTGCGCTCAGCTGGGACCTGGTCATTCTTGCTGCCACGTGCCCCCTCCTCCTCCAGGGGGGGAGTCGTACTGGGGAAAGCCCTTCCGAGACGAGTTCCGGCCCAACCTCTCGCACACGGGCCGCGGTGTCCTCAGCATGGCCAACTCGGGGCCCAACACCAACAAGTCTCAGTTGTGAGTCAATGGGCGGTCATGGGAGGGGCCCGGGGAGGGGGTGGCTCCTGCACGTTCTCCGTCAGCCTCGCCCTACATATTGTGCCCCCGACCCCGAATCCAATCCAGAAAGTGTGGGGACACGCGCAGACCTGCCGGAGCGCTGGGCCTGTGCACCTGCACGTAAAACGAGTCAGCCGGCAACCCCACGCCTCGTGGTGGTGCCTGCGACAGGCCAGGGCGGCACCAGATGTGGGTGTGGATGTGGATGCCTGGCCGGGGGGCAGAGACCCAGTGAGGGGTCGGGAATTCTGCTGTGAGTGTTTTGGCGTTAGATGCCCGGGTCACCCACCTTGGTCCTAGTAGGTCTAAGTTTTGGTGCTGAGAGGGTGAGAACAGGCTAGATGTACAGGCTTGGGCGGCCTGTGTCCAAGTGTCTGGGGGGTGGGGGCCTGTGTCCAAGTGTCAGTGGAAGGTGGGGGGCGGCGCAGGGGAGCTGCAGGGCCTCAGAGGAGAGTGTTTTCCCAGGAGCCACACGCTGCCTGCGGAGGTTGGTTTGGGCCACATGGCCACTGATGGCGCGTCGAGGACGGTTTGGGTGGCGGCTCGCATGCACCTTTGCTGGCTTCACCTGCAGAGCCGCCTGGCTTGGTGGAATGGGGCCCCAGGTGGAGTGTTTCTCTCCCGCTCAGCCTTCTCTAGGAGCTTTATGAGTTCATCTACGTTTCTTGATTCATGATTCTTAAAAATCCTTAATTTTTTATCTGTGTTCCAGATATTTTCCCAGACTTTAAAAATTTCGGGGAAAGGTGGCACATGTTTTTACATCTCTCCTGTGGCATTTCCACTTGTGCTTCAGGAGTCCCCAGTGCCATCGTGCGTGTGTCTCGGGGAAGTTGTGGAAGGCTTTGGTTTTGGGATCTCACTTGTCCGTGGTGATTGTGTGTGACGTGGGCACAGCGTTTGTTTCCTCCCAGTTGTGCTGGTGTCACTCAGAGCAGTCCCCTCCCCAGGTGGATGGCAGCCTTGCTGGCAACTGAACAGTCAGGATGCCTGTCACAGTCTGTCAGGTAGCTAGTTGGCCCCTCGGCCATTGCGGGCACTGGTGGAGTGGGGAGGGGCCCCCGAAGGGCGGAACACGCCCTCCTGCCTGATGGGTGGTCCCCTGTCTTAGGTGACTTGTTCCCAGTGATTTCCCTGCTCATCCTCCAGCGGAGCCCCTGAGAGAGCTTCCCACAGAGAAGGCACTTCCCGCCAGCCATGAGGGCCTCGGGTCGTCCTCCTCGTGCCCCGGCACTCGGCACCTTCCTGTGGGAATTGGCTCTCACTCTGTTTGTTGTTCCTTCCGCCAACGTTACACTTAACCTGCTCACACCAGCTCCGCACTGGGCTCTGCAGTGAGTTCCAGGAGGTCCACCCTCACTATTTGTTTGCATGTTGCTTTGGCTTTGATTGCTTATTCTCTAATCTGGATTTTATTTTAACTGTAAAGAGCGATGTGACGTGTGTTTTATTTATTTATTTAATTAAAAAAATTTTTTTGTGACGTGTGCTTTGGAACAACGGACGTGCGTGGGGTAGTTTCCATCTAAGGATGTGCCTTGACTTCTCCTTGGATGTCTTCTATCTTCTAATGCGATTTTACAGTTTCTTCACATGGGTCCTTTGCCTTCCTGGATAAAGCAATTCCTTAAGGATTTTGTAGTTTGTGATATTTTTGTAAACAGATTTTTTTTTCCCTAATTCTGGGTGGTTATTTTTCATGTAGAGAAAAACTATTATTTAGGCACTTTATCAAATTCTCTTATATTTCCAGTAGTTTACTGAAACTGTCTTAGGCTTCGTAGACATTCACGTTATCAGCTTGAGGGGATGTCCTCTCCTTCCTGGTGCAAACATGGTCCCCTCACCATCAGGCTGTGTGTGGGAGGACATGGGCTCTGTTGCGTCACCCGATCAGGTTTGCTGTTGGGCCTACTTTTTCAAGCGAGGTTGCTGAGTTTGCAGATGCTTTCCTGTAGCGTCTGTCACTGTAACATATGCTGTTTTTCTCCCGGAGGCTGTGGGCCAGCCTTTCTGCTGTGTCCGTGTGTCTGTCCTGGCCAAGATTGTAGACTGCTGCTCCCTCCACATGGGGGCCGGCCTGGGTCATCTGTGCAGGTTTGATGGGGATCCGAGTACCGTGGGAGCTGCCCATGGGGCGAGGTGGCCGGCACCTTCTGGGGGGACAGCTGACCAGCTTTGGAGGTGAGGCAGCTGTTGTGACCTCGCTGGGCAGGGACGGCCGCAGAGCGTCCTGCTGACCCTTAGGTGGGCTTTGCTGCTCCGGCCAAGCACTGATTCACATTTTGCTGGAATGGGACTCACCCATCTCTGGATTCTCAGCCTGTGTCCATGCATCCCCCTCTCTCCCCATCCCTGACCACATCTGTGTCGGTTCTTCCTCAGGGCTTACAAGGGTTGTCTGCTCTCACTTTCTCTGTAGTTATTTTCAGTTTCTACTTCGAATTGCTTCTTCCTGGTTTCTGTTCTCTCCTTTCTTATCGGCCTGTGCGTCCCCCGCCCACTGCTTGCTGGTGGCTGGTGGTTCCGTCTCTCTCATCCTGGCAGGGCTATGTGGCAGGTTTCTTAGCCCCATGGGGCTGGGTGGGTGCTCTGCGTGCTGTTGGCAGGGCCGGTGGTGTCACCTTTTATTATTATTTCCAACTCTGCTTAAATAGCCAGTAAAACCGCTGCTGGATTGGTGGCGGTTTTCTCTTTTTATTTCTAATATTATCGGGTGTTTTGTCTTTTCAAAGAGCTAATTTTAGACTTTATTTCCTTTCTGTTATGTCTTGGTCTCCCTTTTGTTGTTTTTCTGTTTTCCTCCTGTTACTTTAGGTTTATTCCATTCTCTCTTGAGTTTCTTTAACTGTGTTAGAAGTGAGAATAGGAGACCTGCCTGGCGGCCGGAGGTCGGGGATGCACAATTCCGCGATTTTTGACGTCTGGCAGCCCGATGGGCTTGGAAGGCGTGCGCTCCCTGGGCAGCTGCTGACGCGTTGATGGAGCTCGGTCCCGCACGGGTTGTGGGGATGTGGGGGCATTGCTGCACTTCTCTGGGGACTGCTCCATGTTGCGACCATCGCCACACTTCCTGCCTGTATCCCTTCTGTCTGCTTCCATCCTTCTGCTTTTAGCCTTGTAGATTCTTGAAGTCTTAAAGCAGTATCTTACACAGCACACACCTAGATCTTGGTTTATTTTAATTCAGCCTGACAGTCCTAAGTGTATTTAACTTTCTAGTCACTGTGCTGCTTCTGGTGATCTTAATTTGTTTTCTACTTAGTCTTTTCTTCTATTTCTTTTTGTTTCCTTCTTTTCGCTCTCTCCTGGTTTGGAACTTAGACGTTTTCCTTGTGGCCACGAAGTACATCCGTCTAATGTCTGAAGTTACTGGTTAGCGCCCCCCCCCCCAGTCAACCCGCCGGCTCTCACATCCGTGTCCTCGGGGAGTTTAATTTGCCTTTTTTAAAGAATTAATTTATTTATTTTTGGCTGTGTTGGGTCTTCGTTGCTGCATGCGGGCTTTC
Organism: Globicephala melas; assembly: GCF_963455315.2. Lineage (NCBI taxonomy): Eukaryota > Metazoa > Chordata > Mammalia > Artiodactyla > Delphinidae > Globicephala > Globicephala melas. Next base: position 63,966,753 of record NC_083326.1, read on the forward strand.
TCTCTAGTTGCGGCGAGCAGGGGCTACTCTGTTGTGGTGCGGTGGCTTCTCTTGTTGCGGAGCACGGGCTCTAGGCGCGCGGGCTTCAGTAGTTGTGGCACGTGGACTTCAGTAGCTGTGGCTTCTGGGCTCTAGAGCGCAGGCTCAGTAGTTGTGGCGCATGGGCTTAGTTGCTCCATGGCATGTGGGATCCTCCCGGACCAGGGCTTGAACCCGTGTCCCCTGCATTGGCAGATGGATTCTCAACCACTGCATCACCAGGGAAGCCCCCTAATTTGCCCCTTTTTATACCAAATTAAACATGAAGATTTTTGAGGTTGGCCCTTGTGTCCCTTTCCCACGTGTGTCTGTGTCTGGACCCCTTCTTGCTTGTTGCCTCCTTTCTTCCGGGCTACAGTCTGTGGTCCTGTAGTGAGTCTCTTGATGGGACGGGCTGTGGGCACAGCGTCGGCCCAGTAGGAGGTTGGCGGTGGTCAGGCCTGGAGGCAGAGCCCCTGCCCCTTCCTGCACGGCCTGGTAGGGGGCCGAGGCAGGCAGGTGGGGAGGCGCAGGCTCTCCCTGACCATCCCTCTTTCCCCAGCTTCATCACCTTCCGCTCCTGCGCTTACCTGGACAGGAAGCACACCATCTTCGGGCGGTAAGGAGCTGCACATGAGGTCTGTGTGTGTCGGGGGTGGGCGGCTACCTTCCCCTGGGCTGGGCCTGCTCCCACTTGCCCCGTCTGTGTCTCTGCACAAGTGGGGGCTTGGGGCTTCTCTGGCGGGGGATGGGGGTGGGCAGGGAGTTGGGCCCTCTGGACCTGAGACCCGTCCCAGTGGCCTACCCAGCGCCCTGCCTGCACCCTCAGGCTCTCCCTTGAATGGTCCCGAATCTTAAAGCTGGGCCACATCCTGTCTCTCTCCCCATCTCCTGTCTGGAGCTCGGTACCCATCCTGTGAAGGCCCAGATGGTATTTCCAGCTCTGTGGCTTCATGGTCTCTGTCACACCCCGTCTCTGGTCGTAGCACAAAATCAGCTACAGGCATTATGAGCGTGGACGGGTCCCGATCAATCTTGTTGACAGAGCTGGCAGGCAGCTGGACTTGGCCACCAGCCGGGCCCGGGGACCCCGCCCCTCATCTCTGGGTCCTACTGGCTCCTTCTGGAGCCACTCTGTGCCCCTGGCCTGCACAGGAACATGGCCTTTGGGGGTGCCCTGCCCTGGGCACATTCTCAGGTGCCCCATCGCTCTGCTGCAGGGTTGTTGGAGGCTTTGACACACTGACGGCCATGGAGAATGTGGAGAGTGACCCCAAAACTGACCGCCCTAAGGTATGTGCCCGGGAGCATGGGGGCTGCTCCTCAGGCTTGGCACTGGGCAGGCCCTAGGCAGGCTGGGGGCATGCGCCGGCTCTGCTCACCCCCTCCCGCCCCCACCAGGAGGAGATTCGCATGGACTCCACCACAGTGTTTGTGGACCCCTACGAGGAAGCCGACGCCAAGGTGAGGGGGGCACTCGGGGCCCGTTCCGTCCCCAGGAGCCCCACCCGGCCCAAGGGCTCCAGGCCAGACACTCCCCTGCCTGCCACAGATCGCTGAGGAGCGGAAGAAGACGCGGCTGGAGGCAGCGGCCCTGGAGAGCACAGCCAAGACCAGCCAGCCCCAGCAGGGGAGCCAGGGCCCCCAGACGTACCGCCAGGGAGTGGGCAAGTACATCAGCCCGGTGGTCACGTGAGTCTCCACGGTGCTCTCCCTGCACTTACCGCCGGGGGGTGGGCAGCCGGGGGCACCAGCATGAGCTGGCTGCTGGGGGCGCCTTGGTGCAGGGTGAAGGAAGGGGGGTCGGGGCCTGGTACCCACATGGCAGCTCTCGTCTGCTGCTTCTCTCCCCAGGAAACGGGTAGCAGAGGAAGAGCCCTCCACCAGTGCAGCTGTCCCCGTGGCCAAGAAAAAGCCCAGCCGAGGTTTTGGGGACTTCAGCTCGTGGTAGCAGGCTGGCTGCTCTGGATTCTGGTAGGGACTTGGACTGTGTCCCGAGTTGTCTGCCCTTTGAGCTGCAACTCAATAAAGCTCTGGTCTATTGGCCTGGGTCCTCTTTCCTGGCCTTGGGAGTCCACGGGCCATCTCTTCTCTCCCTGGGTAGGACGGCCTGGCCCTGTCTCCACGTCTGCTCCTCTGCCTCAGTCAGGAGGGTGAAGCCAGCTGGCTCCCGCTGTTCCTGGCAAAGGGCGAGCAGAGGTCCTGGGAGCTGGTGTCTGTCGTCCCCCCAGCCCCTGCCAACTCCTCTCCAGCCTCAGGGCCTGGCCTTGTGCTCACACACGACCTGGGGACCTGCTCGGTGGTGTCTCTTTCTACTGAAGATCTTCAAAGCCTGCCCTTTCCGCGCCCTCCATCCCACAGTCCTCCTGACTGTGACGCTGCTCCCTTGGCTTCCAGAAGCTCCCATGGAAGCTGAGGGACAGCTGCCTCCTCCCAGGGCCCGTCTACTCCCTCTGCAAGGCCAACAGGGTCATCACTGCCCTCCCCTACTCAGCACTTGTGTCCTCGGGTCAGCAAGGCCACCACCCCCTTGGGCTCTGGTCCCGTTTCTCTCCTTTCCTGCCTCACCCGAAACCTCACGTCAGTGAGTGCCAACAGCTCTTACTTCTAGAAGGTACTGTGGCTCTTTCCGCGTCTCTGCTTCTGAGCCCTGGGCCTGTCTCACTTGCCTCCTCTGAGCCTCATGTGCAGGTCCCCACGGATGGTGGTGCCTTCCCTGCACACGGACCCACCGTGCAGCCCGTCCTCCGAGGCCCCTGCCCACGACCATCAGCTGGGACCTGGGCTCGACGGTGACCTTTCCATTCCCCCGATGCCTTGGGCCAGGCTGCCGTCCCTCACGTCTTCCCAACCCTCTCCACTGAGGGGCTTACACGCCCGTGCTGTCTCCGGGAGCTGGGGTCACGGGGAGGAGGTGGCCGGGCCTGGTGACGGCCAGCCTAAGTGCCCTTGTGGGCCACACAGGGACGCTTGCCTAGGGCGCCTGGACCCCCAGATTGGGGGCTCCACCCTCAGCAGCTCCTTGGCTACCCCGTCAGGTCACGAGACCCGTGATGCCGCTAACTAGGAGACATTGGATGTTGGAAGCTTTATTTTTAAACCTCACAGACAGAGGACGGAGAGCCGGACGTGGGGCCAGAGGAAGCCTGTGCATGTGAGCTTGGCAGTCCTGCTTGAGGGGCAAACCTTTGGGCTGGCCTGGGCTTCTGTCCATCCGTCTGTCTGGCAGCCATGCCCAACTGCCCTGAGGGAAGGCCAGCCACCCTGGGCTGCAGCCCCGCGGTGCCACCCACAGTGAAGGACAGGCCTGCCCAGAGTCTTTGACAAATGAGGGTTTACATTTCTGTAGGTCGTTTTGAGCTTAAATTGTAGTTTTCTAGACATTAAAAACATTCAGATTTTGTTAATTCCCTGGTGAGGTTATCAGGTAAATTAAACGACTTTTTAAACAACTCCCATTTCTGATCCCTCCTAATATCTGACAGATGCCATCAAGAATAAGCATTAAGGTATAAAAATACTGTATATGTACTGTGCAGAAGACATTACATAGTTTAACTTAAATGCATTTATAATCCTGGCATCACCTCCCACTCTTCGCAAGGAAAAAAAATATCTTAAATAAATAAAAGTCACAGGGTGATATTTACTGTTTAGGAATTTAAAAGGGTGGCGCATCCCAGCACTTGACCAGGTCTCGTGAGTGTCCGTCCTCGAAGCTGCTCACGGTCAGTTCATTTGGTTTCAAAAGGAGCTCGGATTTTGCAGAAGACTAACAAGAAAAGTGTTAAGAGTCTTTGTTGGTGTCAGCTACAAAAATACAAAAGTCATCATGGACCACTGGTAAAAACACTTCGATGCCACCACAGAGACGGCACAAAACCAAAGTGCTCAGAGCAGAGGAGCAGTAACTGTGCCCAGAACATACAAAACCTCTAAATATAAGTTGAGTGTATACAAAGGAATTTTAGGAGGTTCCTCAGCGTCAGGAAGCATCTTTTGGAGAAGCAGCTGGGCCACAGGCTGAAGCTTGGGGAGGAGGCCCGGCTGAGGAGCCGCTGGCTCAGGTGGGGTCTCAGGGATTTGTACTCACGTCTCAGGGAAGGTGCTGGCTGGGCCTTCACGGGGCACTGAGGACCAGGCCCAGGGCCCAGCTTGGGAGGCGGCAGAGTGCCTGCAGTGGAGGTCTGCGCTGTGCCAAGCACTTCCCTTGGCAACTTGAGATGCATTCAGGCCCGCTGGTCACCCTCGTGGACGACCCGGCAGGCAGCGCACTCCCCACGATCCAGGCTGCAGGTCCAGGCAGAGATGGTGTCAAAGGGAAGCCCAGGTGAGTGGCTGGGGGTCAGGGGAGGGCCACCCACCAACTGGCAGCCAGTCCCTCTCTGTCCCCAGCCAGCTCACGCTTGTGGCCATAGGACTAACCTCGTCTGAAGGAGTTTGGGAGCCGGCCTGTACCCTCCTCTCTTCCCCCCGCCCTCAGCCCTCTCTCTGACCCTCAGCACTGGGGTCCCGGGAGTCTCATGACCCGGTGACCACACTGATGGCCCCCAGACGCCCAGTGGCAGGCTGGGCCCACTGGCCAGAGCCAGGTAGAACACTGAAAACGAAAACTGTTGTGGGAATGCCTTTTGGCCTCCATTCTCTGCAAAGCGGCCAAAACCCGTGGGTGGTGCCCACTCTGTGCATAGGCACAGTAAGTCGGAACTTGAACCTGTGGCAGAAACGCAGGACTCGGGAGGCCGGCTGCTGGGCCTTGCCTGTGTCGGCCCACAGGACAGAACCAGGGAGGCACGGGGACCTGTTGAGCAAACCAAACATCTTCACTGCAAAGTTTAAACCTGTCTTCCAACTGTAACCTTTTCCAAAATTTTAAAACTATCTGGCAAATGTTAAATTTGGAAGCTTAGCCTGCTCTGGCCTCTTTCAAATATGCAAAAAATAATTCTTTTTTTTCAAGTACATCAGAGTAGAAAAGGA